>NC_077231.1:123835468-124162787 GCF_027887165.1 Monodelphis domestica
GGCTCCACATTGGTGCCCTCAACAGTGGTGGGTGGTAAAAAGGAGACAGCTGACTTCCTGGCAACTGTGGGGTAAACAATGTAAACCAAGTAGGGGCAAGAGGAAAGTGTGGGGGCTGAGAAATTTAGTCAGATTTCAAAGAGGGAACAAGGGGCCACCAGCCCAGAGAAACAGTAGTTGTGCCAAAGAGAAATACTGAACCCTCCAAAGCAAACAGGAGGAAACTCCTGCACTATATTCAGCCTTGGGCAGATAACATGCTGGACAGATTCAAAGATGTATTTTCCTATTCTGCAGAAAATAAAGAAGTTGGAGGGGGAGCAGAAGGTATTTTAGAAGACTTCAAATATTTAAAAGGTTGGCAGGTGACAAGCTGTTTTTCTTTGTCTCTAAGGGTAGAAAGAAATAGTTTTATATTGCAGGAGGAGCATTTAGGAGAGAAACAAAGAACATTTTGACAGTCACGCTTGTTGAGTGATAGTTTTGAAATTCCACTTACAGTACTTCTGCTATGTATTTGAGACCTTGAAAAAAAGTTACCTATTTGTTTGGGTTATTAGGTTACTCTTAAATAAATGTAGGAAATAAATTATATTATTCTGGTCCATTTCATCTGGGAGAATCTAAAATTACAAATAGCCATGGCAATGCTGCTCCAGAAAATGAGACTATTTCTTGAATTTGTCTCCCTTTATTCTCAATGTGATGTTAGGGCTCATTATGCCCCTCCTTTCTTGTTGACATCACTATTGAAATAACTCAATAAGAACAGAATATAACCAAGTAATTGATACTAGGCAACTCCCAAGGGACTACATTCATCATTTCTCTGGCTTCACTTTGAAAGCAATATCATAGAGTAGGTGTTTTCCTTTTCTAGTGGAAGTTGACTTCTTTGCTAGAAATGGAATTTATTCAAGACATGGATCCAATTCGAATCTCTTTAAATATAATAGGAGATGTTCTCTCCTGATGAGTAAACAACGGCAAACCCAATGTTTTATGGGAGCAGGAGGAGGCAAGGCATGTTGTAAGTTAAATAAAGTGTATTCCCTAAGTTCATTAATGTCTATGAAAATCATTTATAAGGGTGACCACTCCACTAAATCTTAGCATTATATATTAGATCAGATGATAAAATAAATCTTAAATTGATACCTAATCTAAATTCAAAAGTTCGTATCATATAAACATTAGAAAAGGAAAGGAGCTATCTTTAACAACTATGGCTTCAGGGGAATTTCTTATATAACCAGCAATAAATTTGATTATAAAACATAAAGTAAATGTACATAAAGTACAAAAAGGACATAAAAGTAAAAATATTTGCATAAGCAAAGGAAAGACAATTAAGAATAAGAAAGGAATTGAGAAAAATACAACAAATATCTCTGATGAGGGTAAAATATTCAATATACATGAAGAATTTATACTGACATAGAAGAATGAGAGCCATTACCCAGTAGACAAATAGCCATAACATATGAATAGAAAATTCTCAAATGAATATAAATATTAATAACCATATAAAATGTTCCAAATCTCAAATTGTTGGAAAAAACTAAATTAGGTTACATGTCATATCCAATAAATGACCCGATATTTTTTTTAAAAGAGGAAAATAGTTGTTTTAATAGGGAGAATGAGAGAACTAATACACTTAATGGCTTGTTGGTGGATCTGTACTATAGTTTGACCATTTTGAAAAATAATTTGAAAAAAAAATCACTCAAGTGTGAGCATATTTTAATCCAGCTAAACTATTAGACTTCTGTCTTAAGGATATCAGGAGCAGATGAATAATACTCAAGGTAATTATAATGATATTTTTTGTAGTAGTAAAGAACTAGAAACAAAATAGGTGTTTACCAAATGTTGGATGGCTAAATAAATTGCAGTATATGAACATATGAAATAGTGACCATAATTATTTCATTTTATACTAATCAGAACCCTGGGCATTATTATTATTCTCATTTCACAGATGAGGAAATTAAGATAGAGGTCAAGTGATTTACCAAAAATCAGAAAGATTGCACAGTGTCTCATACAAGAGGTACTTAAAAATGTTTCTCTCAATCCTAGAAAAGCAAGTAAAAGGCTAGTGAAAATAATTAACAACTTTAGCAAACTTATAGGGTACCAAATAAACTGACATAAATCATCAACATTTCTATATATTTCCAACAAAACTCAGCAGCAGGAGTTAGAAAGAGAAACCCCATTTAAAATCATGCTAGACAATATAAATTATTTGTGAGTCTATCTGCCAAGAAAAACACAGAAATTATATGAACACAACTACAAAAAACTTTTCACACAAATAAAACTGGATCAAATAATTGAAAAAACATTAATTGCCCATGGGTAGGACAAACTAATGTAATAAAAATGATAATCCTACCCAAATTAATTTACTTATTCAGTGCCATACCTATCAAACTACCAAAAATTTTTATAGAATTAGAAAAAAATTATAACAAAGTTCATCTGGAAGAACAAAAGATCAAGAATGTCAAGGGAAGTAATGGGGGAAAATGTGGATAGGGGCCTAGTAGTACCAGATCTGACACTGTATTATAAAGCAGTAATCATCAAAACAATATGGAACTGGCTGAGACAGAAGGGTGGATCAATGGGATAGACTAGGCGTAAATGACCTCAGTAAGCTAATGTTCGATAAACCCAAAGATCCCAGCTTTGGGAACAAGAACTCAACAATAAGAATTTGACAAAAATTGATGGGAAAATTGGAAAACAATAAGGGAAAAATCAGGTTAGATCAATATCTCCCACCCTATTCCATGATAAATTCAAAATGGGCAAATGACTTAAATATAGGGAATGAAATCAGGAATAAATTAGGTGAAAATAGAATAGTATACCTGTCAGATCTGTGGAAAAGGAAGGAATTTAAGACTAAGCAAGAGATAGAGAACATTACGAAGTATAAAATGAATGATTTTTATTACATCAAATTAAAAAGTTTTGTAGAAAAGAAAACCTATACAACCAAAATTAGAAGGAAAGAACAAACTGGGGAAAATATTTATAACAAAACTCTCTGACAAAGGTTTAATTTCCCAAATATATATGGAACTAAGTCAAATTAACAGAAAAACAAGCCATTCCCTAATCAACAAATGGTCAAAGGGTTATGAACAGGCAATTTTCAGATGAAGAAATCAAAACTATCAATAAGCACATGAAAAAGGATTCTAAATCTCTTATAGTTAGATAAATGCTAATCAAAACAATTCTAATATACCACCTCACACCCAGAAAACTCTCCAATATGGCAGCAAAGGAAAGTGAAAAATGTTGGAGGGGATGTGGTAAACTTGGGAAACTAATACACTGCTGGTGGAGTTGTAAATTAATCCAACCATTCTGGAGGGCAATTTGAAACTATGCCCAAAGCACTTTAAAAGAATGCTAGCCCCTTAATTCAGTCATACCACTGCTGGGTTTGTACCTACAAAGAGATAATAAGGAAAAAGACTTGTACAAAAATATTTATACTCACACTTTGTGGTGGCAAAAAACTGGAAAATGAGGGGATGCCCTTCAATTGGGGAATGGCTGAACATTGTGGTATCTGTTGGTGATGGAATACTATTGTGCTCAAAGGAACAATGAACTGGAGGAATTCCATGTGAACTAGAAAGACCTCCAGGAACTGATGCAGAGTGAAAGGAGAAGAACCAGTAGAACATTATACACAGAGATGGATGTGGCACAATCAATTATAATAGGTTTTTCTACTAGCAGCAATGCAATGTCTCAGGACAATCCAGAGGAATTTTTTAGAAAGATTGCTATTCACACCCAGAGAAAGAACTGTATGAGCAGAAATACAGAAGAAAAATATATGATTGGTCATGTGGTTCAATGGGGATATGATCAATGTTTTTTATGTTAAAGGATCACTCTACTGCAAATATGAATAACATCAAAATAGGTTTTGAACAACAATGCATGTATGACCCAGTGGAATTACTTGTCAGCTCTGGAAGTGGGGAGGGAAGAGAGAAGGGGAAAAATCATGAACCATGTAACCATGTAAAAATATTCTAAATAAATAAATAAATAAATTTTAATGTCTCTCTCTCCCAGTCATAAGGTTAAAAAAAATTAAAAAGCTTAATCTTAGTGTAGGGAATTTTATCCTGTAGCATTCTGTTTGCTTTGGTTAGTTGTGGGTTATAGCTAAATCTATATACATTTAACCTTGTTTGTATCAGGAGGAAGGTGTCATTGATTTAGATTTGAAGACTGGAGGTAACTCTGTAGAGATGGTGCCCAAAAACTGGTTACAAGAAGCCTAGCAGCCCTTCTTTCCAGACAATTCTCTCATTTAGGGTGAGATTTCTCGGCATCCTCTCTGGCTTAGCTTGAAAATGAATTTGTGCCAGGGCAAAAAGATTATTTAAGGAAACAAGACCATTTCCCCCTCCCCAGTTAGTCAGTATTACTGATTTTGTTATGCCTATCTGTCAGCAACAAAATTCTATTGTTTTTGTGCTGCATTTTGGCCTTTGAGAAATCTTTTTCTCCCTACTTCTATATAACTGTGTGACATTTCTTCAAATATCTAAGAACTTTCATGTCTTATGTTTGCTACTCTGCCTAAACATACTTAAATTCTTCACCTGGTCCTAAGACAGCTTTGGTTGTATGACCTCACTTCTTGGTCCCTTCTTTTTATAATTTACCTTTAAAAATGAGAAGAGTCATAGCTTACTATGAAAATTATTAGTAAAGTGGCAATAAAGAGAAAGTCAATGAAAGCCAGTACTTCCCATTCAAATGAAATTCAGCCCCTTGAATTTCTAAATAAGGAAGTTGAATAGAGGCCCAATTGGGGCTGAAGATTTTTAATTATATACATAAATGCAGACTAGAAAGGAACCTTCTCCCCCACCCTCATCTCTACCCCCTACCTCCATACTTCCCACCCCTAAACTCCAAGAATCCAGACTGGCTTGGCTGTAGCCATGTGTATTGTGGTTTATCACATGGAGACTTCATTGTTTTTCACTGTAGACCACAACATGCAATTTGTGGAAAAGTGAGCTCATTTTGAGGCAGAAGATTTGATGTCTCCCATTCCCTTCTCCAGGCCCTGTTGTTGTTCTTGTTTGGAGATTTTTAAAATTTTTCACTTAACATGCTAAATCATTCTTTGGGCATTTTTTCAACATGTAACAAAATTTTCAGAAGGAAAATGACCCCATGTTCTTCATTTGAAGAGATAAATAAATCCTGTCATTTCTGAAAACATAGAAGTAAAAGACCTGATCAATGAGACTAAAATAAGGAGGACATCCCTGAAGAAAAAAAATCTCTTTGTACATAACCAAGAAATGGACTGAGCAGGTACCAATTGCTCCACTACTTAGCCCTAACCCACTCCCATCTTAAGTATCACAAAGGGTCCGGTGGCCATAACCTCTTGGTACTATAGTACATACAGGCTTCAGTTCTAGTTTGAGCCCTCCTGATTCACTGGGGTGTAAAAGGGAAGTGGGATTTCCAATAGAAGAAATACAATAATCATATATCCTTGCCTCCTTCCTCTATTTTATAATTTTGTTCAAGAGTTGAAGCATACCTCTAATGCCATCTAGTCCAACTTTAAAAAGTATTTGTATAAGAATACTCTGTACCATATACTTGGGGCAGGTGGGTAACACAGTGGATAGAGCACTGAGCTTGGCATCAGACAGACTCATCTTCATGAGTTCAAATCTGGTCTCTAATACTTATTAGCTGTGCAACCCTGGGCAAGTCACTTAATTATGTTTGTCTCAGTTCCTCATCAATAAAATAAGTTGGAGGAGGAAATGGTAAACCACTCTAATGTCTTAGCCAAGAAAACTACAAAGGGGTCATGAAGAACTAGACATGACTGAAAAATGGCTGAAAGAACAAATACTATCATATAATTGACAAGTTTACAGTCTATTCTGAAAAACCTCTAGTAAGAGGAAACACAATGCACAGACATTTTCATTTGTGTATTTCTCTAAATATTAGGACTACTTTATTTATGTATACCAATTGAAAATATAGTTCTCTGGAACTCATTGTACTTACGTTATCTCTGTCCTCTGAAGCCAAACAGAAAAAAGTCCAAGTACATGGTAGCCTTTAAGTGCCTAAAAAGTGTTTCTATATCCAACTTAGTTATTTTCTTCTTCTGCCTAAACATTCCCACTTCCTTCAAGCAATCTTCATATTATATGATCTTGTCATACTTTGCCATCCTCAATGCCTTCTCTTAAGACAACTATGAGATAATAAAAATGTATTTCTAAAAATATTTAGAACTGAACCTATTCTACGAGTTATCTTATCAAAACAAAGATATTCTCTAGAATTCTCTTAAGGAAGGCTAAGACTGCATTAGCTTTCTTGGCTTATGTCATATTAATAACTCATATTAATTAAACTCACAATCTTTGAAAATATTCACATATGTTTAGGCATGCTATGACCTAGATACTTCCCCCATTTTGTGTTTTTAAAGTTGATTGTTTTACCTCAAATTAAGGCTTTACATTTATCCCTACTTTTGGAAGAGGAAGGGCTTCATCATGAATTCAGATACTTATCCCCATTTTGCAATTTTATCATATCATTCATCTGTTCCCAGCTTATTATCAGTTCCCTTAAGTCCTCATCTATTTCCACTCTCATTCCAAGTTGAAGTTTCTAAGTACTTTTTTTTCACTCATTAATGCTAAATCATATTTACCAACATTTCTTTTCCTTTCTCCCCTATTCCCAAGGGAGTACCCAGATAACTTATTTTGTGTTGAGGTCGCTGAGTATCAAGATTGATTCTTTTTATTTCCAATTTCATCAATAAATTACATTCATTCTCTGCAGCAGATGCTTTACATAAACTGAAGTTTATTTTCTCAATGCATTTTGGTTATGCTCCTCATGTGCTCTGGAGTTCAAGAGGAGTTGACCAAGAGTTCAGTGAAATGGTGTCATTTGGTACATAATTAAATTAACATGGTAATTCCTTTACTTGCTCTTCTGAAGATGTCTTGTAAACTGTCTTTTTATTTAGTTGGATTTCTTTCATCAACCTTTGATCACTGGACCAAGATCACAAACTTTAAAAATACAAACAATGTTTTAAGTGGTCTAAAAATTGTGTAACTCTTGTCCCATCATGGCAGAGCTCTAGTTTTATTGGTTTTCCAAACTGACATATCCAGAGGATTCATCAACTCATTGTTAATCAATGGATAATTAATCTCTTAGTACTTAACTAGGCTGATTCTCAAAAGGAGATGGTTCCCAGCTTCTGCAAACATACTCACATCTCTTCTTTTTAAAAAACCGTTACCTTATGTCTTAGAATTGATACTAAGGATCATTTCCAAGGTAGAAGAGTAGTAATGTCTCCAGGCAAATGGAGTAAAGTGGCTTGCCAAGTGTTGTATAGCTACGAAGTATCTGAGGCCAGATTTTAACTCAGGACCTCCTGTCTCCAGACCTGACTCTATCCACTGAGTCATCTAGCTGCCCCTCATATCTCTTCTAACTTGGTACAACCTACCCACCTACCAATGTTTTTGTTTAGGAAAACTCCAATCACTTCCACACCATGATGATATATCAGGAGAGGATTTTCCTGAAAGAACACCTGATCTTAAGCTATATTCCTAAAGGCACAATGTTGAGAATGAAAAAGGTTGATGATTCTGTTGAACCAGAGGAGCAATAGTCAGGACACATCCAGAGGAGGGTCATGATCATGACAGTAAGAGGACTAGAGGTCATGCTACAAAAAAAAATTAGCTAAGTATTTAGTCTATATAAGGAAAATTTTAATGCAAAAGTATTATAATCTGTCTTCATAAATCTGATGGGTTCTCATGTTTAAGAGGAATTAAATTTGTTATACTTGGTGCCAAAGTGTATAAAAGTAGCCACAATTGAAGGTACAGAAGCTCAATATACAAAACAAATTCATAAGAATCATAACTGTCTAAAACTGACCTAACTTCCACAGGGAGTAGTAGAGTAGTAGACTTCCTTCCTGGAAGTCATCATACTGGATGACAACTTTTCATGAGTGCAGAAGGCTTTCTTCTTTAGGTACAGATTGGACTAGATGAGCTGTATTTAAACTTCCAAACCTGAGACTCTAGAACTCAGTGGAGAATGATGGTTTTAATTTATGATGCTACCTTGATGATCAAATTCATGAACCATTACTTTACTTCCTTAACTGACATTAAGTGAAAGTACTTTCTCCCTCCTTCACTCTTTCATAGTATTTTGTATATGCTTGACCTATTTATCCTTCAAATAATAGTCATATACAGGTAGGCAGCTGGATAGTGCAAAAAACAGATCAATGGACTAGTAGTCAATAAATGCTGAATTCAAACCTGTTCTCAGACACTTAATGGCAGTTGACCCTTAGCAATTCATTTAATCTCTGTCTGCTTCAGTTTCCTCATCCATAAACTAGGGATAATAAAAGTTTCTATCTCCTGGGACAGTTGTAAAGATAAAGGGAGAATATTTGTCTGCAAACCTCATATAAATGCTAGCTATTCTCCTTATAACTGCCATAGGAATTTTCCTAAAGTTCCTATATTATCATAAAGAAGATAGTATACATATAGGTAGATATATAGAAATATATATATATATATATATATGTATATGTATAAAGTAGATTTAAAGTAACCTTATCGGGGAAGCCGCTAGCAGTAGAGGGGTCTGAAAGGTGGTACTAAAGGTGATCCTTGAGGGAAGCTGAATATTCAAAAAAGGCAGAAGTGAAGCTGGCGAGCATTCCAAGGAAGGGGGACGCCTGGTAACAAAGCATACAAATGAGAGATGGAATGTAGTCTGTGAGACAGCAACTATACAAGTATGTTTAGACCATAAAAGGCATGGAGGGAAATTATTTGTAAGAAGAATTAGAAGGTAGGAAGGGACCAATTTGGGAAGTGTTTTCAATTTCATATTGAATTTACATTTTATCTTAGAAATAATAGTAAGATGCTGGAGTTGACTGAGAAGAGTGGCAACATAATCTGATCTGGGTTTTATAAACATCACTTTAGCAGTTACGTGGAGGATGAATTATAGAAAGGAGGCACTTGATGCAGGGAGACCAATTAGAAAGCGCTTACTAAAATTAGAGTAAGAGGTGATATTCTGATTAATGTGAAGGTTGTACAAGTGGAGAGAAGGGGACATACATGAGAAATGCTGTAGAGAGACAAATGAAATTATTTGGTAACTTTTTGGATTGTATAGGTGATGAGTGAGTAAAGAGTCAAATATGACCCTGAGATTTCAAAGGTGGGCAACCAAGGATGGGGATGCCCTTAACGGTAGTAGGGAGGATAGAAAGAGGAATGGGTTTAGGGGAAGGATAATGAGCATTTTTTTACCTATGTTGATTTTGATGTATCCCTCACTATAATGTAAACTCCTTGAGAGCAAAAACTGGGTCTTTAAAAAAACTTTCTCTCAAAAGCACAATACACAATTTTATATATTGTAGCTTTTTAAAAACTATTTTAAACTTTGTGGAGTTGAATTTTATTTTCTTCATACTCCCATGACAAGAACACATGTATTCAATCAAGAGTAGTGACTTGTCCAATCAACATTATTATGAATTGAGTAAGGTTTATCTTTTGTATCTGCTAACTTTCCCATCAAAGCATTTGTGATTCTTTGAATCAATGCTCCTCTATCCCTCCTGTCTTTATGCAACTCTAGATGCCCTTCTGTGGTCTCTCACCTTTATTCTCACTCTCAGAGAAGTGAATCATGCCCTGCAACACCCTGTTTCTTCCACCACAAAAATCTTTGGACCATATAAGTTAATTGTTCTGTGTCTTTGACCCTCAAAGTCCTATTTAACCACCAACTAAATTGGAGCATGAGATAATCAAGCCCACTAGGCCAAAATGTTACCTTTCTTATTGGTATTTTAGGCAGGTGCAATGGCTAACTCCAAACATAATCCCTTAACTACAAAGGCAGACATTGGACCTTAACTTAGAAGAGACTTGAAAGCCTCTTTAAGAAAGAGGCTAGAGATATTTGAAAAAAGACTGGATGACCACTTGCAGGAGATATCTTAGAGGACATTTTTTGCTCAGGTGAACCTGGAGAGAAACACTAATCAGCACATGCTAAGGATCTACAGTGTGTAGAGCTTTGTTTCTCTAGTCAGAGAAGGTATAAAATCTAAATTAGACTTGGTCCTCCTCTCAGTTCCAATAACAATAAAAGTGCTATGTGAAGTCATTACTGACCAAGAACATCTGGAAAGGCTTCCAGGAGGTGATATCAGGGTCCTTTTGGATTTTGGAAACCTGCTCCAATTCTAAGACTTTATAGTTCTATGCCAGGGTTTTCAGGCAGGCAATAGGATGATATCTGGGAGACAGGTTAACCATCTGCTCATAGTCCTTGGGTAACTGTTTCCTCTATTATAGCCAATCTAGGGTTCAGCATTTACCAAGGGCAGTTCCGGCAGCTAGTTTAGTCTAGTGAGTGAGGGGCAGGAAGAGAAAGAGGCCTCTTTGAAGAAGTACAGATTTTAAAAGTCAGTGAAATTATCTTAATGGGCCCTTGTATTATAAGTGTCTGCAGAGGCTACATTGTTTGACGTCTTGCTGTTGGGGAAACCAACTGTGTGATTTTCTTTAAACACCACTTTGGTTTTTCCAATTTTGTTTCAAAATGTTTGGAGGAGAAAAAGAGTTTGGCACCTTTAATATTTCTCTGGCATAAATCCAGTTTCAAAATCACTGATAGGAGTTGCCAGGCTAGGTAATGAGTAATCCTAATATTCTACACAAAGTACTTTTTACATGTGTGTATGTAGGTTTTTATTTTGTTTCACTATGTTTTCCTGGGAGTGGGTGGTAGAACCAGTAGAATGAATGATAGCTAAGCATGATCTCCAGGGAAACCATTTTTTTACTGATCAGGATAACATTATAGGGAGTTGCCCTGAAGTGTAGGAGGTTTTTTTTTTTCCTTTTCTTTTTCTTTTCTTTCTCTCTGCTTTTGCTGCAATGGGAAGAGCAACGGGTAAGAAAGAGTCAAAGAACTGTGTTCAAATTCTGATCCACTTATACTATCTATATAATAACATCAGGGAAGTCACTTAATTTCTCTTGGTCTCGGTTTCTTTATTTGTAAAATAAGGGCATTGGAACTTAGAACAGGGGTTCTTAATTTTTTTTTTTAATGTTTTAAACCCAGTGATACTGATATTGAACTGACTCATGAGAGCTGATGATTCAATTTTCAGTATGGCCTTTTATGCCTCAGAAATAAGCAAATGTTAACTAAACAATTCAGGGCTTGATTGTTTTATTGATTGTTTTCAACTTTTAAAAATGATGGGGAAATGTTAATAATGTCTATTAGACTGAAAAGTGTATCATGGATTCATATTTTTGTTTTTTTTGTTTTCCAAGGAGCCTATTATGAAGAATTGGTAAATATATCCTTTTCTGCCCCACTCTAATAGTCTGGTGAAGCCTGAATGTGTGAGCAGACATAAATTTAATTAGTAAGCAAATAGTCAATTTCAGGTGAAATTAGTTAAAATAAAATGCAATTTTTTTCTGCATCCAAGTTTATGGTCTTCCTGAAAACTATTCATGGAGCCTGTGGTAGGGACTCTGGACTAGATGATCTCTACAACCTTTTAGCTCAAAATGCCATAGTCCTCTAAGCCTGAGGCTTCAAGTCCATCCCAGATGTTAAGGGGCAGAACATTTCTAATTCTAACAAAAGATTGGGTATTCGTTGAAGTTGCTTTTCTTAATAGAGCTGATGAGGAAAACTGAGGAGGATCTATATTACATGTTGATTTAAATTCATTATTTTAACTTGGCAATTTGTGATTTGTTGATATTTATACTGTTATTTTAGGGTAGGAAAAAAAACATTTAGGGCAAGATTGAGTGTCATTTGTTTTTTACATAGAGGAAAGTCTCTTAATTGTTCTTCTATCTTTTTCAGTCCTGTCTGACTCTTCTGGACCTTATCTGGGGTTTTCTTGACAAAGACACTAGAAAGGTTTGCCATTTCCTTCTCTAGTTCATTTTACATATGAGGAAGTTGAGGCAAACAAGACTAAAATGATTTGCCCTAAATCACACAGCTAGTAAATGTATGAGGCTGAATTTGAACTCAGGAAGAGGAGTCTTCCTGACTCCAGGCTTATTACTCTAACCATTTTGCTCCCTAGAAGGAAAGTTTATGCAGGGGGCTTACCCAGTTATAGTCCAAGACATACTAGTGACCTAGGGGAAAACATACATATTTCTGCTAATCATAGAATGGCAGAGAGAAAAGGGAACTTAGAGAAATTATCTACTCCAATGCATTTGTTTTACAGTAAAATTGAGACCTCAAGAGAAATGGTTTGCTAAAAGTCACACAACAGACTAGAGATGAGGCTAGGATGAGAGCTCGAGCTTCCTGCTTTCCAGTCTAATCTCCATTTCTACTACATCCTGGCTGCTTCCTAACAAACAAACAAAAAAGCAATACTGATTTATTATTCATGGTACTGATTAAAAAGAAGATTTGTACTTACTAAGGTTAGAATGTAGGGACCTGAAAGAGTTAACATACATCCCTGAAGTGCCTCTCCCTGACTTCCACCCGCAGGGAAGGGTTTCTTACTCATTTGAAGGATCTGGCCCAACATGTTGTAAGAATAAGAACTTGAGACTCAAATAGGAACCGGGAATTCCCTTATTTCTTCTGAAGGAGAAAAAATAAACCACAAAGTTCAAATGAGTTCTTGAGGAATGCCTAAATCAAATTTGTTTGGTGATAAAGGGATTAAAGGATAGGAAGAAAAAAGCAGGAGAAGGAATGAAAATAATACTTGTGGTCTGGGTGCTCTGTTAGGCATATTTTTCATCACACTCACTGGAACAAGAGGGAAGACTCAAAGTGGACCTGGGGCAGACTAGCCACATGCTACAGACATGATGGTGCCATTTAAACCTGACATTTTGAGATGCTCTGCTTAGCAGGGGAAAGAAGTCTGGATTTCAAGATTTTTTTAAAATGAGATTGAGTCCCTATGCTACACCAGATGCAATGGAAAATGCATAACATCATAGATTTAAACCTGAAAAGGACCTTGCAGGCCATCTGTAGCTGTGGTGGTAAATAGAAATAGGGGTCACTTTCATAAATATCCCTGTAGGCTGCACACTAACTTAGCTATAAAATGTAATATTATCTATGTTTTATTGTATTTTTGTATTAACTATTTCCTAATTATATTTTAATTTAATTCGGCCACAGTTGGGGCAATTGGGGGAATATGCAACCCCAAGCAGTATGTTTGTCACTTCTGCTGCATGCAAACCCTTTCATTTACAAATAAGAAACTGAGCCCAAGAAGCAGAAAGTGATTTGCTCAAAGACGATGAGGATTCTGAGATGCCACTGCATAACTATCAGATTGATCAACAGAACAGAAAAGGAAAATGACAGATGTTGGAGGAGATATGGACTGTAGTTAGAGTAGTGCACTGGTCCAATTATTCTGGAGAGCAATTTGGACTCAAAGGAAAATAAAATTGTACTTACTCTTTGACCCAGCAATACCACTACAAGGCTTATATCCCAAAGAGATAAAAGGGAAAAGGACTATATTTATAGCAGCTCTGGTTGGAGTGGCAAAGAGTTGGGACATCCATCAATAACGGAATGGCTGAAGAAGTTGTCGTATGTAATTGTGATAGAATACTGTTGTGTTATAAGAGATGACAAGCAAATTAGATTTTTAAAATTCTGGAAATATTTATATAAACTGATACAAAGTGAAGTGAGCAGAATCCAGAGAACATTATACATTGTAATAGCAATATTGTAAATATGATCCACTGTGGAAGACATGGCTACTCTGATCAAGACAATGATCCAAGGCAATTGCAAAGGGCCCATGATGAAAAATTCTATCTACCTCCTGAGAGAGAACTTAGAAACTCTGAGGTCACATTGGATCATACTTTTTAAACTTTCTTTTCTTGGATTTTTTGTGTGTTTTTCTTTAACAACATGGCTAATATGGAAATGTGGTTTGCCTGATTTCACATGCATAATTAATATCATATTGCTTGACTTCTCAAGGGGTAGAAGGTGTAGGAAGGAGGGAAAAGAAATTAGAACCCAAAATTTTAAAAGAACGAATGTTTAAATATTTGAAGATGTAACTGGGAAATAAATTACATATATGTGGACAGGGTTATATCCTGACCCTGCCTTTTTCTCCAATCTCTTTAATGGTAAGCCTATCAATACTACAGTATATCCTATCATCTCAATATCATATCAATACCATAAGCAATTACCAAAGCTTCAAACATCATCTCTATACAAATGACTACCACATCTATATGTCCAGCTTCTCTCTCTCCTATGATCAAATATGACATTACCAATTAATTGCCTTTTGGACAATTTGAACTGAATGCCTCTTAAGCATGTTGGCCTCAACATGTCTAGCACAAAGCTCATCTTTTTTTTCTAAAATGTTACTTCTGATTTTTTTTAAAATTTCTGTCAAAGGAATTAAGAGGAAGCTAGCTAATACAATGGTTAAAGCACTGGACTTGGAATCAAGATGAGTCGATTTCAAATCCAGCCACAGACACTACCTTTTGTAAAGATAATTTTAGGGTTTTGAATTAAATCTAGATTTAATTGGTCACCAAGGGAAATCTCAAATAAAATACCCAAGTCAGTCTGGAAATTTATGGTAATTTAATTAATATAGAGGGAAAGAATTTAAGGAGGAAGGAAGAGGATATAGGATTTCTCCTGCCTGGCCTGTTACAGGGGGAGTTTAAAATCCCTGCCTCTAGGTCTCTGAAGAAGATTAGAGGCTTCTAAGAGGATAAAGTTGGAAAATAAAGGAGGAAAACTCAACCAGAAACTCACCTCTGAACCTGAAAATAGCTTGTAGCCATGCTAAGATGCTGAAAGGCCCAGTAGACTGCTATCAGCCAACTTCCCACAGCCAAAGGTGCCAGAGGGAGGAATTAACCCAAATATATAGATCTTTCACCCTTGTGTCTCCTCCTCTAAATTTTCACATCTACCAATCACATCAAAGGCTTTTTTCCAGGACTGCCCATACTTTTAGTTCTCATCTTCTTTTGATTAGATTATATCTTTAGAGTTACTTAACACTTCTTTGTTAAGTTCACCTTTTGTGAGTTACTTAACCTTTTTGTGATTAATTTAACCTTTAGAGTTACTTAACACCTTTTTGTATTAAGATCTTAAAACAGACTTAGCTTAAAGTTCTAGCTTCACTATAAGGTAAGAGTTAAATACCTTAATTGGTCAATCAGGAGTTTACAACTTTATCTCCCCCTAAAGTAAGGTCTAAGTAGGGTGGAGTAATTTAAAATTCCCAAGACAGTTCTGATTTTGTTAAACTCAGTATCTTCATTGTTACAATCAGGAAATAGCTAAATCCAATCTTCACACTATATGACCTTGGGCAAGTCACTTAATCTCTGTAGGACTCAGTTTCCTCATCTGTAAAATGGAGGTAATAAAAGCATTTACTTTACACAATTGTGAGGATTAAATGTGAAGTATTTGTAAAGTATTTTGCACACCTTTGACCATTCTATAAATGCTGGCTATTATTACTATTGTCATTTCTAAGTTACACAGATTTGCAAATTTGGAGTCATTCTCAAATCTCCCCATAACACTCCCATAATCAGTCAATAGACACTTGGAGGAACTCTGGCCCAAGATTCTAAGCTGGGCTTAAGTCAATGTGATCTGACAGTCTCTTTACTCTGTCCAAAGCTTACTAAATTCTATTTATTCCTAATAGTTTCCAGGCTTTATTATTCTATCTACACATTTCTCAAAACAGTCCCCTTTTCTGTTTGCAGAACTATCTTCCAAGAGCGGGCTGTCATCATCTTTCACCTAGACTATTTATACCTCTAAATTGATCTCCCATGTCTCTCCATTCAATAATTCATCCTCACTCGAGACTAAAATGATATTCCTAAAGCACTGGTCAGACCATGTCATTCCTATACTAAATTGTTGTTGTTTGTCCTTAATTTTCGAAGATCAATTACATTGAAAGATGATGTCTTGACTTGTGAGAAAATTGAATTTAAGTGAATCAAAGTTTCAGAGTTATCAACCTCACTCTCTTCCAAAGTCATTGAAGTCCAGTGGCAAAACAAAAGACAGGAAGACTGGTGATGATCCAGGGTATGATAGATGATCTTAGCATCTTCATTGTCTGACCAAACTCTAAGTACTCCACAATGCCTGTTTTAGCTGCCTTCATGACTGTAGGAACAAATTGTTATCATCTGCCCATTCAAGCAGAAGTCTTCATATGATTGTGATAGACACCCCTCCAATTCATCAATGGGCTTGTGGCTCATTGGTTATTCTTAACCTAGTTTAGTTCATCTGCTGATATTTTTTGCTATGGTGTAGCTGCTTCACATACTAGTTTCTTGGATTTACAGGTGAGAGTTGGGTGAAAGCTGGGCACCAAAGATGAATGAGCAGACATGAAAAGGACTGGGCAAGCCCTCACCCCAAAAGTGCTAGTCTTCCTTAAACATATCTATATATTCCCACCATAATAAATAAAATAAAATGAAAGGAGGGAGAAAAAGAAGAAGAAAACAAGCAATTATTAAGCATCTACAATGAGTTAGACACTTTGTTAAATGCTTCACAAATATTATCCTCATGACAACACTAGAAGTAGGTGCTATTATTTTCCTTCTTTTAAAATTGAGTAAACTGAGACCAAAAAAAAAGAGGGTAAATCGGTTTTGTCCAGTTTCACACAGCTACTAAGTATCTGAGGCTGGATTTCAACTCAGGTCTTCCTGACTCCAGGTTCAGTGATCTATCCATTGATTTTGAATTCTTTTGAATGAAAAAAAAATTCTTTTGGATGAAATAAAAACTCCTCTGATTAGCCTTTCAAGTATCCCAACTCCAACCCATCTTTTTCAGTATCATTTATTACTCCATTTAGTGCACTCTTTAGTTTGGCTCATCTGACTTCCTTGCTCTTCCTCTCTTCCCTTTCTTTTGTGCTAGCTGTCCCTGAAGCCCACCGTGCACTCATTCTTCACTTCCATATCACAGAGTCTCTAGTCTTCCTAAAAGCTTATGTCAGGTGACACTTCCAAGATATACTGTTTCCTGAATCCCTTAAGCACTAATGTCCTCTCCAAAAAAATTACCTTCTCCTCATTTTGTGTTTGTTTTGTATATTCTTATTTGTATGGACAAATCAACAAGTCATCTACTCAGATATTATATAAGCTCTTTGAAGTTGGAGATTATTTCATTGTTTTCTTTTTATCCCTAACATCTAGTCTGTCACATAGTAGGCATTTAATGCAAGCTTAATGAAAGATTGCTTAAATGACTGAAAAAAATCAGTAAGAATTTCACTTGTACTTACACCTACAAAAACCTATTAACCCTGTCTCCCTCATCACTAAGCTAGGGGACCAAAGCAAATGCATATCCATCAATCTTAACATCAACCATTTAAAGAAGAGACAAAGTATCAAACTTTTCCCCTTGACTTGATTCTTCTAAATGATATCTTCTTAATTGACATAATGTACATAAAAATTATTTGAAGAGTATGAAATACTGTAATTTATTTTAAATATTGAGGAAAGTAGAACCCCCCACCAAGTACTTCAAATCATAGAATCTTAATAAACAGTGATCTTACAATTGAGAATACAATAATGCCATAATTGGAAAAGATCTAAGTTGTTCTCTACCTGAAGAAGAAATTCCCTTTAATGTGTCCTTAAATTGCCTCTGTTTGAAGACAAGATCTCTATGAGGAACTTATTATGAAAGTGGTCTATTTTTGGACAGATGTAATTATAATTAGGAAGATTTTTTTTCCCTTTTATATATAATTGAAATATTTCTCTGACACATTTTATAGTAAACCCTTATTGACCGTCCCAATTGCCAATGTCCTTTTCCCCTCACCCTCTCACACATTTACTTTGCTTTTGTATATACTTTTTTTAACTCAACTTCTACCTTATTGGTTCCAAGTTCAAAGTATTGGCTCCAAGGCCAAAGAGCAGTAAGAACTAGGCAATGAGGTTTAAGTGACTTGCCTAGGGTCATACAGTATGCAGTGTTACCCAGGATCTCCCATCTCTAGACCTGACTCTATTCAGCAGTTAGGTGGCTCAGAGAATAGAGTCAGTGGGCAAATCACTTAACCCTAAATGCCTAGCCCTTATCACTTTTCTTCCTGGGAACTGATATTTAGCATTGAATCTAAGACAAAAGGTAAGGGTTTAGAAAACCCCACTATCTCAATGTTAGCCATAACAAAGTATGACTACTGTCTTTGTCAATTTGATACAGATGGAAATAGCTTCAAACAATATTCAGAATTAGTGAGATATAATAGAATTTCTCCATGTCTGAAGCTTTATAAATATGAATACAGTTTAACTTCCAATTACAACTCAGATCTTATTTAGTATAGTAGAATATCTACTGTAGAGAAAATCTCTAATTTTGGCAAGTTTGATGAAGCCTTCTGTAAGAATGGAGATTTGAACCTAGGACTTCATTCCCCATAAGTCCTTGCTCTACTTCCCAGGATGCTTTGTAATTGCACTGAATTCTCACCTGGGCAAGATCACAAATTATTATTTAAAGGAGTTCTCCACCTACTGGGGTCTCTTTTTTTTTACTACTTCCGCTTCAGAGCAGATGTGTCTCTTTCATGATGTAGGTGAGGTTGTCTAGGCCTCTCTGGGCCTAGACACGTGCCTTCTTATTCTGTATTTTCTTTAATCCTTAACCTTTAATAAACCTCATAAAAATATAATACTCCTTGCAGAGAGAAACTAATTTCTACCTGCCACAGTTTCCCTAAAAAATTTAACTCTTACACTTCCAACCAAAGAAGCATCTAATCCAACCCCAGAGAAAGCATGCTGGACACAAAGTCAAGAAATGTGGTGAATGTAGAAAATTCTTCAGAGCATGTACCTTATTCAGCACCAGAGAATTCAAACTAGAGAAAAACTGTATTATTGTAATGAATGTGGGAAAGCCATTAGACAGAAAATTCACCATACACCACATAGTGAAAAGAAACCCTTTAAATGCAATCATTGTGATAAATGACAGGTCATCATCCAATATATATCAGAGAATTTATATTGCAGGAAAAGCTTATCATTGCAATGAGTGTGGCAAAACCTTCAGCCTCAGTCAATATGTTATTTGGCATCAGAAAATACATGTTGGAGAGAAACTCTATGAATGCAATGAATATGGGCAAATCTTTCCTCAGCAGGAAAGTCTTACTCAGCATCAGAGAAGCCATCCTGGAGAGAAACCCTATAAATGTCGCAAGTTTGGAAAAGCTTTTGGCAGATTCCGTATCTTACTCAACATCTGAGTATTCACACCAAAGAGAAGCACCATATATGTGGTGAAAGTAGGAAAGCCTTTAATGATACCTCAGACCTTATCAAGGTTCTGTAACTCACATGATACAGAACCTTGATAAATGAAATGTTTGTGGATAAGCCTTCTGTCACACAAATTCAGCATCAGAAAACTCATACTGGAGAGAATCATTTCAAACGTAAGGCATGTGGAAAAGCTTTCCACTCACTGGCCTTATTTGCCATTAGAGAATTTTTACTGGAGAAAAGCCCTATAAATATGACAGGACAAGGAATTCATACTGGAGAGAAACTTTATAAATGTAATGAATGCATCAAAACATTTGGCCAAAATATTTTCTTTACTAGATATCAGATAACTCACGCTAGGGATAAACCTTTTAAATGTAGTGAATGTGGCAAAGTATTTAGCTAGAGTATGTCTCTTGCCATCAGAAAATATATACTAGGAAGAAACCCTACAAATATAATGAATGTGGAAAGGGCTTTATCTAGAAGATATGGTATATTCAGCATCAGAAAATTCATATAGGAGATGAACCTTAAAAACATAGTCATGTAAAGAAGAAAGGTCTCTAGCTATTGCCAAGGCATAGTCATTCAACATCAGAGAATCCATGTTGAGATAGGAAACTTATAAATTAATGTGTTAGAAGGCCTTCAAGTGTATAGTTTATTCCTTGCCACATCTTTCAAAATAGTAATTAACAGAATGTCTAAAGTTTTAGTCCTATTTATCATTTATTGATCAATATCAAATATTTATAAAGCAACCATTTTATTCCAAGCATTAAAAATACCAGTACAAAGAATGAAGCCATCCCTGGTTTCAAGGAGATTAGAATAAGTAAGATTCAAAAGAATAATCTGATACATGAAATTGAAAAAGAAAAAAATAGTCTTCTCTCTCCTGCAATACACTATTGCCATGAAGTCGTAATAGATTTATAACCTCTTGAATGGGAAATGCATAGTGATGAAGTCTAAACCAATGTCTTTGAGAAATATGGGCCTCCAAGGTCACTTACAGTTCTAAATCTATGATCCTATTACCCATGCAAACCAATGCAGAAGAAAAATGGCAGATTCAGGTGAACGATATACAGTATGACTACCTTAATATATATGGGCACCACACAAAAAGGTAGCTAAACTCAGGTCAAATGCAATAACCAATCTTGGTTCTGGAAAATATATGATGATGCATACTTCCTTTTTGTTTTGAAAGGTGGGAAACTACAGTTATAGAATGTTGTATGTGTTTTCAAACACAATCCTAATGTCAGTCACTTGATTTGATATTTTTTATTTGTTACAAGGGAGTGTTCTGTGAGTGTAGAGGACTGAGAATATATAAGGAATTAAATATATAAAATATAAAATATAAAAACATCCCAAATAAGGTATAAAAATAAAAGTATAAAATAAAGTATAAAAATAGCCCAAATAAAGCTAAATAAAACTTCCTTTAAAAAAACCGAGGGTTTTTTTTTTTGAGGTAATAGTCTTTAAATTTTGTTAATATCTTTGTTGAAAATTTCAGTTTGGGTGTTTATTTAAGGTTTCATAATTTGTAGTTTTTCTAGTTTTTTTTTTTCAAATTTGCATTTGCTATTCATTAACACATCCTTTTTCTTTTTTTCTTGTCAGTATAAATTTCCATCCTTATGACAACTTTGACAGTTTTAGCATATATTCTCATTGTTGAAATTCTCTTTGATGAAACTGTCTCATTTCTATAACTTGTTATTTAAACCAATAATATTTATTAAATCACCAAAAAATTTAATTTTTTAAAAAGCCCATATATTAAAATATATAATTTTTATTATGTGTAGTCAGTAAAGGATATGTTTAATGTTTCTTCTTTTTCAGTATGTGCTTACAAGGCCTTCATGCCCTTTGTAAGAGTTAAATTGAGGTTTTGACTAAATAAGAGAATTATCAATTCAATGTTGTGGTCACCAAGTTAAAAATATCCCTAAGTCAGAAAAAAACTAATTAACAGCTTTTATTTATAACAAGGAAGAGAAAGAGTTGAAGTATGAAATGTAGGAGGCAAAGAGGTAATGAGTTGACTAGTCTAGCCTAAGTGCTGATCTGATGAAATTCAGCTTGCTCCCTGACAAAGTTCCAATCTCCCGTGGATGTCCAAGTCACTCACCAGCAAGCTGGTGCAAGATCCAAGGAAAAGAGTCTCTCCACAGAACTCATGGTGAAGGGAGTGGCCCATCAAAGTGCCAACAAGCAGAGAGGGTCTCCTCAAAAAGCCACCAACACAGGAATCTCTCCAAGCCAGAAGTCCTAAGGAAAAGTCCAAAGGAGAAGACCCAAGGAGCAGTCCACCAAAGAAGTCCAAAGGAGAAGGAATAAGGACAGGAACTTCTAGACTTTTGTAGCCCTTTTTTCATATCACTTCCTGTCCCTTCCCCTCTTCACAGGGGCCAATTACAGCTCCCAAATTGCCTAGCACTGCCCAGGGGGGCAGTGTCTGGGATCCACCTCTCATCCTCTGAGGGTATAAACTCTTATCAAAGGATTCACAAGTTTCTGACTGATTGAGTTAAAAGAGTGAAACTCTCTAAGTAAGTGACTTGTGAATTCTCTTACTTGGTGGCTAACAAAGTGTTAAATAGGGGTTTCTTGATTGATTAACTCAAAATAGACAAAGAGAATAGAGAATTCCCTTTCACATCTAGTACATGGTTAGTTTTTGTAAAAAAAAAGTATAGCTAATAAATGTATATCCTCATCTCTATTGCTATTTAGTGATCTCTAATGATTTAACTTTTTCCTAAATTCTACTCTTGGCCTCATCTTATTTCTTGTTTATGTTTTGATTACATTTGTCTAGATTTGATGATAGTACATTGAAATTCCCATCTATTTTAGTTTATTTCTTCATGTAAATCAAATAACTTTTCATTTCATTATTTTGATGCATATTTTAAATATTAATATAAATTATTAATGGTACCATTACATATAATTCAATTTTCTCTTTATCTCTTTTAAGCAAGTATATTTTTATTGTTACTTTTTATGAGATAATATTTAATATCTCAGGGTTTTTTTAGTTCATCTAAAATATGATAGATTTTTCTCTAGACCATGATTTTTAAAATTCCATTTCAGTTAAAACACCATTCCTTGCCACAGGTACTTATCCCTTCTTTCCTTTCATTTGTTTGTTTCTTCTATCCTTTCTCTCCCTCTTTCTTTCATTAGATTTGCTTACAACATGTTTATTCTGTCTATTCCCATAAATCTTCCCCTTGTTCCTATTTACCTGCCCTCAGCAGATACATGTGCAGTGGATGAAGTACCAACCCTCGAGTCAGGAATACTCATCTTGCTGAGTTCAAAAATATCTGGCTTCAGATACTTACTAGCTGTGTGATCCTGGGCAACTTATTTCACCCTGTTTGCCTCAACTTTCTCATCTGTAAAATGATCTGAAGAAAGAAATGGCAAACCACTCCAGTATCTTTGAGAAAAAAAAAAAAACAAACCCAAAGAGGGTCATGAAGAATTGGAAAGGATTGAAAAATAATGGAACAATATGGATTTTCTTGAAATGTACTCATACCATTAATTTTTTTCTTATCTATGTATCTATTCATGAACCTATGTATCTATCATATCTGTCACACCACCTTCTTTTGACTTTTCCTTTTTTCTACCCAGAGAAGCATCTTCTTCAAAATCTTCCTCTCTATATACAACTTCTTTGCTTATATAAAATTGTTTTATGTCACTCTTTAAAAAAATTATTTCCTTAATCCTTCTTATTTTTATTCCCCTCTCTTCCATATAGAACTCTATTCATGAGCTATAGCTTTACTTATTTCCATATTTATTTAGACTAGCAAATTTGAGTTTCCTATTTGATCCCATTTCTGTGATGCTACATTTGTATATTTCACCATATGCATATACGTTTGTGTAATACATATATATTCAAATATTGACTCAAAATTGACTCAAAGCTCCAAACTGACTTTGTTTTTAGTGGAACTTCTTTTTTCTTCTGTGTCTCAGTCTTAGAAATATTCATTGTAAAGGAAACAGTGTCAAGCCATTGGAATTACCATAAGTTACAAAGCACAATCCTATATTTCACCCTTAACACCTTAGATATTGACCACTCTATGAAAATAATATATTCACTTTCCTTGATTTGGATATAACACTGGGAGACTGAGGACACCTATTGTGTATTCTCCCCAACTGAAACTAATCATAAGGTTCCTATCTTTTATCAAAGATTTACATCATTCCCAAGGTAATATTCTTTAACTGAACCTTTTTTATTTCCCCATCTAGGATACATTTTAATTCCCCACCCTCATCACACTTTTTATCTCCAATTACTTTTCTTCTATTTTTCTATAGCTTCCCACAGTTATTGAAAAATTAAAAGAATATTTTTATTTGAATGCCTCTAGTTGGGGTTGGGGGAAGGCATATATCTTTTCCTTTGTTATTTTCTTCTTCCTCACTTTGACTAAAGAGACTTCCCCCTTTTATAACAACCTTTTCAAAAAAACCATATTAATTCACTTTTAGAGATTAATGGGATTTAATTTAAATAATATTCATCCAGCTTTTCTTCCTTCCATCCTCCTGATTCTTTAAAATTTCCCTAATTGTTTAGCCTCTGAGAGGTTTGTTGTTCCTTGATGGCCCTTATTTGTTCTTTTACCTATCAGTTGTTTCCTTCTTTAAAATAACAGCATATCAATATAAAATGACATTTTGTTGTTTAGTCTATTCCTTGTAATTGTACTTATTTAATTTTCTTGTGATTCACTCATTTGAGGTATTTTCAAATCAAGCTGTCCCACTCATCTTTCTTTTTTCAGTAATGCCTCAAAATCCTCTCTTTGTGAAAGACCTATCCCCTTTTCATGTATTATTAGACTCAACTTTCCCTTAAAAGTTACTGGAATTTGCAGATTGAGCACTTTTTTGTTTTATTATTCCATTCTTTTCCTTCTTTTCTCTTGACTACACAATGACACTAATTCATTTTTCCTTTAAATCTGAAATCCTATCTCTTGATTGCTTACAAAACTTATAATTTAGTATAGAAATTTTCAAAGGTTATATATCTTGGATTTTTAAGCATAGAGTTTTTCTCTATCATGATCTATTAATGTGATGAACCTATTACTTTGTTGACCATTCAAAAATCCTTGAAAGTTTTCTTGTACACAGTACAAAATCTAGGTTTATTATTATTGTAATTAATGTTCTTATGAGATATCTATGGTTCTTAAATTATCTCTACTCATCCTAATTCAAAGATAGATACTTTGGGATCCCATAAATTACCAAATCCTGTCATTTTTATTTGCATAATAGTCTCTGACATCCATCCATTTATATTCTATTACCCTAAGTCAGGTCCTCATCAGATCATGCCTGGAATAGTCTAATATCCCACTGCAATAGACATTTACTATTACTATGGTATTACTATGTCTTGTCTCTTCTCTCTCATCAATCCATTACTCGTGCTCCTTCCGCAATAATCTACCTAAGCCACAGAAAGATTTGACCACCTCACAGCCCTCCTTACATCTCTGGCATATAATTCAAACTCCTTGGCCTGGCATTTGAATCTCTACACACTCCTGTTTCTGCCTACCTTTCCAGCTTTATTTCACATTATTTCTCTTAAATTTTCAACAAACAAGCTTTGCTTTCTTACAAACTAGACAACCCCTTATAAATGCAACATTCTATTTCCATGTGGGCATGTCTTCCTCCATGGCTGGATTCCACTGTTAGCTCTTCCTCTCTGAATACTTATCTTCCTTCTTTCGTCAATCACTGATTGACAATCATTAATGCCTCCTTCATCATTAATGCTCCTTCTTTTCCTACTCTCTCTCTTCCCTCCTTATTTCTTAGTTAGTAGTAGTCTCTCGGTAACCGAGGATGACAATTATCTTTGTGAGTTTTTGTGCACAAAGACACTTGTGCATGAAGATTTAAGTGGAGAAGTCAATGCACAGAGACAGTCCCACTCTCTCAGCTTTGGAAGCCTGGGCCCATTGGCACAAAAAAGTCATTACACCTGGAGACTTCCTCAGCTGCATTGGATGGCCATGTTGTCTTTTGTGCTCCAACACGCCCTAAGCACTCCACAGTGCCTTGCTGTGTCGCCATCTCAGCTGTTGAACCTTCTTATTGGTTTCTTCCGTCTGTTCCACCGAAGTAGTCTTTACATGCTGGGTGAGCAAAGCCCTGGTTCACCAGGGGTCGGCGACAACCCACTGGCTACCCTCACAAGTTTTAGCCAGCCTGTCAAAGCCATTGCCTGGGGTGTGGCCGCTGCCGCATGCTAGCAGCTACTAGGAGCCACAAGTGAGAGCTGGATGTCAGGTGAGGGTCAGAGGCTGGAGAGCTGCCCTAGGAGGGCACGACAAGCCCTCCATACCAAAGATATTATTCCTCCCTGAGCACCCCATACACCCCACCTCCTTATTTGTACTTATTTATTTATCTATACACATATACAAACACAGGCAGGATTCATAATAGAAAGAACCCTAAGCATGAAATCAGAAAGACTTGGGACCAAATCCTGCTTCTAACATCTCCTGTGTGATCTTGTACAAGTTATGAAATATCTATGTATCTAAAACAACAGTCCAGGAATAATCACTAAATCCTAAATAAGTCTTAGTATGTAGTATTGGAGGAGGTCTCTTATGCTGTCAGCATCACAAATCCTTCATGTAATCATATTCACATGTATTGTATCCCTCCAATAGAATGTATACTCTGGAAGGCAGACTGTTTAATTTTTGTATTTTCATGCACATTGCCTACTACAATATTACAATGCAAAATAGCAAGCTCTTAACAAATGGCTGTTAAATTGAATGCAGTTTAATTAACTCCCAAGTTATATTGCTTTCTAATGTTGAACTTAAAGTACATAAAATCCCCAATCCATGCAAATGACAGTCCTTACACTTGTGAAATTAAAACAACTTTTCTCTTGTTGACTATATTATATACTTATTGGCTATACTATATACTAATACACTATAATGACTACAATATACTAAGGGGACCTTGGATTAAAGAAAGTATTAGCATTGATAACAAAGATGTAAACATGACCTTAAAAAAGGAATTTGCAACAACTCCCTCCTCTGGATATCAGCCATGCTTTCAATTAAATGAAGTGCAATTAGGGAAGTATCTGATCAACTGAGGAATCATAATTCTAGGTGTAGCTTTTCAGCAAATGGAGAGGAATAACATGAAGCTTTGCTTGTCTGCAAAGCCTCTTGTCAGCAATGTCTCTGGTCTTCATATATATAATATTTTATTCTAGGTGGGTACAGAAAGACAAGGATTAGAAGCCACAACCTAACCTTCCTGGGCTGACATGAAAAGAAGAAATTGACCACCAAAGCCCAATAGCATATTATAAAGAATCTTGGCCTTAACATAAGACTTGGTTTAGAGCTTTGATCCAAATATTTACAAGTCTGTGATCTTTCCTCATCTATAAAATGAGCTGGAGATGGAAATGGCAAACCATCGCAGTATTTTTGCCAAGAAAACAATGAATGGAGTCATGAAGAGTCAGAAACAACTGAAAATGACTGAACAACAACTATAAGACAACCTGGTAGCTTTCTTCCTCAGGGCTCACTATATTTGTTCCAGATTTAGAGTGGACATCTGATTGGTTTTAACACTACTGCAGCTCAGAACTCCTGAAGTCAAGCAATCTGCCAATCTGAACCTCTCCCAGCAAAAGTGATTATGGGTGGGTTCCACTATATCCTGCTCTTCTCTTCTTCATAATAACAATAACACTTCACTAATATAGCAAAGTAACAAGACACTTCATAATAAGCCACCAGGCAGTGGAATGTTAGAGCTGGTTTGAATTCATTTCTAAGAGCTGATTATTAAATTTTCAGAATTAGCATTTATGCCTCAGGAAGTAGCAAACACTGCAAATCAGGACTTGATTTGTTTTGCTGATTGGATGGACTCAAAGTGATTGGGGAAATGTCAATAATGCATATTAAATTTTTTTTAATGGGCTGTGCCTCTGTTTTAGCTTTGTTTTTGTTTGTTTCTTTCAGAGAGCCAGTTGTAAAATATTTACCAGAATACTGATGCCACTGGGGCATGCTATGTGTTTTGCCAAGCTGTCCCCCAGTCATGATTATAGGAACAGTTGCTTGTCACTCATTACTGGCTCAGTTCCCTTCATTATTCTGGGTTCTTACATCATATCTAAGTGTGTGCAAATGTGTCCATCAATCAAATTTCTTAACTCAGTTCCCTCTTCCTAATCACCTCTTTTCTTCACAGCTGCCAATCAAATGCCTCTACACCTGTGTCATTTTCCTAGTGTGCAGTTTAATTGAATTAAATCAAAAGGCTATTAAAATGAAAAGTCATTACTTCCATGTAACATGAACTATATATTCCTTTTGATTCCAGGTCCAAATCTGAAAGCAAGGGGAAGAAAAAAAAAAACCCAAATCTGTTCAAATTGGCAACCATTTCCCCCAGTAGCCATATCTTCCTTGGAAAAGGTATGCATCAGAGGTCTATAGCTATCAGTATGTGATCACAAATATCCTTACACTAAGTAGCAGCTTGCATGAAGCATAAGGAGATATAGTTGAAAATCATAGATTCATGATAGGTATGTTGGTGATTGGAAGTCCTTAAGTCCCCTTTCTTTCAGGGTCAAGTCAAGATCAGCTTCTCACCTCTGAGATGCTTGCCCAAGTAAAGTATACACTTTTGGAAAGTCTTCCCTGACTTCAGTGATAGGCCTACTAGATGGGTCCTTTCTCCTGCTCTGACTCTCTCAATCTTTCTCTCAATTTAATGCTGAAATCCTTTACTTTGATCCCTTTTTTCTCCTTGAAGTCCCAGGAAGGGTCAATGACTTCTTGGCCATGATTATGTCCTGGAGCTGGAGGAAGTATGACTCTCATAATTTCTCCTCACTTCACTTTAAAAAATCTACCTCTCTATTTCATGTCCTCCAGATGGGTATGCACCATCCCTGGATTCCTGGGCTTGTGTGGGACATTCCTGCTACACAAATGTTATCTCACTTGAATATCATTAACTTGTGAAGCAAATAGTCTAGGGTTCTTATTCTCACTTTATGGATAAGAACACCGGTGCAGAGAAGTGAATTTAATTATACAAAGTCACCTAGTTAAGGATAGCTTGGGATGCTTGAACATTTTTACTTCTCAGAGAGAACATCTCTCATTTTAAGCCTACATAATTCAAATAATTATGAACACAAATTTCCTGACAATGCTACCTATTATTAATGTCATTAAACATTTTACCACTTTATTTTTAAAATATCAATTGCATATATACATTCATTGTATACCATTGTAAATGCTACATATATATGTACATATATATATATATATGTATATATATATATATTTGATGACTAACTTAACCTTAGTTTGCTAAATTGATTTTTTTTATACTGTAACTACTTATTTATATGCTACAAATGGGGTCTGGTATATTTAATCAGTATGGATATCATGAATAAAAAAACTAAACAGAGGTCATCAGATCTTATAGGTAAATATTCTGTATAAGAATAAAGGCATTATATGATTGATTTTTAAAAGAGATGGAAAAGATTTGGAGAAATGTAAAGTGGTGATTAGCAAGATCAGAAAGATCAGGGGTGAAAAATATTGAATTGGAAGGGACTCTAGAAGCTATCTAGTCAATTGCCCTTGTCTTACATATGAGATATTAAGGCCTAGAAAAAGTTATCCTCCATACTCCAAATGCAGCACCAAGAAACTAATTAGCATTTAATGAATTACCAGGTCTAATTGATTACTGACAAATTGACAGTAGAAGACACTAGATAGAAATTAAAATCCAAACTCACCTCTGAAGAGGATGAACTAATTTTTAAAATTAGACATTTCATGCATAGAGGTTTATCAGTAGACAAACTAAGAGATTTGTTTTGTATCAGAGGAACAGGTCACCTATAAGTAGTACTGAGTATAGATTAACTATACCACAAAAATAGTAGTCCACATTGTGAAACTTTCTAAGAGAAGATCCTTATCAATAAAAGCTTATAATGGGTTTGCAAAAGAATTAATTAAAATCTAGCAAGCATTGGAACTAAACGAAATCTGTGGCTTAATATAAAGAATCAGAAAACCCACCTTTTAATTTGTGACATTTCTGGGGAAAGAAAACCTGAAGTCACATTTAAACAGTGAAAATGTTAGAATAGGACTACAAATCCAATCTATGTGTTGGTAAAAAGGCATTTACTAAGTTCAGCAAAACACTCAATACAAAAAAAAAAGGAATCATCCAAATTTGTGATATAAATGTATTTACTTTTTTTGTTTGGTAGGAAAAGAGAAAAGTAAATAGTTATAATGACCTATATAGCTTGGACACATAAAACAAGTACGAGATATCCCTTCCACATCACTGGGGGCATGGTTGGGGACATGGCACCCTCCCCCAAATGTAGAAAATCCATAGAAAAAATTTTGGCTTTTGCAACTTTTTTGAAAACTTTAACTTTTTTAAAACTAAATTTAACTTTTAAAATAGAATTATGTATATTTACAGTATTAAAAGATAAACTATCACTTCTGGTCAAGATGGCGGCTTAGAGAAAGCTAAAGTTCAGATCACCTGAAACCCTTCCTTACCAATATCAAAGCGAATGCTCCTAGGGCACCAAAATTCAAAACAATCAACAGCATAGACCCCGGGAGTCCTCCTCCTGGACCTGGACCTGGATCAAAAGGTATGCCCCCCCAAAAGCCAGAACCCGAAACCACTTGGACATAAGGGGTAGGCAGAAGGAAGGTCCTAGGACCCATCCCCCCCAACCCAGAGCACCTAGTCTGAGTCTGAGGCAGCAGAGGCAACCTCAGAGCCCCACGGCCTGCTATTCTGAAGGCCACATCCTGAAAACAACCAAACCCAGTCAAGGAGGCATTCTGACAGCAGGGAACCAGAGAGGGAAGGGGGAGCTCGTAACCCCTTGGGAGGAGCCCTCGGAGCTCCGGGAAGCCGCAGCCCCTCCCCCTCAGAAAGCAGGGTCGTCTGGAACAACAGCAACCCTCAGGGCTGGCAAAAGGGCCTCGGGAGCTGGCTATTCTGAAGGCCACATCCAGAAAACAACCTGACCCAGTTGAGGGGCACCCAGACAGCAGGGAAACAGAGAGAAGGGGGATCTCGTAACCCCCTGGCTGGATTCTTCCATCAGAATTTCAGTTCAACCCAGGGAAAGCTAATCTTCTTATCAGGAGCCACGGCCCCTCACCCTCAGAGAGCAGGGTCTTCTGAAACTACAGTAAGCCTCAGGGCTGGCAAAAGGACCCCAGGGCCAGCTATTCTGAAAGCCGCTTCCTGAAAACAACTTGACCCAGCCGATGGGACACACAGACAGAAGGGAAACAGAGAGATGGGGGCAGCTTATAACCCCCTGGCTGGATCCCTCAATCCCTTTCTCAGGTCCCTGCCTCAGGGCACAATCAATTCAACCCAGGGACACACCAGCAATTCCTGGCTTCCCAGGGAAGACAGAACAACAACTTCATAGAAAGGACAATCTGCCTGGGGCTAAAACCTCAGAACACCAGACAGAGATAAGAAAAGCTAATACTCCCCACTCAGATAGAGATGGCAAACTACACTGAAGCACAAAAGCCCCCAAATTCCCAAAAAAAAAAAAAACACAAGAAGAAGGGGGCAACTTTGGACACATTTTATGGAGCAAAAATACAAAACACAGAGGAGATAGAAGAGGAAACACAAGCAAATGCTCTGAAACCTTTCAAAGGAAATGGAAACTCTCCACAAACCCATGAAGAATTTGAATCGGAAATGATCGAAAAGATGGAAGCCTTCTGGGAGGAAAAGTGGGAATTCATGCAAAAGAAATTCACGCATCTACAAAACCAGTTTGACCAAAGTGAAAAGGAAAACCAGGCCATAAAACAAGAACTAATAAAGCAAAACCAAAAGACCAAGAAATTAGACGAGAACATAAAATATCTCACTGACAAGGTGACAGATTTGGAAAATAGAGGGAGAAGAGATAATTTAAGAATAATTGGACTTCCAGAAAAGCCAGAAATAAACAGCAAACTCAACATCGTAATACAAGAGATAATCAAAGAAAATTGCCCAGAGATTCTAGAACAAGGGGGCAATACAGCCACTGACAGAGCTCACAGAACACCCTCTACACTAAACCCGCAAAAGACAAGTCCCAGGAATATAATTGCCAAATTCCAAACCTCTCAAACAAAAGAAAAAATCCTACAAGAAGCCAGAAAAAGAAAATTTAGATATAAAGGAATGCCAATCAGGGTCACACAAGACCTTGCAAGTTCTACTCTGAATGATAGTAAGGCATGGAACATGATCTTCAGAAAAGCAAGAGAGCTGGGCCTTCAACCAAGAATCAGCTATCCAGCAAAACTGACTATATACTTCCAAGCGAAAGTATGGGCATTCAACAAAATAGAAGATTTCCAAGTTTTTACAAAGAAAAGACCAGAGCTCTGTGGAAAGTTCGATATCAAAAATCAAAGAGCATGGAATACCTGAAAAGGTAAATATGAAGGAAAGGGAAAAGGAGAAAAATGTTATCTTCTTCTTTTACTCAAACTCTCTTCTATAAGGACTACATTTATATCAATCTATGTATACTAACATGTGGGGAAAATGTAATGTGTAAATAGGGAGAAAAGAAAGACCAAATAGAATAATCTTTCTCACACAAAGATTCACACGGGAAGGGGAAGGGAAGAAAACTCCTATAAGAAGGAGAGGAAGAGAGTTTTTACTTAAACCTTACTCTCAGGGAAATCAACTCTGAGAGTGAAGATTATCCAGATCAATTGGGATCTTGAATTCTATCTTACCTAATAAGGGTAGGGAGAAGAGAAAACCAAGGGGGGAAGGGGGAGAGGGAAAACAAAAGGGGAGGGACTAAAAAGGGAAACATATCAAGGGAGGGGATAAGGGGGACTGATTAAAGTAAATCACTGGACTAAAAGGTAGAGCCGAAGAAAAAAAGGTTAGAATTAGGGAAGGTTATCAAAATGCCAGGGAGAATACAAATTACAGTCATAACGTTGAATGTGAATGGGATGAACTAATCCATAAAACATAGACGAATAGCAGAATGGATTAGAATCCAAAACCCTACCATATGTTGTCTTCAAGAAACACACATGAGGCGGGTTGACACCCACAAGGTCAGAATTAAAGGATGGAGTAAGACCTTCAGGGCCTCAACTGACAGAAAGAAGGCAGGAGTGGTAATCATGATATCTGATAAAGCCAAAGCAAAAATAGACCTGATCAAAAGGGATAGGGAAGGTAATTATATTTTGTTAAAAGGGACTCTAGACAATGAGGAAATATCATTAATCAACATGTATGCACCAAATAATATAGCACCAAAATTTCTAATGGAGAAACTAGGAGAATTGAAGGAAGAAATAGACAGTAAAACCATATTAGTGGGAGACTTGAACCAACCACTATCAAATTTAGATAAATCAAACCAAAAAATAAACAAGAAAGAGGTAAAAGAGGTGAATGAAATCTTAGAAAAATTAGAGTTAATAGACATATGGAGAAAAATAAATAGGGACCAAAAGGAATACACCTCTTTTTCAGCACCACATGGCACATTCACAAAAATAGATCATACACTAGGTCACAGAAACATGGCACTCAAATGCAGAAAAGCAGAAATAATAAATGCAGCCTTTTCAGATCACAAGGCAATAAAAATATTGATTGGTAATGATACATGGAGAGCCAAATCAAAAATTAATTGGAAATTAAATAATATGATACTCCAAAATTGGTTAGTCAGAGAACAAATCATAGAAACAATTAATAATTTCATTGAGGAAAATGACAACAGCGAGACATCCTTTCAAACCTTATGGGATGCAGCCAGGGCAGTACTTAGAGGAAAATTCATATCCTTGAGTGCATATATTAACAAATTAGGGAGGACAGAAATCAAGGAATTGGAAATGAAAATCAAAAAAACTTGAGAACAAACAAATTAAAACCCCCCAGAAGAAAACCAAACTAGAGATCCTAAAAATTAAGGGAGAAATTAATAAAATTGCAAGTGATAGAACTATTGAGCTAATAAACAAGACTAGAAGCTGGTACTTTGAAAAAACAAACAAAATAGACAAAGCACTGGTCAATCTAATTAAAAAAAGGAAAGAAGAAAGGCAAATTAACAGCATCAAGGATGAAAATGGAGAACTCACCTCCAATGAAGAGGAAATTAAGGCAATCATTAAAAACTACTTTGCCCAACTATATGGCAATAAATATACCAACCTAGGTGATATGGATGGATATTTACAAAAATATAAGTTGCCTAGACTAACAGAAGAAGAAATAGATTTCTTAAATAATCCCATATGAGAAAAAGAAATCCAACAGGCCATCAAAGAATTTCCTAAGAAAAAATCCCCAGGGCCTAATAGATTCACCAGTGAATTCTAGCAAACATTCAAAGAACAGCTAACTCCAATAATATACAAACTATTTGACATAATAAGCAAAAAGGGAGTTCTACCAAATTCCTTTTATGACACAAACATGGTACTAATTCCAAAGCCAGGAAGGCCAAAAACAGAGAAAGAATATTATAGACCAATCTCCCAAATGAATATAGATGCAAAAATCTTAAATAGGATACTAGCAAAAAGACTCCAGCAAGTGATCAGAAGAATCATTCACCATGATCAAGTAGGATTCATACCAGGGATGCAGGGCTGGTTCAATATTAGGAAAACCATCCACATAATTGACCACATCAACAAGCAAACCAACAAAAATCACATGATTATTTCAGTAGATGCAGAAAAAGCCTTTGATAAAATACAACACCCATTCCTATTAAAAACACTGGAAAGCATAGGAATAGAAGGGGCATTCCTAAAAATAATAAACGGTATATATCTAAAACCATCAACTAATATCATCTGCAATGGGGATAAACTAAATCCATTCCCATTAAGATCAGGAGTGAAACAAGGATGCCCATTATCACCTTTATTAGTTGACATTGTACTAGAAACACTAGCAGTAGCAATAAGAGAAGAAAAAGAAATTGAAGGCATCAAAATAGGCAAGGAGGAGACCAAATTATCTCTCTTTGCAGATGACATGATGGTCTACTTAAAGAATCCTAGAGATTCAACCAAAAAGCTAATCAAAATAATCAACAACTTTAGCAAAGTTGCAGGATACAAAATAAATCCACATAAGTCATCAGCATTTCTATATAATTCCAACACAGCTCAGCGGCAAGAACTAGAAAGAGAAATCCCATTCAAAATTACCTTAGACAAAATAAAATACTTAGGAATCTATCACTGAGACAAACACAGGAACTATATGAAAACAACTACAAAACACTCTCCACACAACTAAAACTAGACTTGAACAATTGGAAAAACATTAACTGCTCATTGGTAGGATGAGCCAATATAATAAAAATGACCATCCTACCCAAACTTATGTATCTATTTAGTGCCATACCCATGGAACTACTGATTTAGAAAATTCATTTGGAAGAACAAAAGATCAAGGATATCCAGGGAAATAATGAAAAAAAAATACAAAGGAATGGGGCCTTGCAGTCCCAGATCTCAGACTATATTATAAAGCAGCGGTCACCAAAACAATCTGGTACTGGCTAAGAGACAGAAAGGAGGATCAGTGGAATAGACTCAGGATAAGTGACCTCAGCAAGACAGTATATGACAAACCCAAAGATCCCAGCTTTTGGGACAAAAATCCACTATTTCATAAAAACTGCTGGGAAACTTGGAGGACAGTGTGGGAAAGATTAGGTTTAGATCAGCACCTCACACCCTACACCAAGATAAATTCAAAATGGGTGAATGATTTGAACATAAAGAAGGAAATTATAAGAAAATTAGGCAAACACAGAATAATACACATGTCAGACCTTTGGGAAGGGAAAGACTTCAAAACCAAGCAAGACTTAGAAAGAGTTACAAAATGCAAAATAAATAATCTGGAATACATCAAGAAAAAGTTTTTGTACAAACAAAACCAATATAACTAAAATCAGAAGGGAAGCAACAAATTGGGAAACAATCTTCATAAAAATCTCTGACAAAGGTTTAATTACTCAAATATACAAAGAGCTACATCAATTGTACAAAAAAATCAAGCCATTCTCCAATTGATAAATGGGCAAGGGATATGAACAGGCAGTTCTCAGCCATAGAAATCAAAACTATTAATAAGCACATGAAAAAGTGCTCTACATCTCTTATAATCAGAGAGATGCAAATCAAAACAACTCTGATGTATCACCTCACACCTAGCAGATTGGCTAACATGACAGCTATGGAAAGTAATGAATGCTGGAGGGGATGTGGCAAAGCAGGGACACTAATTCATTGCAGGTGGAGTTGTGAATTGATCCAACCATTCTAGAGGGCAATTTGCAACTATGCCGAAAGGGCAAGAAAAGACTGTCTGCCCTTTGATCCAGCTATAGCACTGCTGGGTTTGTACCCCAAAGAGATAATAAGGAAAAAAACTTGTACAAGAATATTCATAGCTGCACTCTTTGTGGTGGCCAAAAAGTTGAAAATGAGGGGATGCCCATCAATTGGGGAATGGCTGAACAAATTGTGGTATATGTTGATGATAGAATACTATTGTGCTAAAAGGAATAATAAAGTAGAGGAATTCCATGGAGACTGGAACCATCTCCAAGAAGTGATGCAGAGCGAAAGGAGCAGAACCAGGAAATCATTATACACATAGACTGATACACTGTGGTACAATTGAAGGTAGTGGACTTCTCCATTGGTGTCAATGCAATGTCCCTGAACAATCTGCAGGGATCTAAAAAATACTATCCACAAGCAGAGGATAAACTGTGGGAGTAAAAACACCAATGAAAAGCAACTGCCTCACTACAGTGGTGGAGATGATAGGACTGAGGAGAGACTCTAAATGAATACTCTAATGCAAATACCGACATGGAAATGGGTTAGAAACAGGAACACATGTGATAACCAGTGGAATCGTGCATTGGCTATTGGAGAGGGAAGGGGGGGAGGAAAAGAAAATGATCTTTGTTTCCAGTGAATAATGTTTGGAAATGACCAAATAAAATAATTAAAAAAAAAAGATAAACTATGTTGATTTACAATATTATACCTATACTTTATATATTTTATACTTTTTCTGTGTCATCTTCACATGACATATGCAGCTTATGAAAAATTCCCACAAATTTTCACTTAATTTCTTATACTAACATATATATATATATGTATATATATATATATATATATATATATATATATATACATATATATATATATATCAAAACCATAATGGGGTTTTGACATGATCAAGCCCAGAGGAAGACCAAAAGCCCCTGCCCAAACCTGGAACCAGACCCTGAGCTCCAGCGCAAGGTAGTTCAGAGTGTTCTGAGTTCTGCAAGCCTTCAAAGTCCCAGGGGGTAATGTATTAGCAACAGAAAGTAGCTTTCAGAACTTCCAGGCATTGGCAATCATAAAATTTTAGAAGAACTGAAACTTGAAGAAACCCAGAAATAGAACTAAAGGTATCAGCAAGAGAAAAAAACTGAAGTTTATGAGACTGTCCTCTCTAAACTGAGAACAGAGGTCACATTTAAGATGAAAAAGAAGACCAAGAAAAAGTCTGAGAAAATCAGCAAAGATTAAAAAAAAACCCTGAACCATAGAAAATTTTATGGAGCAAGGCAGAGCCACAGAAGGGAAGTGAAAGCAAAACAAATACATATAAAACTACAAAGAAAAATATGACTTAATCTTAAGCTCTGGAAGCTCAAAAGGGATTTCAAAAATCAAATGAGAGAGGCAGAGGGAAAAATGGGGAAAAGAAATTAAAGCAATGCAAAGCAGATTTGAATAAAAGGAAGAAAATAGTTTCTTAAAAAGTAAAATTGAACAAATGGTAAAGGAGGTTCAATAGCTCATGGAAGAAAATAATTTTAATTAGAATTGGGCAACTAGAAAATAATGACTTCATGAGACATCAAGAAAAAGAATAATACAAAATCAAAAGGATGGGGAAAAACAGAAGAAAATGTGAAACATTGAGAAAAACAATAGACCTAGAAAATAGAACTAGGAGAAATAATTTAATAATTATTGGACTACCTGAAAGCCATCATAAAAAAAAAAAACAAAGACAGCATTACAATACAAGAAATTATCAAAGACAACTGCCGTGGCATTCTTGAGCAAGAGAGTAAAATAGAAATTGAAAGAATCCACAGATCACCTCTGGAAATAAATTCCCAAATGACAACTCCCAGGAACATGATAGCTAAAACCAAAGAGAAAAAACTGCAGGAAGTTGAAAAGAAACAATTCAAATATCATGGAGTAACATTAGGAATTACACAGGACTTTGCAGCCTCCACATTAAGCAATGAAAAGGCTTGGAATATGATATTCTGGAAGGCAAAATTTCTAGGTTTACAACCCAGAATCACCTATCCAGCAAAACTGGATATATTGTTTGGGAGGATGTTTATTTAAGAAAATAGAAGATTTGCAAGCATTCTTAATGAAAAAACCAGACCTAAACAGAAAATATGATGTCCAAACAAAAGACCCAATGGAAGCTTAAAAAGGTAAATAAGAAGGAAAAAAATTAAGGGATGTAGTAAGATCAAACTATTTATATTCCCATGTGGAAAAATGAAATTAGTAAATCTTAAAAATTTTATCAGTGTTGTTAGAACAATTAGAAGGAGTATACATAGACATAAAATTCAAGAGTAAGCTAATTAGAATGTCATGCTATGCAAAAAAAATAGCAATGGGTGAAAAATATTTCATTGAGAGAAGAGGAAAGGGATATGTGGAATGGGGTAAGTTACCTTATCTGAAGAGCCATGGAAAACTATTACAGAGGATGTGGGGATGATGATTGTAACACACAAAACTTAAATTTTACTCTCACTCTCATCATAATTGGCTCAGAAAAGGAATGACAACCATACTCATTTGGTTTTAGAATCCTACCTGATCCTAAAAAGAAATAGGAGGAGACTAATACAAGGAGTAAGGGTTAATAGAAAGGAGAGGGAAGCAGGAGTGGTGATTAAAAACCAAACATTTTTGAGAAGGGACAGAGTGAAAGGACAAAGATCAGGATCAAAAGGGAAAAATAAGATGGAGGGGAATCCCCAATTGATAATCATAACTGTGAATATAAATGGAATGAACTCTCCCATAAAATGGAAGCAGATAGCAGAGTGGTTTTAAAACCAAAATCCTAAGACATGTTGTTTACCAGAAACACAGTTGAGGCAGAAGGACACACAGAGTAGAGGTAAGGGGCTGATGTAATATTTATAGGACATTATCTGAAGTAAAAAAAAAAGCAGGAGTAGTAATAATGATCTCAGACAAAGCTAAAGCAAAAATAGATCTTAGGAAGGAAATTACATCTTGTTAAAAGGTACTATAGACAATGAAGTAATATCAATACTAAACATGTATGCAACAAATGATTTAGCCTTCAAATTTTTAAACAAAAAATAAAATGAATTTCAGGAGGAAATAGACAATAAAACTATACTAGTGGGGGTCTTCAAATTTCCCCTTTCAGATCTTGATAAACCAAACCAACAACTAAACAAGAAAGAAGTAAAGGAAATGAATGGTTTTTTTAAAGTTAGAACCAATAGATCTCTGAAGAAAAAATTGAATGGAAATAGGAATATACTTTCTTTTCAGCAGTACATGGCACATATACAAAAACTGACCATGTATTACGGCATAAAAATTTCACAAGCAAATGCAGAAAACCAGAAATGATAAATGCATCCTTTTTCAGATCATAACACAATAAAAATTATGATCAATCAGGGTTCATAGAAAGACAAATTAAAAATTAATTGGAAACTAAATAATTTAATGCTAAAAAAGTTATGGATCAAAGAACAAATTATAAAAACAATCAATAACTTTATTAAGGAGAATGACAATAATGAGACAACATATCAAAATTTATGGAATAAAGGCAAAGCAATATTTAGGGGGAAATGGATATCTCTAAATTCTTATATTAGTAAAACAGAAAAAAACAGATCAATGAATTATGCATGCAGCTAAAAAAACTAGAAAAAAATTAAGAATCCTCAATTAAAGAATAAATTAGAAATCCTAAAAATCAAAGGAGAAATTAATAAAATTGAAAGTGAGAGAACCATTGAACTAGTAAATAAAACTAATGATTAGTTTTATGGGAAAAAAGTAAAACAGATAGAGTATTTGTTAATTTGATTTTAAAAAAAGGAAAGAAGAAAACCAAATAATTGGCATAAAAAATGAAAAAGGTCAAATTACCACCAATGAAGAAACAATTAAAGCAATCATTAGGAGCTATGTTGCACAATTATATGCCTAAATTTGACAACCTAAGCAAAATGAATGAATATTTAGAAAAATATAAATTGCCCAGATTAACAAAAGAAGAAATACTTAAGCAATGCCATCTCAGAAAAAGAAATTAAACAAACCATCAAGAAAAAATCATCAAGGCTTGATGGATTCACAAGTGAATTCTATCAAACATTTAAAGACCAATTAATCCCAACCTAAAATATTATACACTAAATCCCATAGAACCTTACCTACAGGTGAATCCATGTTTTGAAGGAACCAAATTACAGAATGAGAAAATAGTAAAAAGAGCAAGAAAGAAGAAGATAAAGGAAATATGAGATATACCCTAAACAAGTCAAAGGTTAACAATAAAGGGAAAATGACTTCTGTAGTCTCTCAGGAAGAGGAAACAATGGGAGGAAATGAAATGGGGGAAAATTGGGGAGGGGACTGATTCCTCTGGTTTGAAAGGGTATGGTTAATGAACTCTTAGATGGGAAAAGAGAAATATGCTATAAAAGGAGATAGGGAAATTACAAAAAGCATAATGCAAGAATTTAATGCTTAGAAATGCTACTCATCATGCTTCAGAAGAAGAGTAATCATATTTCCTGGGAAAGTCTGACACTAAGAAGTGTGGGAATGCCTAGACCCAGAGAAATTCCACAGAAAGTGGATAAAATGACCATGATAAAACTAAAGTTTAATAATAAAATGCACAGAGACATAAGAAAATTTCTGCCATGGGGTAATATCATATCTTTCTGTTGCAGGAATTATAATTTCTAAGAGTGAGTGGAGCCAGAGGGCAATAACAGAAATTGCTCAGAAGAAAGAACCCAAAATAGACACTTTAAAAGTTTTAATTCCACAAGAAATGCAAAGACTAGTGAAAGTATTAAAAGGTTCAATAACCATGAACAAAAGAAAAAATCTGGAATAGTAAGAAAGGGAAAATAGATATTCAAGGGAAAATATATTTACAAAAAGGCACAGAAAATTTTTTAAAAACAAATCAAGACAAATGGGAGAAGAGGAAGAATGAATTTACATGTTTGTTTTACTGGGGATGGGGGGAAGAAGGAAGGATGGAAGAATTAAATAACAGGAAATTAGGGAAAGGAAACAAATAAATCTTCCATACTAGGGAAAGGGGTAACAAACTGGAGTGGATAGAGCCTGACGGTGAGGACAAGAGAGCTAGTAGGAATAAAATTGCCTTAAAGTAGATTAAGTTAACTCAAGGAACAAGTACTGTGATTATTGAGGAAGTGGGTAAAAAAAAAACCCAAATTCAGAAAGAGAATTAAATTAAAGACAAGTGGCGGGAAAAGATATACCTAACTCTCATAACTTTAAATATAAAGGGAATGAACAATCTAATAAAAAAAAAAAGAGTAATAGATGAGATAAGAAAACAAACCCTCACAAAATATTGATTAAAAAAAACCCTAAAAAGCAAAATGCAAAGAATTAAAATAGGGAACTGAAAAAAAATTACCATTCATTAGATGAATGCAAAACAGGAGAGATTATAATCATGATATAGACAAAGTAAAAATAAACATTCATAATGCAAAATGAAATAAGGAAACTATATTGTCTTGGAGAAAGTCATAGACAATAAGCTAAGGTTGGTGTTAAATTTACATGCTGAAAATGCTTTAGCATTTAAATTTATCAAGGAAAAATTAATTGAAGTATAATAAAATAAAGATAATAACAATAATTATGAAATTAGATTTCAATGTCCTCTCAGTTTTGGACAAGTCTAACAGAAAGATAAACAGAAAAAGAAACTACAAAATTGAATGGATGATTGGAGAAAGTAGAACCAAAAACCATGATCTAAATGTGACTGCTAAAGAATATAAATATTTTTCAGCACCACATGATACTTTTACAAAATTTGAATATGAATCAAGGCACAAAGATATTGAAAATAAATGAAAGAAAGTGGAAAAAAATAACAGAAATAGCAAACAATCCTTTATAGACCATGTTTCCTGATCTAAATTTAGTGAGCTATATCTATAGATAAACATATAGATATTTGAGATCAAGAGAAGTTGTCCATATCATTATATATACCAAAAAATATCTCTCATTAGATACGTGGTCAAAGGATATGAACAAAAAATTCTCAAAAGAATTGCAACCTATTAACTACATATAAGAATGCTTCAAATAACTAATAAGAGAAATGAAAATCAAAACAACCCTGAGATTACACCTTCCACCCAAAAAATTGGAAAAACTGCTGATAAGATGGGAATAGTTAATTTAAGAGGGATTGTTGGAAGATAGATACACTGCTAGTATACTATTGGGGGAGCAGTGAATCAGTATAATCATTTTGGAAAGCAATTTGGAATTATGCAAATAAAATCACTAAAATATGCATGCCCTTTCATCCAGAGATTCTCTTTAGATTTAGACCCCAGGACGTCTATTGATAAGAAAGTCTTCGTATACAGCAAAGTATTTACAGAGGTACTCTTTGTTAGCAAAGAATTAAAACAAAGTGGATGCTTATTAATTAGAGAATCATTAAAGATACTGAAGTACATGCAAGTAAGGAATATTAGTGCATTATGAGAAATCACAAATGTGAATATGGAAAATGGAAAAACTAAGTGAAATAAGCAGTGCTGAGGAAATATTGCATATAATGACTACAATGTAAATGATATGAAATAACCACAAAAATGAAATCAAAAGTGAATGCTGCAAAATCTCAGAGTTTTACTCAAAAGAAGAAATAAAGGAAGATATCCCCCTCCAACCATCTGCAGAGGTGGGAACTTTACAAGTTTTGTAGAGCATGCATATTATTTGAACATTTTTCATATCTTGATAAATTTCACTGATTTCTTTTCTTTATTTTTCTTTTAAAAATAGTATTTGTTCTGTGAGATGGCTCTCTGGAAGTTGAAAGGAGAAGAATAAACAAAATCAAAATTAAAGCAAATAGAAATAATAGAACACACAAAATTCAATTAAATTGAACACTTATTATATTCATCCCTACTTCATTCCAGGCAGTATGCTGGATACTAGATTTACAAAGATAAAAGGAGATAGTCCTTGAATTTAAGGAGTATATATTCTCTTAGAGAGAAATGTACATAAATAAGAAAATACAAAATATTTACAAAGTAGAAAATAATTTAGGATGATGAAGAGTAAAGAAAAGGCTTGATAGAAAAAATGGCTCTTCAGGTGAGCCTTGGTGAGAGCTAGGACTCCCAAAGGTGGAGGTGAGGAAGGAGAGAATTCTAGCCAAGGTATTTCCCATGGTTTTATTCTGCTTCCACCCATGCATGGAGATGAAACATGGATGATGATTCACAAAAGGAGACTAGAAGGAACAGTCATAAAAGAAGAAGTAGAAGCAGGAGAAATCAGTACTGGAAAAACCTAGAGTCTCTAGGAAAATGAGGTGGTAAACAACAGGTCAAAATATGATGTCAAATGCTGCAAGCAAATCAAAAAGGATGAGGGCTAAGAAAAAACATAACTAAGAGAACATTGGTAATATTAGAGAGAGAAGTTTCACCTCCCTGGTGGGGTTGAAATTCCTACTGCAAATGGTTAAGAAATGAATAGAATGTGATAAAGTGGAGACTATGAATATAGAAAGTGCTTTTCTAACACTGACTATGAAAGAAAAAAGAAATAATAAAGTATAGTTTGAGTTTTCAAGATCAAATGAAGATTGTCATTGTTTTTCCCCAGGATGGAGGAGATTTGGGTATCTCTACAGCCAATAGGAGATTGTCAGTAAAGACTGATGTTTAAAAGAGAAAGAGAAATATAGAATGGGCAGACTACTGAAGGAAATAGAAGAATAAAAGCACCAAAAGCACAAGTAGAGATTAGCTTTGGCAAGACCACCTCTTCTCTAAGAATGAAGCAAAAGAAAAAATAATAGAGAATGACATTGAGAGAATTTGTGTTTTAAAGTTGGGGAGAAGAAGAAGTTCCTAGTATATAACCTCAATTTTCTTGGTAAGCCATGAGGTAATGTCTTCTGCTGAGAAGTATTAAGAGAGTGGGGTAGAATAGCAAAAACAACCAGCTTTTATAATTTTAAAAAAAAGCCACTCATTCAAAGACATTCCTGCTATCTTTTCCTTACTCAGCAATAAGTTCTATAAGGACAGGATTGATGTTCAAGCTAAACCTTGTTATCTTCCCTAGCACCTAACAGAGTAATATTCATAAAATACACGATTAATAAAGGTTTAATGAATTGGCTTATGGAAAAAATACTGGACTGGGAGTCAGAAAATATTGATTCTAGTCCTAATTCAGCCATTGATTACTTGTGTAAGCTTAGGCAAGTCACTTTACTTGCCTAGGCCTCAGTTTCCTTATTTATAAAATGAGTGAATTAGACTAAATGATCTGTTGGATCCCTTTCCACTTTAAAATTCTATAATTCTATGATTCTAAGAAGATTCCAAGCTTGCAAGCAAGGAAGATAACATTGAATAAGTTCTTTTACCTCTGAAATTCAATTTCCTCACTATAAATTGAAGCTAATCATACTTGGTGTGGCTCACTCCCCAATATTTTGGTATAATTCAAGTCCACCAATGAACATGGAATTACTTTGAAAACCGAAAAGTACCACGTACATGATGATCCATGAAAAAGATGTCCCCTGCAGAATGAATGTGTTTCCGCCTCCAGCACTATTCTACTCTTTTCCCTAACTTTCTAAGGCAAAATTCCATTGGGGAAATGAAAACCTTGGTCTAAGTAGAACTTAATTAGGAAGCTTCTATTTGAAAAATAAATCACAGAACATATCCCAAGGCTAAATATATGACTTGTTTTATCTAGACTGTAACAGGTGGAATGTAAAATAGCCCATCATTTTAATCACGGGTTCAACAGGCACATGAGCTTAGAAAGGAGGGGAAAAAATCCTCCAGGGTGATGCCTCTGAGAGAAAGTCCTCTCTGATAGATTACCCTCCATTTGCTGTATATCGCCGACTTCTGGAACGATCGATTCTGGAAAGCTGTGATCAGGCAATTAAATGGGATGCTTCCTATGTAGGCAGAGAGAAGTGGTTCAGTCAGCACCCATCTCTTAACTCAGAATTAACTTTGCATTTTCCTAGACAACCCACAAGACCCCATCAGAGAGCCACTTTTCAAAAATATATGTCAAGCCAAGTGGGTGAAATTAATTTAATATGCTTTATAGGCATTGGGAAATATCCAGAAGACTAAAACCGGCTGGGCAGAATTATAAAAGAAGTGGGACAGATGTATGCTTTATAGGTCCTGGCTAATTGCCAAGGGTTGCTATAGTAAGTGGAAGAAGGAAGCACTGGTAATTGAGGTCTGCAGCCAGCTTTTGTTTCAACCTGAATGGTTCGTTAGGCCTAACTAACCTTTTCCTCCCCCCCAAAAAAGTGGGGGGCGAGAGGACAATCACATGAGTAGAATATCTCATGGCCCACAACACAGAAGATCAAAAATAATACAAACATTGAAATGAGTGAAATGAAATTGAACTGAATGGAATTGAATTACTGGTACAGTTCAAGTCCTCAAGGAATTTATAGTCTACATAAGAGAAGAGACAAGAAGTAATATCTTTTGTGCTGAATAAGTGGTACAGAGAGTAAGTACAATGGGATGGGGGTGGCAGAAGAAGCAAGGGTCAGCCTGGGCTTGCAAGCATGGCTGAGACTAAAACAAGGAGGAGATGAGGCGAGGCAGTCCAGGTATATGGAGGGAAAACAACGTGAGAAGAATGTTACCAACATCCAGAAGCTTTCCTAATGAAACTTTACTACTTTTGTGATTTCTTGTCAGCATCCTAGAGAATTAGACACTTTGGAAAAGCACAGCCCAATAGCAAGGGCTTTTGAAAGTTTTATGCAGTTGTTGTGTGATTTGCAGGGAGTCACTTCCCCCAATTTGGACTCCAATTTGCTATTGTTGTTATTATTTGTTCTTCATTTTCAAAGAGGACCTGACATGACAGGATGATGTCTTGACATGAACATGAATTGGATATAAGTGAGGTAGAGTTGCACAAAGTCATCAGCCTCATTTTCTCTTCTGGAGTCACCAAAGTCCAGTGGCTGAACAAAATATTAGGATAACCATCGATGGCCTGATATTTCAATGAATGATTTTGGCAACTCCAATGTCTGACCAAGCTCTAAGGGCTCCATGACACTAGTTTCGGCTGTCATAATAAATTGTTCTCATCAGCCCATTATACTGAAGAAAGTCTTCACATTCTTGGGGTATAAATTTCCTTAACTCATAGATGGGTTTGAGACCTGTCAACCTAGTTTAGCCTATCTGTGAAGGCAGTTTTTCTGAGGTGTGGTCACCGCACATGCTATAGTATTTAATAATAATAATAATAATGTTATTAATAATAACAGCTACAATAGCCATCATTTTTGTATCACTCTAAGATCTACAAAACACTTTACAAATATTTCATTATTTCCTGTCCTTCACACAATCCTGGGAGATAAGTTCTATTACTCTCCACTTTAAGTCTATTTGTTTTAATATTAAGGAAACTGAACCAGACAGAAGTTAAGAAACTTCTCCAAGGTCATATAGCTAGTCTGAGGCAGAATTTGAACTAAGACCTTCTTGACCTGAAGTGCAGTACTCTATACACTACCCATTTTGCTTGTTTGTAAAATAAAGGGGTTATACTAGATCACCTCTGAGGGTCTTTTCTATTTCTAATATTCAGTGACCAGGTCTATGAACTCAGAAGCTCTCTACTTCTTCAAATGGAGGCCAACAGGAAGATATTCTTTTCTAATTTCCAGGAAGGAGATAAGAAAGGATTCTTTAAACTTTATACAATGTTCCGCTATTTTCTGCTTATTGTTTTACATTTACATAGCAATTACAGAGAGCTAATTTCAAAATAACCCTTTGAGGTAAATGATACTAGTATTAACATCCCCATTTTTCAACTGAAGAAACTGCAATTTAAGAGGCACAAAATAAGCTACATGGGATCAACCATGTTTATAAGTATTAGATGGGGGGGGGGGTTAAGGAGGTGGTTCGGTGGTTTGAGAGTTAAGCCTAGAAACTAGAAGTCTTGGGTTCAAATTTCCTAGCTGTGTGATCCTGGGCAAGTCGCTTAACCCCCATTGTCTAATTTTTACCATTCTTCTTTCTTGAAACCAATACATAGTACTGATTATAAGATGGAAAGTAAGGGTTTTTTTTAAGTATTAGAATGGAGACTGTAAATTAGACCCTTTTAGTACCATGAAAGTCTTTTTTGCAACATTCCATGCATGATTCTGCTATTCCTTCGAGTTACACTTAATTACCCAGGCATATGTAGGTATGAGTAATTCTTTATAGAGACAGGGCATCCCTCAACAAAAATATGAAAGAAGAAATATGTGCTTTCAGACTATTGGGCCTTTCTTTTCTGTACTTTTTCTACATTTAGGTGTTCTTTTTCCTTCCTACTATAAAACTTGGTCTCAGGAAAGAATTATTTCATATAAAGCTGTCTTGCAAAGGAGTGGAATGGTTTCCCTTGTATAATGAACTCTTTATCTAGAAGAAGGGATTCTTGCAAGAAGTGAGAGGTTGGAATTGATCCAATTGAATTCAATAAACATTGATTTGTTATGGGTAAGACACTGGGGATACAAAGAGTAAAATGGTACAGTGCTTGCCCTGATGGAGCTTACATTCTAAGAAAGTTGGTATGGCAGGTACATATAGCACTACTTAAAGACATCCTCCCACACCCAAATCCTTAGGGCAACACAGTCACCATGGATTTTTTCCTTCCCCTTCAAAGAATATGTAATTATTCTTTGCCAATGCCTTTGGAACTGTGTGGAAATTTGATTATGCACATAATACTTATCTTTGTTAAATATGACTTATTTCTTAGTTGATCCCTCCCTCCCCCCAAAAGAAAAGATAGCTGAACTGAAAAAAATTGATGTCCTATGACCATGGCATGAATAATAACAATACTAATAAATAATAATAATAATAGTCAGCTTCCAATGGGCAGGCCACATGGAAGCAGTCATCTAGAACAGGAAATATGATTGTACTTGGAAAGAGGAAAAAAGAATCAGTCTTAACCTTAGCATAATGGCAGAATGGGAGCCCTGATCTGCCATGTAGCGTATGGATTCTACTATCTAGGCTTGTATCCAAGACCCCTGGCTGTCCTTGATTCTCTGTTTAGGTTTCCTTTTCTTTAACACAAAGGTGTCAAACTCCTAGCCAGCAAAACGTTCAAGTGCATCAGGAACCAGATTAAAGATTAATTGGAAAAATGTTTAACAAAATAAATAAAAATACCAAACAACATGCATAATGTTAATGTGGTTTTCTAAATCAATATGCTCTGGGTACTGTGAATTTTAAAAAGTCTCCATCTTGGTCTAGCACCCAAAAATTGTGCACACCCACACTACACGGGCATGTGCTAGTCAATGACAAATCAGAAATAACTAACTGCCCACCTGGGCTGTCCTAAGCCAAGCTAGAGCCAACCATTGGCATCTGTGAGACACAGGAAGTGAGGTAGGGAACAGCCTCTGGAATTCGCTCACTTCCTGTGGAGAGAGCGAGAGGGGAGTTGGTGTTAGGAGCTTGGACAGAGAGGATGCCCGCAGACAGCTTTCCTTCAGATCGGTCACGTGAGTTAAGGACTGATTCTTTCCACCTGGGCCTTTGGGCCTAAAACTCCCTCTGCCTTGGTCAGAGGTTGAGTAGCCCCTTTCCCTTTTCTCTTCTCTCCTTCTCTCCCTCTCCTTTCCCTACTCCCAGTGTGATTAAACCTCCATAAACTTCATTCTGACTTGAGTGTTTCATTTTTAGGAATTTCATAAGTAAATTCCTTGGCGGCCATTGTTCAATATTACATAAATCCTGTAGCCACATTCTTAACCATTACGATATTATAACCTCTCCCAAAAGCCCTAAATTTCTACCATTACAGTACAGATCCTACCATTGGGGTTTAATAGAACAGCTCTAGCATCCCCAATCTCCTGTATACTGAAAAGGATGGTAAGTACTAGTTCCTTCCTCCATGCCCCATTCCAGGTTGTATATTACATGACAAATTTTCACTTTTCCTTTTTTTTTTTTTGAGGCATCTTGTGTTTTATTTTCACTTTAATAAAAGTATTGGGGGTAGGTTGAGAGTAGAGTACACAGTGTCATTTGCTCCAGGACTTCTATTTTCCCTAGGTTATGAAAGCTAACCCCTTCCCCACCTCCTGCTAAATAACCCTACTAAAGCACTTGTTATGAGCTTCCAGTGTGGCTTATCTATCCTCAACTCTTATCCAAGCTTTCTTTTAATCATTAGAGCTAAGTGGTTCCTGCCTTCAGCCTCTGGCATCCTGGGATCTTTCAGTGTCATGTCTGCAATGAGTTTCATAGTTTGTTTTTTTTTTTTTCCCAGCTTACCCACCCACCCAAAGTGTGACTAGAGAGACTCATCTTTATCCACTGTGGTCTGTGCCAGAACCATTAATGATGGAGACTGTTAGCTGAGGAGCTCCCTCTGTGAGTCTCTTTCCTGGAAGATTTTAAGTCTTCTGACAATTCCCCTATGGACAATTTCCAGTTTGGAATATTAGAGGTGGGGCTTCAGAACTGGATAAGAGGTTGAATTAGATGGCCTGTAAGATATTTGCCAAATACTAAGACTTACTCCTTTCATTGAAAGAATGAGGAAAACAAAGACCTGAAGTAGAGGAATAAGTTGTCTAAGATTCCATTTCAGTTAGTGGTGCAGCTAGCAAAGAATCCCAGTCCTTTTGATTTTTACTCTGAGGCTGTCCATCTGACTAATCTGTTGCTACATCAGAGACCTATTCATAGGCACCCACAATGGAAATCTGTGGTCAGAGGTTCACTTGCACATGGAGCCCACACGGGTCATTTTCTCTGCAGTATATTGCCAGTTGACTCCAGTTTGTGGAGCCTGCAAAGTCCCATTTACTCTCCAGTACACCTCTAATACACTACAGTAACTTTTATGAGTATATGATTGACCTTTCCTTAGAATGATCACAAGCAGAATCTGAGTATTCCTGGGTTACCCCATTAGTTATTACATGGTACCAGTGGGCAGGGGACGGTAATATGGAGATTCTACTTGACAGTCAGGTAAAGTTTGTCTATATCAGGGCAAATAAGGAGAAGAGGATGGCTGCTATACTGCCACTACTATAAGAATCATATAAGGACTTTACAACATAAAACTATCTCCTTACACAGGACTGCCAAAAGGCTAGAATTTACTATTAGCTTTACTAACAGTATAGATCATGAAGGCAGGGCATAAGGGTAGTACTTGGTCTCTTCTAATATGGAAATCTAAATAGGAGATTCATAGGAGAGGCCACCAAACTGTGAGTGCATGGATGGAAGAGTATCATGAAGGAGGAAGGAAGGGAAGCTCAGACAAAGGAACATCAACAATTACAATGTAAATACCTTCTTTTCCTGTAAATATAATGTTTTCATTTGAATACTCAAGAGATCATTTGAATCTGAGAATTATATAAACACACCTTTAGAGCATCTTTGATAGGATATTGGAAAGGAACATGAAGCCTTTTGTGAGCCCTATTTCTCAGCAGATTCTCTATTTATAATCACATCATTAATGAAAGATACACAGACTAAAATATCCTACTGTGCTTCTTTCCTGATGATTATTTTTTGTAATCAGATTATTCCTCTTTTTTAGATGAAGAAATTGAAGTTTAGAGAGATTTATTGACTTGTTGATGGTCTCAAAGGCAATGTGTCAGGATAAAGATTTGTACTTGATTTGACTCCATGTCTGGCATACCAATGATTTGACTATGAAAAAATTACTTAAATTCACTGTTTCATATGCTTTTTATAGATCTTTTCCAGAAAAGCTTAAAACTATTGCCCTAGGACTAGAGAAAAAAAGGTATTAACTATCTTTTGTATGAGTCCTCTCATCTACCCAAAAGGATATTCTTCAATTCAAGTGCCCAACTCTTTGAAACAAAGATCAAGGTCTTAGTCTTTTCTTCAGAAGCCATTTCCTAATCTCAGAGATTAAAGCTCATTGACAAAAAAATCACACCCTTGTTTATGGTGAGCACTCTATATGCCTCCCAATTTTCCACCCCTAAAAGCTTAACTATAAACTAGCTAATGGTTACTTACCCACTAACCATTAAACAGTTCTGGGGGTGGGGGTTCCACAATTTCAAGCCTTAAATTTTTCTGTTCTCCTGTGTAGCAAATGAGTGGAAAAAAGCAGATAGATGGGCTTAACATTGGGGGTAAGGTCATTATCTCTATTGCCTGCACCTGCCCAACTGCATTCCTGGCCTTAAATAATGCAAGTGAGGCACCTCAAAGTCTGAAAGGGGTATAAACTTAAGATCATAAATTTAGAATCAGAAAAGACTTCAAAACTCATAGGATATTAGACCTAGAACAAGAAGGTAGAACAGAGGCCATTTACTCCATCTCCCTCATTAAACAGAGGAGAAAACTAAAGACAATAAAGGTTAAGAGACTTGCCTAAGACCACATAGATAGTAAGAGGCATAGCTGGGACTTGAACTTGGATCTTCCTATTCCAGATTTTGTGCTTTTTTTATATAGTCTTCCAGAGAAATGGCTACTTTAGTTCTCTGCTATATCTTGTCCTAAATCTGCTCCTTCATAAATGAATGAAATAGGTAGGAACAAAACAACAACAGAACCAGATGCAAGTACTTACGAGGTACCTGGGACTCAGCTAAGCACGACAGATGCAAATACAAAAAGTAAAACATTTCCCACCATTGAGGAGCTTGGATTCTAATAAGGAAAGACATTATGTAGGGAGATGGTGGCCAGACAAGGGTGCTGAGGAAGTCACTGGGATAGTAAGTTGTGGTCATTATAAGAAGTGGAAAGCCAGAGTGTGGTGGATGGGAAGATGGCAAATTTAGGTTGACAACTGAATGGGCTAGGAAATGTTTATCATTGTGGGCTAGATATGTTTTCCCATAGTCGTAAATCAAGAGAGTTTTACCTTGGGCCAGGAACTCTAAAGCTAAAAAGATTAAACTTACCTGGATCTTGAAGATCCATTTTTAGGGTGCTGGAATAATAGGTTAGAAAAGTCAGGGCAGTTGGCAAGAATTCCTGGATGAAGAATGTGAAAGAAGCAGTAGATTTGTTATAAGAATCCTGTTCTCCTGGTTGCTAAACCATTTTCCTCCAACAAATGGTTAATTGACTACATGTGCGAAGCATTCTAAAGAGTGAAAAAGGAGGTGAGAATAGGTGTGTGTGTGTGTGTGTGTGTAGCAAGTAAGTAACCAAATTCCCATGACTTTCCACAGAATGTCTGCCACTAATTCCCAGATGCCCAACCCTTAAGAGTTTGTATCTGGTCACTTCACTTTGCATGACTTCATATAAGTCTTTCCAGGTTATTTTGTTATCTTATGGCATGACAGTTTTTCATTACAATCACATAGTACAACTTGTTCAGTCATTCCCCAAATGATTTCCAATTTCCAGTTCTCTGTTGCTACAAAAAGAGTGGCTATAAATATTTTAGAATATATAGCATCTTTTCCTTTTTTCCTCCATCACCTTAGGAAACAAACCTTATAGTGGTATCAAAAGATATACACAGTTTTATAACTCTTTGAGTATAATTCCCAATTGTTCTCCAAAAATGTTAGAATCCATTCACAGTTCCACCAATAAAGTATTAGTGTCCCTACATCCCCTCCAACATTTTCATTTTGCCTTTTTATCATTTAGCTAATCTGATAGTTTTGAGATGTATTGGAGATTTTTACTTGCATTTCCATGATCAATAATGATTTAGAGCATTTTTCACAGTTATATGTAGCTTTGATTTCTTCATCCAAAAACTATATTTTTTGGCCATTTATCAATTGAGGAATGTCTCTTATTCTTACATATCTGACAAAATTCTCTATATTTTTAGATATAAGACCTCTATCTGGGAAACTATCTATATTTTCCCCAACGTACTGCTTTCCTTCTAATCTTGGTTATATTAGTTTTAGTTGTACAAAAACTTTGGGTAGGACCAGGAGAATATCAGTAACCACAATTATGTAAATAATTTATCTGTTATCAAGAAGGCAAGCATCCAAGAAAACTACAAGGAACTCATGGCAAAAAATAATGTCCACTGACAGCAGAAACAGAGTGTGAATGCAGGTTTAAACATATTCTTCACTCTATTTCCTCAATGAATTTTTCTCTAGTGTAAGCAATATATCTCTTGCTTCACAACATTATGAACTGGTAAATACGTGTTAAACGATAATGTATGTACAACCAATATTATATTACCTGCCTTTTGGGGGAAGGGAGAGATGTGGGAAGGAGGGGAAAGACAATGTGAGATATAGATTTTTGGATATAATTAATGTGAGATTTTGTTTCTCTTGGATGAGTATATTAATTATAATTTATTATAACAAGTCATATATATTATTGTTATGTTATTCAACATAGTGTGTTATATATTTAAAAATAAATGGTAACTAAAATAAGAGTTAGTTTCTGGGTTAGACATCTCACATTGGTCTCTGTCTAGAGTTGTTTCTAATTGGAATGGTACTCATGGGTTTTGTTATTATGGTATATAGATAATGCATTTGTCAAGGATTTATTGTACTCTAGGTATGGTAGTAAGTTCTGGGTATAACTATAAAAACAAGCAAGGCAGACTTCGTCCTCAAGGGGTTTACATTCTTTTAGGGAAAAACAATACATAAAGGGATGCTGGAAAGGTGAGAAAAGATATCCACTTGGAGTCCTGGTAGAAAAACTTCAGGAAGCAGAATAATGATCTGGTTCCAAGAAAGGGAAAAGTAAAAAGACTCACCTATCAGAGTCAGGAGTGAGGTCCTAGTTTCCTATGGAGTTGAGGTGGTTGAAGATTGAGGTTATAACAAGGAGATGCAGTGACCAGCATGCTTCAAATACAGACTTGGTTCAAATACAGGCTCAACCAGAACTACAGTAAAATCCCATGACATAATGCCTGAATATTCCAAGAGTCTTGACTCATTTGCATCCCCATTCCCAACCATCACATCTTAGAGTACTTCTCCCTTTTCCCCACGTATTAGAAAGCTGTCCATTGATGCTTATCCATGGTCATCAAAACATTTGACAGTGAGAATGGTTAGCAATTAGAAGAATGGGGCTTTAATCTCATTCCCTGCATGACCTTTGACAAACTCTCATAGCCTCCTCATCAATAAAATTTTAAAAATCAATAACATTTTTTTAAAAAGAATGGATGACCTCCAGGATCTCTTCTAGCTCCAGACACTAAGATCCTCTGTGATCCTATAAGAACCTACAAGTTTTACTCACTGGTGTAATTTGGCAGGACAGAAAGGCAAGTTGTTGAAACCCTAGTTGGCCTCTCTGGTGGAAGAACTGTGAAATCTACCCAGGTCAACTGGTCCAGGAGCTTGTGTTCCATTTAGGGGTAACAATCAGACCTTCTGGCAAGCCTGAAACAATCATGGGGTGTGTCCTCTGTCCTCTCCCTGTCCCCCTTCCATCAGAAAAAGGAAAATGAACAAACATGTTTATACAGATTTATGTGAGCACTGTGGGCAATCTCAAAGGAGAAAGAATTTGCCAAAGAGAAACATGCAATTTGAAGCAGATCAGTAGAAGAATGAGGAAGGGCAGTTAAACCCCTTTTCCTCAGTGAATATGGAGTGTTTGGAAGCCCAGTTGTGTGTACATAAACTTCCTATCTTTTCATAAAAAGCAGAACTGGCAGACCTGAGTTACTGTGGGATCACTAGCTATAGTGAGGTCCCTAACATGGTTAATGGGAAGTAGAGCAATCTTCCCCGTTCATTATGCCCTAGGGATTTCTCTGGCACTGATCTCTCTCAAAAAGCTCCTCCTGGATTTCTTTTAAGTGTCATCTATAGACTAGTCTTATACAAAAATATTTTCCTAGTCATTGTTGATGCCTTCCCCCTTCTGAGATATCTCCACTTCACCCTGTTTAGCTCTTTAGATATTTTCTCCCCATTAGTCCTTGGGCTTCTTGAAAACAGGGACTATTCTCTGACTTTCTCTGTATCCCCAGCACCTGACACCAAGTAGGTGTTTTGCTGCTGCTCATTAACTGATTGACTTTCATGCAGTTTCACCCACACTACCAAGTATATATAGCTGCCATTGCTCCTCTCAGGTCCATTAAATGCTAAAGTTAGAAAAAGTTTTAAAAATTATGAAGTCCAGTGCTCTAATTTTCTAGATGGCAAAAACTTAGACTTCTAGTGGGAAATGCCTTGCCCTCTGTCTTTCATCTCTAAATTCTTATGCAGAAAAAAAAATCTATTTTTTCTTTCTTTTTTAACCCTTACTTTCCATCTTAGAACCAATACTATTTATTGGTTCTAAGGCAGAAGAGCAATAAGGACTAAGCAATGGGAATTAAGTAACTTGCCCAGCTAGGAAGTGTGTGAGGCCAGATTTGGACTCAGAACATCCTTTGGGCCTGGAAATAAAATTAATCTAAAGAAAAATCCATTCATTGAAAAGCAAGCATCAAAAATGTAAGGCAAACAATATCTCTTCCATCCAGTATTCGTTGGCTCTTCCTCTTTAGAAAACTCTCCTTAGCCTCAAATAAGTTGATTGCATTTTTTCAATATACTTCCTTTAATAGATTTGTGGTCTCATCCATGTGGGTATTCCCATCTGCCTTTATATTGTTGTTTAGTCATCTTTCAATCATGTTCAACTCTTTGTGACCCTGTTTGGGATTTTCTTGGCAAAGATACTGAAATGGTTTGCCATTTCTTTCTCCAGCTCATTTTACAGATGAAGAAACTAAGGCAAACAGAGGTAAGTGATTTTTCCAAGGTCACCTAGCCAATAGGTATCTGAGGCCAGATTTGAACTCAGGAATATGAGTCTTCCTGACCCCACACCCAGTACCCACTGCCCATCTGCTTTTATAGTTCCATTCGAAGTGTTGAATATCTTCTTTTAGGACCTTTAATTTGGGGGTACCAATGTGACGCTCCAACTTTCCCTCGGCTATCCTTGTCTCTGATTCTGTGACTGGCCCACTCTATTTGTAAAATTTTTATATGTTCATATTATCCCCCTATGAAATCAAAGATACCATTTTGTCCAAACTTTGCATCTTCTTTCATACAATTCTTTTCTCATAGTAAGTGTTTAATAAATATTCAATTAACTGAATTCAAGAATACCTGATGCCAGGAATTTAAATTCTCTCTTTGCCACTTAATATCAATAAATTGGGCCTCAGTTTTCCCTTAAAAATGGGATGGTTGAACTAGATAATCTCTTAATCTTATTATTATTTTCAGAGCCAAAAGGAAATTTACAGATCACTAGAGATATTGGTATACTTTAAAACCAACCATTCTTCTTAGCTGCCCCAAATTCTTAGTTCTAGCCCAGCTATACTGCCTGATAGATAGAAAGCTATATCTTCTGGTCCAAGTTGTTCTATTTCCCTGAACCCCAGATTTTAATGAGAATCAAGTGAAATAATGTACAAAAGACATTTTCCCCATCTGGTCCAACCCCATCACTTTACAAATATAGAAATTGAGTCTCTGAGATGATGAGTCTTTTGTCCAGGGTCCCACAACAAGTCAGTGGCAGAATAAAGAAAAGATCCCTTGTCTATGAATGTCTAATCCATTCATAGCAGAAAACATAATGAATTTTAAAACTAAGTTCCAAAGAATTTCTAAACAACTTCTATAAAAAAATGCCCCTCTCCACAGAGCTGAAAAGAAGTAGAAGGACCTCTCTCCCACTTTTCCACCCAAGTGATAGGACGACAGCAATGCTTTCAAAACACACAGCCATATCCCTGGGGCAAGAGATGTTTTTGATATAAGTTGCGATGACAGCACTTCGTCAGAGACCCAGATTGGGGGAACTGTTCCAGCATGCCAGAGGTTTGGAAGCTTTTAACTCTAATAATTCATCCACACACGCCAACTAAGCTAGAGTAATGTTAAGAAGCTGACAAACCACAAAGGCCAGGAAATACAAAGCCAATGCTGATCGGAAGAGTGGTAGGAGGTAAGTATATATTGCAACCCAGACTGGGGATGAGGACCCAGTGCAAGATTGAACAAAATGCTGGCTTTCCAGAGCACATGCCCTTGTGACCAGAAGAAATTTGGAGAGAGGACGTAATAGATGAATTCAGCATCTTTGCCAACATTCCTGGCAACATTAGAAATACTTCCCCTTACCAGGCCTCGGTTACCTCATCTGTAAAAGGAAGGGGTTAGAACTGATGATTCCTGAGGTTCCTCCCAGGACCAACATTGTATGTTTCTTTGATTCTAAATTCACTCATTGTGTGTGAGGAAGATGGCCTTATACTAAAATTAGGCCAAGTTTTAAATTCACTAAGGTTCTACAGATGACATTTATTTTCAGTGACGTTTCAAAGATTATTTCTTTTTATTGGAGGGAGTGAAGAAGGGAAAGAACAGATTTGGGGAAGCAGAGTCAGCTTAGGGGCAGAACAGGGAGCAGATTGTGGAGCCATATGCTGTCACTGTACTCCATACCCTCACAGAGGCTCTCCTAGGTAGTTTTCCTCTCCTTTAGGTAATAAAGAAGAAAGGTATATTGTGGTCCCCTGCTCCCCACATAAATACATACCCAAAGATTTATCCCTAAATGGAAAGGTGTCTTTCCAAAGATATTTAAAATATCGTCCCTCCCAAAAGAACTGGGTACAAGATTCACTAAGTAAAGAATCCAATCATTGTTTTTCTTTCTATCCAGCCCTCTTCCTGGGCCTCTGTAGGCTACTAAATGCTATACTGGGGCTCTAGAAACCAGACACAACAAGGAGGACTGGGAAGTGGGAGTAAGGAAGGGAAGGGAAGATCATTAATTACACACACACACACACACACACACACACACACACACACACACACAAATGCACGTAATTCTCTCAATCACCTGAACTAAATAATTTGAAAGTCTTAACCATCAGGCAGTCTGCATAAAGATTCCACAAGGATTCTGGCATGTGGGGAGTTGGAGCGAATAGTTTTAAAAGATGATAAAGGGCTGCTTGAGAAGAAAAATGTCTTGATCTTGGTTGTTCTAAGTGAACCCAAGCTGAATTTCCTAGATATTTATCTCCTAATAATAATTGTTGTTCAGTTGTTACAGTCACATCTGACTCTTTGTGACTCCATTTGAAGTTTTCTTGGCAAGGATATTGGAGTGATTTGCCATTTCCTTGTCCAGCTCATTTTATAGATGAAGAAACTGAAGCAAAGAGGGTTATGTGACTTGCCCAGGGTCACAGAGCTAGGACATTTCGGAGATTCCAAATGAGGAAAAGGAGTTCTCTTGGCTCCAGACCTGGTGGTCTATCTGCCGTACCACCTAGCTACCCTCTAATAATTCTTGCTAACATTGATTTGATGCTTACTGTGTGTGAGGCGCTACACTAAGCACTTTACAATGATTGCTTCATGTGATCCTCACAACCATCCTGGGAGGTAGGTGCTACTGTTGTCCTCATTTTACCAATGAGGAAACTGAGGAAAACAGGTTGCGTGACTTGCTTAGACTCACCTAGGGAGTGTCTGAAGCTGAATTTGAACTCAAGTGTTCCTGAATCCAGGCTCCTCATTCCATTTGTTGTGTCACTAACTGCCCCTACTTAAGGGCAAAGAAGCCTGAATTGGAAAATTGGACTTCTAGTCCTTGTTTCTGTCAATAATTAGTGGTGGCCTTGCAGGTGGTTATGATGACAGTGGTGCTAGGGATGAGGATAGCCTTACGGCACTTTAAGGTTGTAGATATTATTGCCCTGAAGACTTAGGACAACCCTGGGAGGGAGTAATGTACTAGAGGTCTTGTTAGCCCATTTTACAGATGAGGAAACGGGCTCAGAGAAGCTTTCTCACAGTCTATTAGGAGTAAGAGGCAAATTTCCATCATCCTATACCACCTCAACTTCCTTGGTCAGTTCGGACACTCCACACAGAGATACCCTCTTAGATCCTAAACATGGCATTTGTAAAGACTGCCAACTGCCCTACCTCGGCTGCTCTTGGCCCCAATTACCTAGTCACCAGAGCTTCCCCCCTCCCTCTCCCCCAAGAGAATTCTGGAGCCAGGAACCCAGCAGGTCTCCCGGCAAACAAAAGTTTGAAAAACTTGTTCTTTAGCTAAAAAAGTTTGACTTGTTCCACAGCCTCCAGGCACGTAGGCACAAATTCCTAAAGAAACTAAAAAGGATGTATTAAAAAAAAAAAACTTTCAGATCCCAATGTTCTGCTCCTTTTGTTAAACACTCTAGGCAAAGGCAAGCCTGTCTTAATAAAAAAAAAAAAAAAATTTTTTTAAACCTAGAGAAATGCTGCCCTCTACTGGGATAAACAGATAGGAAGGCCAATGAGTAGAATTTCACTGACCCTTGTCCTAATAGTCATGGTATCATAGAACTTGGTAACATAGAACTGTAAGAAACCTTAGAGATCATCTAGTTCTGGCCATCCCCATTTTACCAATATTGAAACTGAGGCCCAGAGATAAAGAAAGTTTATCTGATCTTTTCCAGTAATAACCTGGATTTCCTGACTCCAAATCTAGCTATTCCTGTAGTCCTGAAGAGGTCTAAGGAAGTTCTTTTCATATTTTCCTAGAAAACTTTGTATCCTTCTTTGCTTCCCTATTAAGCTCTATCTCATGCTATCTTTATTTCTATTTGTGTCATAGTCCCCTGTTAGATTAAAGGGTCCTCCAGGGCAAGAACCAGGTCTCTCTTTTCATTGTATCCCCATCACCTGAAACAATATCTTGCTTAGAGTAGCCACTTACTTATCATAACTAACTGTAACTAGTGATTAATCTACTGAGCATGAGTTGAGTTGGCTTCTTAGGTACAGCACTGCCAATGGAATAAAACTCAACTGGCATTGCTATCCAACCTGCTCTGAAAGATGATCAGAAGCAGAGGAGGGGGAAGGACTTCAAACACATATCTGGGAACATCTATGCCGGATTGCCCAATAATGTTGCGTTTATGTTGAAGCACCTTTAAATAAGTGGCACCACTGATCTACCACTTGGCTCTCTGCTGCAGTTTAAGTCTATTTCTCCTTGTTCTGCCATTCTGGAAATGTCAAGAAGAGCGTAGAGTTGGAGTTCATATTTGTACCTTTCTGCCATACAGTAACGGAAAGAAAAGCAAAGAGAAGAAACATTTTTCTGGCTTTGTTTTCTTTTTTCTTCCTTCTAGCCTTAAGGGGTGAGATTACAATTGACGAGTTCAGCTCTGACCCTACTACAAAACGTGTACATCTTTTCAGAGTTTACATACAACCATCTATCTATAAATAATGCTGTGTGTGTGAACTTCTTTACGCCCCCTCTGAAAATAGTGTTGGATGTTCTCACAATGACTTTGAACTGGTAGTTTATATTTAGCTTACTCTCTGCCATCTATTTTTACTTCTTTTGTTTACATAAATACTCTTCACTGCCTATGGCTGAAATGTCTGGGTACCTGATGTCATACATAGCAAGCCCATTCCATTGTAACTTTGAGGCTAAATCCACCTTCCCCCATTGTCCCTGATCTAATCTTGCATGCATAAAATTCCAGAATCACAAGGGACTGGAGAAATCATGTACTCCATCCCCCTGCCTCTGAGCTGGACTCTTCCAAAACTCTTCCAAACATATGGACCTTATTGTAAAAGCCTCTCAGGGAAGGAGATTAATCACATAACTCCTTTGTTATCTTGAATGAGCCTTTTTGTCCTATTTTACTGCATTTTATGAGACATAAAGAACATAGAATTAGAAAGACTTAGTTCACATCCCAAAGGCTTCATTGGATGTGTGACTCTAGACAAGTTACTTAACCTTTCAATGACCCAGGAAATACCCCAAGATTACAAACTACAAAGAAGTGAGGGATCTCTGGGTAGATGAAGTTTCCCTAGCCAGAGATATCTATATCCATGTATTCACAGGTCTCTTTTAAAAAATACATAGGTAATCTCCACCACCACCCCCAACATTGTAACAACCTTCAGTTTCTGGTGCTGTAGTCCAATAAATCTATTTTCATCATAAACTTCATTTTTGAAGATCATATCTCAGCCTTCTTTTCTCCCAAGTAAACAATCCTAGCTCCCTTTTCCCTGCTTCCTGGGTTCTTTTTTTTTAACATTTATTACCATTATTAATCTTCTTCTGAAGAACTAATTTTCATTCATTCATTTAATAAATATTTATTAAGTATATACCATATGCAAAGTGATTATTCTGTAGAAGATGCAATTTGTCTTGCTCTCAAAGAGCTTACAGTCCTATAGGAGACACAAGGCACAAGTGGCCAAAGTCCAGGTTAAAAATGATTTCTAAACTTAATGTAGCAACTCACCTTTCCCTTCCCCCCAAAAAAATCCCAGTCATCTTCCATCCTTTTCTAAGCAAATAATTTTAGCTCATATTTTATTCAAATAATATTAAGAATTTATATCAATTTGTATTCAATCTTAAACATACAAAAATGTGGAAACAAAAGTTGCATTGAATTCACTGTCATAAGAGAAGAGATTTTGGAGAACGAAGGGACCTTAGAGCTCATCTAGTCCAACCTTTTTCTTTTACAGTTGAGGAAACTGAGGCCCAAACAGATTAAGTAATTTAACCAATGGCACATAGGCAGTAAGTGTGGAAAGACTTGAACACAGGAATCCTGAATTTGAACCATCATCCTTTCCATTGTTGGTAAAGGGGAAACAGGAGGCACCCCCAAATCTAGGACATCCTAGGTACCAAAGATCAGAGGTGGAGAAATGAATAAGACTGTCCAAAGACCCAAAATAACCAAGTTAAACTGAGTCTCAACTATTCAACAGTCATTTCTGAGCAGGTCAGGCCCTTGGAACCACCTTCACCCACTGAGGTGACAGAGGGATGAGGAGCACGAAAGAAGCACACAGTGGCATTGAGGAAGTTCAACTGAGAAGCAGCTTCTTAAACAGCACTAGGTAACAATCTCATTCTAGCCAAATGAATACCCTACGTTATTTCCAATCTAGCTTTTCTTTTAAAATAAATGTGATTTTTATTTTGGTAAAAATGGAAGCTAGAAAAGGCCACATAATAACATGGATTAAGACTGGATATAGAGTCAGAAAATCTATGTTTGAGTTTCTGCTTTCTTCATTGTAACAATTAACCTCTTTGACATTGTTTCCTCATCTGAAAATAGAGCTAAGTATACTTGAACCATGTACCTCCAAGTCTGTTGGGAGGTAAACAGTAAAAGCTATCTATCTCCAAAGAAAGAACTGATAAATAGAAATAAGAAAGGCATAGAGTGTGTGTGTGTGTATATATATATATATATATATATATATATATATACATACATACATACATACATACATATGTATCTTTTTGTCAAATGATCCCTTCTCTGGTGAAGAGGAAGGAAAGATGAATGGAGGGAAATACCTGGAAATTTCACTGTAACAAACAAATAAATTAAAAAAAAATCAGAAAAGAGCAATATAATTGTGAGGTGTGTATGGGAATGGGTCTTTGCTTGAGGGTGATCAAGACATTTGCCCCTATAGGATCATAGAATAATTCTAACTGTTCAGCTGGTACATGAGAATGAGTGAGCCAGAATTCTCCAAAGGTCTTGGGGATGATGTAGACCTTCATCTGGGAAATTTGCATAACCTTGCAAAGGTGATGACCATTCCATAGAGGAAGGAAGAGAAAGGTCCTTCTATTAGTACAAAATGTACTCTGATCCTGCCTTCATTTTTGAAAAGGTCATTATTCCACAGGAATCCAAAAGACCAACCCAATATAATAGTAAGATTGATAGATTTCAAATCAAGAGAGATCTGGATTCAAATTCTAGCTCTGCTATTTACTGGCTATGTGATTATGGCTGTTACTTCCATCTCTGAAACTTGATTTCTTTATCTGCAAAATGTGGCTAATACTACTTGTGATATCTACTTAGCAGGATTGTTGTGAGTGTAGGATGAGATATCTATAAAGTGTTTCAAAGATCATAAAACACACACATAAATAGTGCATCTATATATTGTACTATATGCATGTATGATAGCTAACCTATATACCAGCTATCATTATTATTAACTCTTAACAATTATAGGGACATAACATTTCAATACAAAATGTAAAGAACTTCCTAACAATTTGATTTGTCCAAGAAGGGGTAAAAGCTTTTTCATAGGGTAATTGGTTCCCCTTTAATGAAGATTTTTTCAGATAGAGGTTTAAATAAAAACCACTTGTTTGGAATATTCTGTAGGAGAGTCATGCCTCAGATAGAGTTTGGATTACATGGCATTACAGGACTGAGATTATTTATCTCCTAGTAGCTGACCAAATAAATGCCTTTCAAAGTATAAATTTCAAATTTTAGTATTCCCCATAAAGTTATCTTGGTTTCTTCTGAATTTTCCAAGAATTTAGAGTAGAGTTTTCAGTTTTAAACTTTCGTGCTTTGTTTTCTAATTATTTTCTCATGTTTTTCCTCCCCAGCTAGACTGTATGTGCCTTGAAGATTTGGGGTTGGAAAGGATTTAAGGGTCTTCTAATGTAAAATCATCCTGCAGATAAAACCTAGATTTAGGGAGATGAGATGATCTGGCCCTTCTTTCAAAAGAAATAAATGTCTTCTAATTCTTCTGGATCTTACCACATTACCTGCACTAGAATTGATCATTTGCTCAATTTTGTTCATAAGAACTCTTTAGATTACTAATTAATGAGAGGTTGAAAATGAATAGTTAGGGGAGCTACCCATCAAATCATAGACATGTCCTTTTCAGGAATGGTAAGGTTGGTTGCCATTCCAAGAGCTTGATGTGAATGGAGGTAGGAAGGAAGGCTATGCTACCAGTGACATGAAATAAGATGATCCACTAGAGTGGCAATGTGGTGGTTGGACTAGTTATGGAGTACTTTTGCCAATTAGGAGTGCAGGACTTCAGAACAGGAGCCAGAGAGCCCAAATAATTTGCCTAATTACAATTACAATTACACAGGCAAATAAATTGAATAATCTGAATTAGAATCCAGGTCCATTAAACCATGAGCTCCTTTGAGGGAAAGGATTTTCTTTGCCTTTCTTGTATGCCCAGCACTTAGTACCATGCCTGGCAAATAGGAGGAATTTAATGAATATTTATCTCCTGACTGATCCTGATTCCAACTTCAGTGCTATTTCCGCTATACTAGGTTGCCAAAGAACCTCAGAGCCCCAAGAAAAATGTCCTGAGCCCCCAGACCTCAGGGAGCTAGCAAGCTAGCCAGTTGCATCCAATCATGGTTTACCCTTTCAGAGAGGGATTTGCATAAGCCATGTAGGTATTGAATCCCCTCTTCAAAGACCTCCATGGAAGCCTTTTCCCCACAATCCTCCTTAGCAATTCTTTCTGTCTTATATCTACCTGGCATCACTGCTGGATGCAATATGATCCCATGTCCTTTTCTTTGTCTCCAGGAAAGATGGGAAACAGCTGGTCCTCACCCCCCACATACACACAGCCACACACAAAATCACCCTTCCGTTAATGGATATTATTGAAAAGACACGGCGCTTAGAAACATTGAGCGCTTGGACCTTTCATCCTGTCGTAAAACTCGATCCAGTCAGTTTGGGGCTCCACAGTTCGGATGCCAGATGAATCAGCCCCAACGGGCACCCGGAAGTCTGTAGGCAGCAAGACATATTGCCTAATATGTGGGGGCGGGTCTCGTTGCCTGTGTGTGTTCGTCACGGTGTTGGTAGTTGAAGACTCACGCAAATGTCCTTCCATGAGCCTGCCGCAGAAGGTGGAGTGGTGGAGAGATAAGTGAGGGGGCAGCTTTCCTCTGTGTGTGCATATAGCATTATGGGAAAGTAGAAAGTGTGGAACCTCAAGTCAGAAACTCGGGTTCAAATCCCAGGTCCAACCATTACTGGTGGTGCAGAAACATTTTGTAAATCTCAAAATATGATTTAACTGTGAGTTCTCACGTATGGAGACATGGATATTGGGGTGAGGGGTGGGAAATGTGATGTGGATCTGAAACGAATCACACGTAACCTTCTGCTCCCCATTTCCAATATGTTTACACGAGCTAAACTTGTATCAAATGAGCGTGCTCAACCTCGAATGGGGAGGAGCAATGGAAAGGACGAGAGTCCGAGGAGGTCATTAAAGAGGGCAGGTAAAAGAGTGAGGTAGTTAATAAACTGGCAGTATTAAGATGAATCACAGATCTTTTGTGGCACCATCTGGCTTTGCTCCCAAAGTGCCCCATGCCTGGAATGCCTTCCCCTTCTTACAGCCACCTCCAACCTACATCCTTTTCTTTGTTTTGCCTTTGAAATTCTACCCACTCTTTAAAATCCATTCCAAATAATCCTCTTCCACAAGTCCTTCCATGATCTCTGACCTAACATAGCACATGTTTTCATTTCTTGAATTGCATTGTTAATGTGTAATACATCATTCTATCTTATAGTTATTAATGTCTGTTCGATATCCTCTTCTAGAATGTAAGCTTCATGAGGGCCAGAACTGTGCCTTCTTTAGATTTCATATATCTTCCAGCTTCTCTCATAGTGATTTAGATGCAAAAGGCCCTTAATATTTATTGAGTTCTATAAGTGAATGGAATGGCCCTAGTTATTTCTGCTTCAGACAAAGTATGATGTTTTATGTTCTTCTTATATTGTGATATACATTATAATTACTATATGCTTTCATTAGTCTTACTATTGCATTGATGAAACTCCCTTTACCAATGTAGATTGTCCCCTGTTCTTCAACTTCTGTCTTTATCTCTGTAACATCTATCAAAGTGATTTGCAAATGGTAGATTCTTGGCATCATTGGATTATAAATTTAGAACTGAAGGAGACCTTCACTTAGGTCATTTAGTTCAACTTAGATGACCCACTTGGGTCACTTTATTTCACAAGTGAGGAAACAGCTAGCCCAAGTTAGCAAGAAACACATGTGGAATTTGAATTCAGTTCCACATACTATACTCTTTCAACTCTCATATTCTATTGAACTAATTAGTGTATGATCTCCTTTCTCTTATGAAATATTCCTTGAGTCACTAACCAGCAAGTGGGAACTGAAAGGATCCTTATACCCTGAGACCAGTTTGGCCATGGCTTCTGTTTAAGTGAGAAAGAGAAAGAGAGAGAGAGAGAGAGAGAGAGAGAGAGAGAGAGAGAGAGAGAGAGAGAGAGAGAGAGAGAGAGAGAGAGAGAGAGAGAGAGAGAGAAGCTATATAAGATTCTAAAAGATGGTCAAAAGAAACAAAAAGAGAGGAATCTCCACCTTCTTTCTCACAACACCCACCTAGACCTGATCCCTGAAGAATAAATAGTATCTTAAGATAGAAAGGGAAGAGAGTAAGGTAAACGAATTCCAAAGAGAACAGATTAATCTTTATCTTCCTAGTCATTTGAGGCATGGAAACACCAATCTTTGACATTTTTACTAGCAAAACATTAAGAAGTAGCAATATATGTGGCATTCTCTGAGGCATAGTTCTCAAGAGCCTGCCCAGCAGTTGTTGGTGAAAGAGGTCCAGGCATGTGGGCAGGGAGCTTCCAAGTATTCAAAACATCTGATCTACTGGCTTCATGTCATCAGCACTCCCCACCCCCACTTTGGTCATTGAGTTTGAGGGCACTGAATGCTTGGGAAAGGGCTGTCGCAGAAAAGAAATCATCAATGAAAAGGAAAAAGGGGGGAAAGAGGGAGAAACAATTAAGAGATTGGGGTAGGGGAAATGCATACCAGTCTTAACAAATGCCTATCCTTGGGTTTCAAGCTCTTTAGTTCTACTAAATTCAGCAATGTGCATAGAACCACAGAACCTCAGAGTGGGAAGGAACTTTAAAGACAATCTAATTCAATCCATACTCTAATAAAGATCCAATTCTAAAGTGTTCTCCCCAAATGTTGTTTCAACTTTCATTTGAGAACTTGTAGAGAGGCTGAAATCTGTTTCTCTGTAACTTCCAGCCATTGCTGCTGATCCTTCCTACCCTAGGCAAGAAAAACAATACAAATTCCTTTTTTCACCTGTCAGAAATTCACATAATTGAAGATGACTGTTATGTCTCATCTTTAGTATTCAGCTTTCTAAACTCAAGATCCCCAGTTTCTTCAACTAGTTCTTCTGTGGAATGGTCTTAAGACCTTTCACCAAACTGGTTATATTACTTTGGCCTCATTAAAACTTAGCATGTCCTAAATGCTCAAAGCATATCAACAAACAGTTTTCAGATGAAGAAATCAAAACTATCGATAATCATATAAAAATAGTCTAAGTCCCACTTGATTAGAGAAATGCAAATTAAAACAACACTAAGGTACCACTTCATACCTCTCAGATTGGCCAATGTGACAGTAAAGAAAAGTAAATATATTAGAGGGAATGTGGCAAAATTGGAACACATTGTTGATGGAGTTGGGAACTGATCCAAGTATTCTGGAGGACAATTTGTAACTGCCCAACAGGTTATAAAACTGCATATCATTTGGCCTAGTAATGCCACTATTGTGTTTATATCCCAAAAAAGATAATAAAAGGCAGAAAGGACCTATTTGTACAAAAATATTTATAGCAGCTCTTTTTGTGGTGACAGAGAATTGGAAAAAGAGGGGATGTCCATCAATTGTTCATCAATGGATGAACAAATCATGGTATATATTGGTGATGGAATACTATTGTTCTATAAGAAACAATGAGCTGGATGATTTCAGAAAAGGCTGGAAAGATCTACATGAACTGATTCAGGACAAAATTAGCAAAACCAGGGGAACAATATACACAGTAACAGCAATATTGTATAATGATCAACTGTGAAAGACAACTACTCTCAGCAATACAATTTTTGAGACAATGCCGAAGTGTTTTGGGAGAGCAGGTTTGTGGTAGAATGAATGCTAGTTCTTTCCCAGAGAATTGTAGCTCAGATTCATTCATCTGAAGGCATGAAAGTGTTTATTCAAGGATTTTACAGATAGTGTAGTCAGAGCAATAGAAAATAGCCCAGGCTGGTGGAATAGTCTTTGCAGCCATTCCATGGCTGCAGCAAGAACTGAATTGCAGTAGCCTTTGAAGGAATTCAGGTTGCTAGATTTATTGAGGGTGAATACCCCACCTTCCCTCAAATGAATCATATTCCTCCCTCTTAATGTCCTGACAACATCCCAGGCTGAAAAGCAGAGAAGAGGTGGAGGAGTATGAAAAGAGTAAGAGTAAGACATGTGCAAGGCTTGGGAGATTTCCCCTAATGGCAAAGATCTTTCCTTAAGTGCAAAGATCCCCAGTACACATGTATCGTGTTCCCTCCCATGTCCTTCTTCACATTACCTGTCTACCTTCAAGGTTCTTTGGGTGTCCTCTCTCAGCCTTGCAACTCTTATCAACTGGAAAAGTCACAAGATCATGTATTGACCTTTAAGATAGCTTGGGTGCCTCTCCCCCCCTTCAAATTTGGACTGTCAGGGAAAACAGGGGTTGGAGTCTATGCTTCTAACTGGCAATATTTGCTAACTAGTAAAAAGTTAAGCTCTCAAAGCACCATTTCCAAGATTTCAAACCACTACCAACCCCCCAGCAGAAGGATTTACAACAAAGAATAGTATTCATCTCCAGAGAAAAAACTGTTGGGGTCTAGATACAGATCAACGCATATTATGTTTTAAACTAGTTTATTTGTGGTTTTATTTGGGGGTTTTATGAGTATTCTCTTACAACAATGAACCATATTGGGGGCAGCTGGGTGGCTCAGTGGATTGAGAGCCAGGCCCAGGGATGGGAAGTCCTGGGTTCAAATTTGACCTCAGACACTTCCCAGCTGTGTGACCTGGTCACTTAAACCCCATTGCCTAGCTAGCTCTTACCACTCTTCTGCCTTGGAACCAATACCTAGTATTGATTCTAAGATGGAAGGTAAGGATGTAAAAAAACAATGACCAATATGGAAGTACGTTTTGGATGATAATACATGAATAACCCTATCAAATTGCTTACCATCTCTGAGGGGGTGGGGAGAGAGGGAAGGCAGAGAAGGAGACAATTTGGATCTTATAATTTTGGAAAATGTATGTTGCAAATTGTTATTATATGTAATTGAGAAAAGAAAATACCCTAGAATTTAGAAAAAAAAAATACTTATCATGTCCTTCCAAAAATGTGGAGGCCATAATTTAATACAATGTTGCAGATATGGTCTGATAAGGATTGGACTAAAATGAGGATATGATCTCTCTCTCTTTTGGGATATAAAATCTAGTTGCTTGTCTCCCATGCTGTATTATAGGCCCATATTAAATTTTCAGTCCAGTAAAACCCCAGATATTTTTCATATAGTTTTCTAATGATGTTTCCTCCATTTTGTACTTGGCTTTTTTGAAATTTGGGGATTCAACTCGATTTTCTTTTTCTTTTTTTTTAAACATTATTTTATTTAGTCATTTCCGAACATTATTCATTGGAAACAAAGATCATTTTCTTTTCCAACCCCCCCCCCCATAGCCGACGCGCAATTCCACTGGGTATCATATGTATCCTTGATTCGAACCCATTTCCATGTTATTGGTATTTGCATTAGAGTGTTCATTTAGAGTCTCTCCTCAGTCATATCTCCTCAACCCCTGTAGTTAAGCAGTTGCTTTTCTTCGGTGTTTTTACTCCCACAGTTAGTCCTCTGCTTGTGGATAGTTTTTTTTAGAACCCTGCAGATTGTTCAGGGACATTGCATTGACACTAATGGAGAAGTCCATTACGTTCGATTGTACCACACTGTATCAGTCTCTGTGTACAATGTTTTCCTGGTTCTGCTCCTCTCGCTCTGCATCACTTCCTGGAGGTTGTTCCCATCTCCATGGAATTCCTCCACTTTATTATTCCTTTTAGTACAATACTATTCCATCACCAACAGATACCACAATTTCTTCAGCCATTCCCCAATTGAAGGGCATCCCCTCATTTTCCAATTTTTGGCCACCACAAAGAGTGCAGCTATGAATATTCTTTTACAAGTCTTTTTCCTTATTATCACTTTGGGGTACAAACCCAGCAGTGCTATGGCTGGATCAAAGGGCAGAGAGCAGACAGTCTTTTATTGCCCTTTGGGCATAGTTCCAAATTGCCCTCCAGAATGGGGTTGGATCAATTCACAACTCCACCAGCAATACATTAATGTCACAACTTTTCCACATCCCCTCCAGCATTCATTACTTTCCATAGCTGTCATGGTAGACAATCTTCTAGGTGTGAGGTGATACCTCAGAGTTGTTTTGATTTGCATCTCTGATTATGAGATGTAGAACACTTTTTCATGTGCTTATTAATAGTTTTTATTTTTTTTGGCTAAAAACTGCCTATTCATGTCCCTTGCCCATTTATCAATTGGAGAATGGCTTGATTTTTTGTACAACTGATTTAACTCTTTGTAAATTTGAGTAATTAAACCTTTGTCAGAGGTTTTTATGAAGATTGTTTCCCAATTTGTTGCTTCCCTTCTGATTTTAGTTACATTGGTTTTGTTTGTACAAAAACTTTTTAATTTGATGTAGTCAAAATTATTTCTTTTACATTTTGTGACTCTTTCTAAGTATTGCTTGGTTTTAAAATCTGTCCCTTCCCAAAGGTCTAACATGTATACTATTTTGTGTTCACCTAATTTACTTATAGATTCCTTCTTTATGTTCAAGTCATTCACCCATTCTGAATTTATTTTGGTGTAGGGTGTGAGATGTTGATCCAAACCTAATCTCTCCCACATTGTCTTCCAATTTTCCCAGCAGTTTTTATCAAATAATGGAATTTTGTCCCCAAACCTGGGGTCTTTGGGTTTGTCATAAACTGTATGCTGAGATAATTTATGCCAAGTCTATTCCACTGATCCTCCTTTCTGTCTCTTAGCCAGTACCAAATTGTTTTGATAACCACTGCTTTATAGTATAGTTTGAAATCTGGGACTGGAAGTCCTCCTTCCTTTGCATTTTTTTTCATGATTTCCCTGGATATCCTTGATCTTTTGTTCTTCCAAATTAAATTAGTTATTTTTTTTCTAATTCAGTAAAGAAGTTTTTTGATAGTTCAATGGGTATGGCACTAAATAAGTAATTAATTTGGGTAGGATTGTCATTTTTATTATGTTAGCTCTTCCCACCCATGAGCAATCAATGTTTTTCCAATTGTTTAGATCTAGTTTTTACTGTGTGAAAAGTGTTTTGTAGTTGTGTTCATATAGTTCCTGTGTTTGTCTCAGTAGATAGATTCCTAAGTATTTTATATTGTCTAGGGTGATTTTAAGTGGTATTTCTCTTACTAATTCTTGCTGCTGAAATGGGTTAGAGATATATAGAAATGCTTATGACTTATGTGGGTTTATTTTGTATCATACAACTTTGCTAAAGTTGTTGATTATTTCGAGTAACTTTTTGGTTGATTCTCTAGGGTTACTTAAGTAAACCATCATATCATCCACAAAGAATGATAGCTTGGTCTCCTCATTGCCAATTTTAATACATTCAATTTCTTTTTCTTCTCTAATTGCTACTGCTAGTGTTTCTAGTACAATGTTAAATAATAGAGGTGATAATGGGCATCCTTGTTTTACTCCTGATCTTATTGGGAAGGCTTCTAGTTTATTCCCATTGCAGATGATGTTTGCTGATGGTTTTAGATATATACTGTTTATTATTTTTAGGAATGACCCTTCTATTCCTATACTTTCTAGTGTTTTCAATACGAATGGGTGTTGTATTTTATCAAAGGCTTTTCCTGCATCTATTGAGATAATCATGAGATTTTTGTCCCTTTGTTTGTTGATATGTTCAATTATGTGGATGGTTTTCCTAATATTGAATCATCCTTGCATTCCTGATATGAATCCTGCCTGGTCATAGTGGATGACCCTTCTGATCACTTGCTGGAGTCTTTTTGCTAGTACCCTATTTAAGATTTTTGCATCTATATTCATTAGGGAGATTGGTCTATAGTTTTCTTTCTCTGTTTTTGACCTGCCTGGCTTTGGGATAAGTACCATGTTTGTGTCACAAAATGAATTTGGTAGAACTCCTTCTTGGCTTATTCTGTCAAATAGATTATTTAATATTGGGATTAGTTGTTCTTTGAATGTTTGATAGAATTCATTTGTGAATCCATCTGGACCTGGGGATTTTTTCTTAGGGAGTTCTTTGATGGCTTGTTCAATTTCTTTTTCTAATATTGTTTAGATAATTTAATTATTCCTCTTTTAGTCCAGGCAATTTATATTTTTGTAAGTATTCATCCATATCACCTAGATTGTCATATTTGTTGCCATATAATTGGGAATAGTAATTTTTAATGATTGCCTTAATTTTCTCTTCATTAGAGGTGGGGTCTCCCTTTTCATTTTGGATACTGTCAATTTGGTTTATTTCTTTCCTTTTTTTATTAGACTGACTAGTACTTTGTCTATTTTATTTGTTTTTTCAAAGTGCCAGCTTCTAGTCTTATTTATTAAATCAATAGTTCTTTGACTTTCAATTTTATTAATTTCTCCTTTGAGTTTTAGGATCTCTAATTTATTCTTCATCTGAGGATTTTTAATTTGTTCTCTTTCTAATTTTTTAATTTGCATACCCAATTCATTGACCTCTGCCCTTCTTAATTTGTTAATATATGAACTCAAGGATATAAATTTCCCCCTGAGTACTACTTTGGCTGCATCCCATAGGTTTTGAAAGGATGTCTCATCATTGTCATTTTCTTCAATGAAGTTATTAATTGTTTCTATGATTTGTTCTTTAACTAATTTGTTTTGGAGAATCGTATCATATAATTTTCAATTAATTTTTGATTTACCTCTCCATGTTCCCTTACTAATTATTATTTTCATTGCATTGTGATCTGAGAAAGTTGCATTTATTATTTCTGCACTTTTGCACCTGTTTGCAATGTTTTTATACCCTAATACATGGTCAATTTTTGTGAATGTACCATGTGCTTCAGAAAAGAAGATATATTCTTTTTTGTCCCTATTTATTTTTCTCCACATGTGTACTAACTAATTTTTCTAAGATTTCCTTTACTTCTCTTACCTCTTTCTTATTTATTTTTTGGTTTGATTTATCTAGTTCAGATAGAGGAAGGTTCAGGTCTCCTACTAGTATAGTTTTTCTATCTATTTTGTCCTTGAGCTCCTCTAGTTTCTCCTTTAGAAATTTGGATGCTATGCCTTTTGGTGCATACATGTTGAGTACAGATATTTCCTCACTGTCTATACTGCCTTTTATCAGAATGTAATTACCTTCCCTATCTCTTTTAACTAGATTTATTTTTACTTTGGCTTTGTCAGATATCATGATTGCAACTCCTGCCTTCTTTTTGTCAGTTGATGCCCAATAGATTTGGCTCCACCCTCTTACTTTCACCCTATGTGTTTCTACCTTCCTCATGTGTGTTTCTTGTAGACAGCATATGGTAGGGTTTGGGATTCTAATCCATTCTGCTATTCGCTTGCGTTTTATGGGTGAGTTCATTCCATTCACATTCAGAGTTATGATTACTAGCTGGGTATTTCCCAGCATTTTGAATTCTGCTTCTGCTCCTGCTCCTGCATTTTCTTCTTTCACTATTTCCTTCCACACCAATGTTTGCTTTTAAACAGTCCCCCTTGCTCCCACCCTTATTTTACTTCCCTTTCTACTCCCTCCCTTATATCCCCCCCCTTATTTTCCCTGTAGTCTTTCTAAAATTAATCCCCTCCCTCCCTTGTACTGCTTCCCTCCCAAGCAGACCATTTGTTACCCTTCTACTCCCCTATAGTGCTCAAATCTATTCTCTGCTCCCAATGGATTGGATTGTTTTTCCCTCTTTGAGTCAATTTCAAAGCACATAAAAGTTGAGTATTTCCTGTCTCCGACCTCTTTACTCTTCCATTGTATTGATGTTCTCCCCCCTCCCACCATGAACTTCTTTGTGACATACAAATTGTTTATTTTCCCATTTCTTTTAATATTAACCTATTTTTAGCTCTAGTTATGTATGTGTATATAAATATATGCATACTCATGTGTATGTATTTATGCATGCATATATCTATATACCTATTTATGTCTTGTCCTTTCATCATATACAGTTTGTCACTGTTCCCTCTAAGTGTACTTTTTTTTGCTGCCCAGGTAATAACAATAGTTTTTAAGAGTTACCAATGACCTCTTTTCTTATAGGGATACATATCATTTTAACTTATTGAGTCTCTTAAAAAAAATTTTTTGGTTTTGTTTTGTTTTTCTTTTTTCCCTCTTTTTTAATTACCTTTTGATGATTCTCTTGAGTTCTGTGCTTGGACATCAAATTTTCTGTTCAGGTCTGGTCTTTTCTTTATGAATTCTTGAAATTCTTCTATTTTGTTGAATGACTTTCCCCTGTAAGAATATAGTCAGTTTTGCTGGGTAGTTGATTCTTGGTTGTAGATCTAGTTCCCTTTCTTTCTGGAATATCATATTCCATGTCTTTCTTTTTTAAAGTGTGGATGCAGCCAGATCCTGCATTATCCTCTCTGTGGTTCTGTGGTATCTGAATAACTTCTTCTTGGCAGCTTGTAATATCTTTTCTTTGGTCTGTTAGTTCTTGAATTTGGCTATAACATTCCTGGGTGTTGTCAGTTGGGGATTAAGTACAGGAGGTGATCTGTGGATTCTTTCAATCTCCACTCTTCCCTCTTGTTCTAGGATATCGGGGCAGTTTTCTTTAATAATTTCCTGTAATATAATGTCCAGGATTTTTCTTTTGTCATGGTCTTCTGGTAGCCCAATGATTCTTAAATTGTCTCTCCTTGAACGATTTTCTAAATCCTCTGTTTTGTGAATGAGATGCTTCATATTTTCCTCAATTTTTTCATTCTTTTGGTTTTGTTTTATGGTGTCCTGCTACCTTGTGAGGTCACTTGATTCTAGTTGTTGTATTCTGGTTCTTAAAGACTGGATTTCATCCTTGGCTTTTTGGTCGTCCTTTTCCTTTTGGTCTGATTTTCTTTGGAGGTCATCTTTCATCTGCTTTGCATTGTCTTTCATCTCCTTTGCCTCATCTTTCATCTCCTTTGCCTCATCTTTCATCTGCTTTGCCTCATCTTTCATCTGCTTTGCCTCATCTTTCATCTCCTTTGCCTCATCTTTCATCTGCTTTGCCTCATCTTTCATCTCCTTTGCCTCATCTTTCATCTCCTTTGCCTCATCTTTCATCTCCTTTGCCTCATTTTTCAGCTGGTTGATTTTGGCTTTCAAGACACTATTTTCTTGTTTTAGTTCAAGTGCCTCTGTTTCCAGATGACTTATCTTAGTTTTTAAGTTCTTTTCCCAATTGTCTTCAGCCTCTCTTAATTGTGTTTTGAATTGCATTTTGAGTTCTTCCAAAGCCTGTATCCAATTCTCTGGGATTTCTGATTTTTCCTTTGCTGATCCCTCCCCCTCTATTTCATTTGCTCTTTGCTCATTACCTGTGCAGAAGCTGTCTATTGTAATTTCTTTCTTCTTTTTCTGTTGTTTGCTCTAGTTTGCCCCTTCTTTGCTCCCCGTATTTGTCTGTGCTCTTGCTCCTCTCATTTTTTTTTTGGTTTTGGGGCTGTCAGTCTGCCCTGAGGTTCCTGGCCTTGCTGGAGGCCCTGCACTCTAGGTGGAGGAGGGGTCCTGGCCTCCCTGAGCTCTGAGGAGTCCTGATGGGATTATGTTCAACTGTATTGGTCTGGATGTGCCCTCAGGCAAAAACCTCCTAGTGAGACTGGAGCCAGATGGAAGAACCCAGCCATGGGGCCCCGGTCTCTCCCTGGCTTCCTCCCACACTGGACGCTCTGAGCCCAGCTCCCAGCTGCTCACAAGGTAGACCCTTCAAACCAGCACCTTTGCCCGCCCAGAGATTCCTGCTACCAATGGGGGCTCAGCCCTCTGGGTTGGGGGGGGAGGGGTCCTAGGACCTTCCCTCTGCCTTCCCCTTAGACCCGAGTTTTCTTGGATTCCAGCTTTTGGGGGGGGCGTACCTTTTGATTTGAGTCCAGAATAAGGGTTCCCCGCCTCTGTCCTGTTGTTAATGTTGTTAAGTTTGAATTTCAGTCCACTAGGAGCATTCAGTTTGTGATCAGTAAGGAAGGGTTTTCAGAGGTCTGAACTTTTGCTGCTTCTAAGCCGCCATCTTGACTCCGCCAAAAACTCAACTCGATTTTCTAAGCTATATCATACCTGCAGTTATCTTTCCCTTTGTTCCTAAGAGGTGTGTTAGCCCTGCCACATTCCAATTCATTGAAATTCTAGGGCTATTCCCTTAGAAATCTGCCTCCTCGTGGCCCTTCTTGTTGTATGGTAGAAAAAATGTTGGATTTGAAGTTAAAATACCTGGAGTCAAAATCAGAGACTCACCTATTTACACATGTGATCTTGAGCAAGTCAACTGGCTTCTATGTATCAAAATTTCCTCAGCTATAAAATTGTGAGGTCAGGATGCATAGTCTCTAAATCTATGATTCCCTATTTTCTTCTTAGGTCCAGTCATTTAGTCTTTTCTACTATCTACCTCTATTATTGTCTAACTCACATCTTTCTATCTTATCCATAAAGGTAACAAGAGATACTTGTCAAATGCTTCTTTCAAATCTAGGTAAATGATGCCTAAAGCTTTTCCTTTGAAAAAAGGAAATGATGTTGGACTGGCAAGAACTGTTCTAGATTAAGACAAGCTGATGCTGAGATTTCTAATGCTATTTCTAAATGGTCACTAAAGCCCTTTAATAATGCATTCTGGGATTTTTCCAGGAAATAAGATTGAGTTCACTGGCCAATGATTTGCAAACTCTACCCTCTTCACTTTCAAAGCTTTTGCCCTTCTCCTGTCCTATACCTCCTATTTTCCATAATTTTTCAAGTATCAGTGACAGTTTCTAGAGCTATATTTAAGGCAGGGCCTTAATCCACCAGGGCTTTCTCCCATGGTAGAATGTTGCTTAAGGTTTGGAAATTTGCCTTAGCATGAAAGCTTTAGAGTACTGATGGGAAGGGATTATATTTCCTTAAGGAAGATGGTAGGCAAGTAGGGGCCTAATGGTGAAGCTATGTCTAAAAGAGCTGAAATTAGAACCTGAGTCAGCAATAGGAGGATGAGAACAGAGGCAAGATCAGATTCCTGCAGTGAAAACACCACAATTGTTCAAGAGACATCTTGGACAAATGCAGAGGCCAGTGCACTTGTGCTCTATTCCAATAAGTCAATCACCTTGAGATGTTCCCATTTTATTGGTTGAGAAGAGGAGGCAACCCAGAGATGAAAGGAGAGTAGAAAGGGTCCCTTTCTGCACCACTTTTATAATAGGCTTAAAAAATAACCTTTACTTTCTGTCTTTTTTCTTTTAAATCCTTGCCTTCCATCTTAGAATCAATACTGGGAATTGTTTACAAGGGAGAAAAAATGGTAATGGCTAGGCAGTGGGAGTTAAGTGAATTGCCCAGGGTCACACATCTAGGAAATGTCTAAGGTCAGATTTGATCTCATAATAGACTTGAAAAGAGGGTAGGAAAGGCCTTGCTGGAGAGCTGTTCCTTTCTGGGAATAAATCTTCCCCTGTATTCCTAGAAACCTTTTGCTGTTGTTATTTTTTAACTAAAATTTTGTTTTCTCTTGCTTTTAAACCCTACTGGTGGGGGAGAGAAGTATGAGAAAGGGAGTTGAGTTGAAAGTCTTCTGGGCCAAAACAGGAGACATGAGGCATTTCAGGAATTATGGGTCCCTATAGAGGCCCTAATGTGGAAAGGAGTAGAGTATTCTTCCCTAAAGCTAGGTTTCTACCTTGTTATCACAGCCTACCCTGGGAGATGGGTGTGGGGACAGGGGAAAAGCAAAGACTGTTTGAAGGGTTATCAGATACTTCAGTCAAAGCAAGAAAGGAGGCATGAAGTCCCTGAACTGCTACTGAAGGACTACAGCTTCATAGAACTCTTAGGCAAATCATTTCCTTCCTCTAGGACTTTAGTTTCCTTCTCTATTAAATCAAGGATTTGACCAGAGTGATATTTAAGGTCCCTCTTGGACATAAAATGATATTTTAAAGGGTTCTTTTTGGCGGGAGGGGAATAGGGATGTTGGCTTTAAGCCTTCTTTCAACCTCTTCTCCAATATCATCTATTTATTTACTTTAAAGACTGGCTTTCCACCTCCACCCCCAGTAATCCGGCCTCATTTCTTGGAAACTCAATGTAAAGAAACAGTTGACCTTAAGACAGAGATATCCAGAACAACAAGTTTAAATATGAAATTACCAAATGGCTTGATTATTTGATTCCTCTAGGGTGGGATTTCTGAGGTGGAGTTTCTCCATCTTGTGGTATCCTGTGGTTTTTGTGTGCATGTGTGTCCCCCAAGGGTTGACAGCTGCTCCTCACCATGACTGAGTAGGGGTAGCTTGGAAAGCTTGCCCTAGGTGAAAAAAATTCCCAGTTAGGTTTGATTGCCAGATCCACCAGTTCTCTCAGCATCATAGGATATAACCTAGTGGCTTGATCTAAACAAGTACAGCAAATGCCCCCTTACTGTCTCCTTACTTATTTTGAGTTTCGACTCTGTATTAAGCAATTTGGGTCTGCCATTCCTAGTGGGAAAAAAAATAAAAATAAGATTTGGGCAGTTCTGCCTTCACTCTGATATCTCTTATTCTCATTCAACCCTCCTTGTGCATTGGTCTGGTCTGGTTCTTTTTTTTTTTTATCTTCTTTGTACTGCCTCCAAATACACACACACATACACAAAAAAATCATTTCTCTAGTCTTTGACATTCCTCCCCAGCCTCAGCTAATTCTCTGCTTTACTGATCCTTACATTATCTTTTTAGGGCTATACCATGTTTTACTATTCCTCTTTCCTTTAACTGACTGTCTTCATATATTTTGAGTGAGGTTCAGGATTCCTGGGAAGGCACAGCCATATCTCTCATGTTGCTGAGGGAAGAGTCTCTAGTCACAACAACAGTTTGGGATATAATAATGGAAATTCTACCATGGGTGTTTGGTTTGGCCTTGTTTTCTAAATTTCCATGACTTAGGGTGTATTGCCCATAGGGTATACATGCCATAGGAGAAACTGCCAAGGCTATCAGATCCAGCCCCTATCAATAGCTGATGATTCTAAAGAGAAGAATTGGCATGGTGGGAAGGAAGAGCACCAAAAGACAAGAGTCAGCAGAGAGGAAATAAAGGAGGTAATCAGGGAGGATGGAAACAAGTCCAGTCTTGAATAGGGTACCCAAACTGGTTAAATCCAATGGGATTTTATAGTATTCTTATCTGGAACAAGCAAGACCAGATATCCATGGAGGAGATTGAGGATCCCGGAACTGGCACACAGGCTTCCATGCTATGGGAAAAGCCTGAAGAAAGAGCAAGATAGTTGATATTCATACTTCCCACCAGTATAAGGGACTTTGGGCCATTAGCAAAGACCTTATTTTGGCCTGGTGATTCAGAGGATTTGAACTTCCTCATCTCTTTTGTTGTTGTTGAGTCATTTCAGTTGTATGTCTTTGTCACCCCATTTGAGGTTTTCTTGGTGAAGATAATGGAGTTGTTTGTCATATCCTTCTCCAGCTCATTTTACAGGTGAGGAAACTGAAATGAAGAGGGCTAAATGACAGGGTCACACAGTCAGTAAGTGTCTGAAGAGAGATTTGAATTCAGGAAGATAAGTCTTCTTGATTACCAGCCTAGCACTGTACCACCTAGCCACCATTTTCTTCTAGCAAGGTTTTTACCTTGTTTTTGCATCCATTTTCTGTTCATATCTTTTAATCTAAATTGTCCTAGGAGTTTATTGTTTATTACACTGGTTTCTTTATACACATGTTTCTTTCTCTCCTTATTGATATATATTTAGAGATAGAAAGGATCTTAGAAATAATTTGTCTCATTTTATAGATGAGCAAACAAGCCCAGAAAAGTTCAGTTACTTCTCAAATGTCCCACATATAGTAATAAAGCCAGGGTTTGAACTGGGTGCCAAATCCAGTATTCTTTTCATTGTACTGTACCAACTCATCTCTCTTCAGAATTGTTTCTAGTTGTTTCTTCAGAAACTCATTCTTAAAAGCTTTCAATACTCTTAAACTGACTTTTCATTTAGGAATTTAGGGTATGTTATTCTACATAACCTAAGTGGGTAATTTAAACTGATAGCCCATGTAACTTTCTACTTTTTAGTTTACCAATAAGCAGCAATTATATGTGATTTAATTTCACTAACGTAGTATCAATGTCCATGATATTTGAATCAAATTTTATTGTCCATTAATGTTGGGTTTTTATATTGTTATGGTTGCTGAGAATAATTTATTGTGATTCCATTTTTACTCTATATCAGATCATATTCCTTTTTATGTTTCTCTGAATTCTTTCTATTCACTATTTCTTATAGCATAATAATATTTAATTATATTTATATAACAAATATACTATAATTTATTCAGTCATTCTTCAATGGGCACATATTTTGTTCCTAGCTTTTTGCTTAAACAGATAATATTTAAATAATAACACTTTTCATTATTATTGATTTTTATTATTTTTTTTAAATAATAACATTTTTGTATACATGGTCTATCATTAATATATTCAGACTATAAGCCCAACTAAAAGAATTCTAAATCCAATGGCATGAACAATTTAATATATTTTATTGTTTCACTCCAAATTGTTTTTTCCAGACAGATTGGTAACATTATAAACACCAATCTTCAGTTCTATCTTCAGTAATTAAACTGCCTCTCTGCCCATAGGGCACAGATAATTGTAAACCTTAAAAATTCCCAGACCCTACTTCATTAGATTGGATTAAGATCATTCCCCATTTGGTCAGTGAACTCTACTTAGATCAGAAATGTGAGACCTCTACTCCACCTGTACTTAAGCCTGCTTTAGGGGAGAAAACTCCTTGCTGAACAATGAAAAGTACTTAAACCCATACTTATAGTAAGACAAAAAAGTTCTTAAGCCATGCCTATTTTTGGATATAATACAAAGGGGTGCTAAGTACCTATAAAGGTCAGGCAACTTGTGAACTTACAAGGAGCACAGAGGTGAAAACTTACTCAGAGATTCTAGTCTACTCAGGTGTGAATACTCAAAAGATTAGTCTTCTTAGGTATAAACTAAGAATTATCTGTCCTTTGAAAAATGTCTACTGTGGTTGGTAGATGAGAGAACTTAGGGGAGGTGAAAAAGGAGAAAATTCCCTTTATAAGGAGAGAAAAAGCTGAGTCTCAGGACAGTCATAAGAATCCCTCTCTAGAGAAAGATGGCTGGCTGAACTGGTGTCTATATTCTTGCTTGGACAGATCTTGTGGTGAGTGATTAAGGACTGACTGATCTCTCTCTTAAGACTCAGGTCTAGGGACTTCTGGTCAAGATGGCGGCTTAGAGAAAGCTAAAGGTCAGATCTCCTGAAACCCTTCCTTACCGATCTCAAACCAAATGCTCCTAGGGCACCGAAATTCAAAACGATCAACAGCATAGACCCTGGGAGTCCTCCTCCTGGACCTGGACCTGGATCAAAAGGTACGCCCCCCCCCAAAAGCCAGAACCCGAGACCACATCGGACCTAAGGGGTAGGCAGAAGGAAGGTCCTAGGACCCATCCCCCCCAACCCAGAGCGCCAAGTCCGAGTCCAAGGCAGCAGAGGCAACCTCAGAGCCCCAAGGCCTGCTATTCTGAAGGCCACATCCTGAAAACAGCCTAACCCAGTCGAGGGGGCACCCAGGCAGCAGGGAAACAGAGAGAGACAGGGGAGCTTGTAACCCCCTGGGAGGAGCCCTCAGAGCTCCAGGAAACCGTGGCCCCTCCCCCTCAGAGAGCAGGGTCTTCTGAAACAACAGCAACCCTCAGGGCTGGCAAAAGAGCCTCGGGAGCCGGCTATTCTGAAGGCCACATCCTGAAAACAACCTGACCCAGTCAAGGGGGCACCCAGACAGCAGGAAAACAGAGAGAGAGGTGGGAGCTTGTAACCCCCTGGCTGGATCCCTCCATCCAAGTCTCAGGTCCCTGCCTCAGGGAACACATAATTCAAGCCAGGGAAAGCTAATCTTCTTATCTGGAGCCCTCTCCCTGAGCCCAGGGAAGCCGCAGCCCCTCCCCCTCAGAGAGCAGGGTCTTCTGAAACAACAGCAACCCTCAGGACTGGCAAAAGGATCCCAGGGCCAGCTATTCTGAAGGCCACATCCTGAAAACAACCTAACCCAGTCAAGGGGGCACCCAGACAGCAGGGAAACAGAGAGAGGGGGGAGCTTGTAACCCCCTGGCTGGATCCTTCCATCAGAGTCTCACGAAAAAAGTCCCTGCCTCAAGGCATACTAAATTCAACCCAGGGAAAGCTAATCTCATTAGGAGCCCTCAGAGCTCCAGGAAGCCAGAGCCCTTCCCCCCGCAGAGTGCAGGCGCTGGCCGGCTAAGGCACAAGAACAAGGGCCAAGCTAGGCTTAGAGTGTGGAAGTAAGGCAACAGAGAAGCATCAGGAGTGTGCCAAGGAGAGGAGAGCAGTAACAGGGACACACCAGCAAGTCCTGGCTTCCCGGGAAGACAGAACAACAACTTCATAGAACAGACAATCTGCCTAGGGCTAAAACCTCTGAACACTAGACAGAGATAAGAAAAGCTAATCCCCCCCACTCATATAGAGATGGCAAACTCCACAGAAGCACAAATGTCCCAAAATTCAAAAAAAAAAAAAAAACAAGAAGAAGGGGGCGACTTTGGACACATTTTATGGAGAAAAAAATACAAAACACAGAGGAGATAGAAGAGGAAACACAAGCAAATGCTCCAAAACCTTCCAAAAGAAATGGAAACTCTCCACAAACGCATGAAGAATTTAAATCTGAAATGATCAAAAAGATGGAAGCCTTCTGGGAGGAAAAGTGGGAAATAATGCAAAAGAAATTCACGCATCTATAAAACCAGTTTGACCAAACTGTAAAAGAAAAACCGGCTTTAAAGCAAGAACTAATAAAGCAAAGCCAAAAGACCAAGAAATTAGAAGAGAACATAAAATATCTCACTGACAAAGTAAAAGATTTGAAAAATAGAGGGAGAAGAGATAATTTAAGAATAATTGAACTTCCAGAAAAGCCAGAAATAAACAGCAAACTCAACATCGTAATACAAGAGATAATCAAAGAAAATTGCCCAGAGATTCTAGAACAAGGGGGCAATATAGCCACTGACAGAGCTCACAGAACACCCTCTACACTAAACCCCCAAAAGACAACTCCCAGGAATGTAATTGCCAAATTCCAAAACTCACAAACAAAAGAAAAAATCCTGCAAGAAGCCAGAAAAAGACAATTTAGATATAAAGGAATGCCAATCAGGGTCACACAAGACCTTGAAAGTTATACTCTAAATGATCGTAAAGGCATGGAACATGATCTTCAGAAAGGCAAGAGAGCTGGGTCTTCAACCAAGAATCAGCTATCCAGAAAAACTGACTATATACTTCCAAGGGAAAGTATGGGCATTCAACAAAATAGAAGATTTCCAACTTTTTGCAATGAAAAGACCAGAGCTCTGTGGAAAGTTCGATATCGAAAATCAAAGAGCATGGAATACCTGAAAAGGTAAATATGAAGGAAAGGGAAAAGGAGAAAAATGGTATCTTCTTCTTTTACTCAAACCCTCTTCTATAAGGACTACATTTATATCAATCTATGTATACTAACATGTGGGGAAAATGTAATGTGTAAATAGGGGGAAAAGAAAGACCAAATAGAATAATCGTTCTCACACAAAGATTTACATGGGAAGGGGAGGGGAAGAAAACTCCTATAAGAAGGAGAGGAAGAGAGTTTTTACTTAAACCTTACTCTCAGGGAAATCAACTCTGAGAGGGAAAAACATCCAGATCCATTGGGATCTTGAATTCTATCTTACCCAACAAGGGTAGGGAGAAGGGAAAACCAAGGGGGGAGAGGGGGGTAGGGAAAACAAAAGGGGAGAGAAAGAGAGGGGGGGAAGGAGAGAGAATAAAAAGGGAGGGACTAAAAAGGGAAACACATCAAGGGAGGGGACAAGGGGGACCAATTTAAAGTAAATCACTGGACTAAAAGGTAGAGCTGAAGAAGAAAAGGTTAGAACCAGGGAAGGATATCAAAATGCCAGGGAGTCCACAAATGACAGTCATAACTTTGAATGTGAATGGGATGAACTCACCCATAAAACGTAGACAAATAGCAGAATGGATTAGAATCCAAAACCCTACCATATGTTGTCTTCAAGAAACACACATGAGGTGGGTTGACACCCACAAGGTCAGAATTAAAGGATGGAGTAAGACCTTTTGGGCCTCAACTGACAGAAGGCAGGAGTGGTAATCATGATATCTGATAAAGCCAAAGCAAAAATAGACCTGATCAAAAGGGATAGGGAAGGTAATTATATTTTGTTAAAAGGGACTTTAGATAATGAGGAAATATCACTAATCAGCATGTATGCACCAAATAATATAGCACCCAAATTTCTAATGGAGAAACTAGGAGAATTGAAGGAAAAAATAGACAGTAAAACCATATTAGTGGGAGACTTAAACCAACCATTATCAAATTTAGATAAATCAAACCAAAAAATTAATAAGAAAGAGGTGAAAGAAGTGAATGAAATCTTAGAAAAATTAGAATTAATTGACATATTGAGAAAAATAAATAGGGATAAAAAGGAATACACCTTCTTCTCAGCACCACATGGCACATTCACAAAAATTGACCATACATTAGGTCACAGAAACATAGCACACAAATGCAGAAAAGCAGAAATAATAAATTCAGCCTTCTCAGATCACAAGGCAATAAAAATAATGATCAGTAATGGTACATGGAAAACCAAATCAAAACTAATTGGAAATTAAACAATATGATACTCCTAAATCGTTTAGTTAGAGAAGAAATCATAGAAACAATTAATAATTTCATCGAGGAAAATGACAATGGCGAGACATCCTTTCAAACCTTTTGGGATGCAGCCAAAGCGGTAATCAGAGGTAAATTCATATCTCTGAGTGCATATATCAACAAACTATGGAGAGCAGAGATCAATCAATTGGAAATGTAAATAAAAAAACTCAAAAGCGATCAAATTAAAAACCCCCAGCAGAAAACCAAACTAGAAATCCTAAAAATTAAGGGAGAAATTAATAAAATCGAAAGTGATAGAACTATTGATTTAATAAATAAGACAAGAAGCTGGTACTTTGAAAAAACAAACAAAATAGACAAAGTACTGGTCAATCTAATTAAAAAAAGGAAGGAAGAAAAGCAAATTAACAGCATCAAAGATGAAAAGGGGGACAGCACCTCCTATGAAGAGGAAATTAAGGCAATCATTAAAAACTACTTTGCCCAATTATATGGCAATAAATACACCAATTTAGGTGATATTGATGAATATATACAAAAATGCAAACTGCCTAGACTAACAGAAGAGATAATAGAATTCTTAAATAATCCCATATCAGAAAATGAAATCCAACAAGCCATAAAAGAACTTCCTAAGAAAAAATCCCCAGGGCCTGATGGATTCACAAATGAATTCTATCAAACATTCAGAGAACAGTTAATCCCAATAGTATACAAACTATTTGACATAATTAGCAAAGAGGGAGTTCTACCAAACTCCTTTTATGACACAAACATGGTACTGATTCCAAAACCAGGCAGGTCAAAAACAGAGAAAGAAAACTATAGACCAATCTTCCTAATGAATATAGATGCAAAAATCTTAAATAGGATACTAGCAAAAAGATTCCAGCAAGTGATCAGAAGCGTCATCCACCATGATCAAGTAGGATTCATACCAGGGATGCAGGGCTGGTTCAACATTAGGAAAACCATCCACATAATTGACCACAACAACAAGCAAACTAGCAAGAATCACATGATTATTTCAATAGATGCAGAAAAAGCCTTTGATAAAATGCAACACCCATTCCTATTAAAAACACTAGAAAGCATAGGAATAGAAGGGTCGTTCCTAAAAATAATAAACAGTATATATCTAAAACCATCAGCTAATATCATCTGCAATGGGGATAAACTAGATGCATTCCCAATAAGATCAGGAATGAAACAAGGATGCCCATGATCACCTCTACTATTTGACATTGTACTAGAAACACTAGCAGTAGCAATTAGAGAAGAAAAAGAAATTGAAGGCATCAAAATAGGCAAGGAGGAGACCAAGTTATCACTCTTTGCAGATGACATGATGGTCTACTTAAAGAATCCTAGAGATTCAACCAAAAAGCTAATTGAAATAATCAACAACTTTAGCAAAGTTGCAGGATACAAAATAGACCCACATAAGTCATCAGCTTTTCTAAATATCTCCAACACAGCTCAGCAGCAAAAACTAGAAAGAGAAATCCCATTCAAAATCACCTTAGACAAAATAAAATACCTAGGAATCTACCTCCCGAGACAAACACAGGAACTATATGAACACAACTACAAAACACTCTCCACACAACTAAAACTAGACTTGAACAATTGGAAAAACATTAACTGCTCATGGATAGGATGAGCCAATATAATAAAAATGACCATCCTACCCAAACTTATTTATCTATTTAGTGCCATACCCATTGAACTCCCAAAATATTTCTTTACTGATTTAGAAAAAACCATAACAAAATTCATTTGGAATAACAAAAGATCAAGGATATCCAGGGAAATAATGAAAAAAAACCACATATGATGGGGTCCTTGCAGTCCCAGACCTCAAACTATATTACAAAGCAGCAGTCATCAAAACAATTTGGTACTGGCTAAGAGACAGAAAGGAAGATCAGTGGAATAGACTGGGGGAAAGCGACCTCAGGAAGACAGTATACGATAATCCCAAAGATCCCAGCTTTTGGGACAAAAATCCACTATTTGATAAAAACTGGGAAAATTGGAAGACAGTGCGGGAGAGATTAGTTATAGAGCAACACCTCACACCCTACACCAAGATAAATTCAAAATGGGTGAATGACTTAAACATAAAGAAGGAAACCATAAGTAAATTGGGTAAACACAGAATAGTATACATGTCAGACCTTTGGGAGGGGAAAGGCTTTAAAACCAAGCAAGACATAGAAAGAATCACAAAATGTAAAATATATAATTTTGACTACATCAAATTAAAAAGCTTTTGTACAAACAAAACCAATGTAACTAAAATCAGAAGGGAAACAACAAATTGGGAAAAAATCTTCATAGAAACCTCTGACAAAAGTTTAATTACTTAAATTTATAAAGAGCTAAATCAATTGTACAAAAAATCAAGCCATTCTCCAATTGATAAATGGGCAAGGGATGTGGATAGGCAATTCTCAGATAAAGAAATTAAAACTATTAATAAGCACATGAAGAAGTGTTCTAAATCTCTTATAATCAGAGAGATGCAAATCAAAACAACTCTGAGGTATCACCTCACACCAAGCAGACTGGCTAGCATGATAGCAAAGGAAAGTAATGAATGCTGGAGGGAATGTGGAAAAGTAGGGACATTAATTCATTGCTGGTGGAGTTGTGAACTGACCCAACCATTCTGGAGGGCAATTTGGAACTATGCCCAAAGGGTGATAAAAGAATGTCTACCCTTTGATCCAGCCATAGCACTGCTGGGTCTGTACCCCAAAGAGATAATGGACAAAAGACTTGTACAAAAATATTCATAGCTGTGCTCTTTGTGGTGGCCAAAAACTGGAAATCGAGGGGATGCCCATCAATTGGGGAATGGCTGAACAAATTGTGGTATATGTTGGTGATGGAATACTATTGTGCTCAAAGGAATAATAAAGTGGAGGAATTCCATGGAGATTGAACAACCTCCAGGAAGTGATGCAGAGTGAGAGGAGGAGAACCAGGAAAAGATTGTGCACAGAGACTGATAGACTGTGGTAAAATTGAACGTAATGGACTTCTCCATTAATGTCAATACAACGTCCTGAACATTCTGCAGGGATCTAGGAGAAAAACACTATCCACAAGCAGAGGACAAATTGTGGGAGTAAAAACACTGAAGAAAAGCAACTGCTTTACTACAGGGGTGGAAGGGACATGAATGAGGAGAGACTATATATGAACACCCCAAGGCAAATACCAGCAACATAGAAATGGGTTCAAATCAAGGACACATGTGATGCCCAGTGGAATCACACATAGGCTATGGGAGGGGTGGTGGGAGGGTGGGAGGAAAAGAAAATGATCTTTGTTTCCAAGGAATAATATTGGAAAATGACCAAATAAAATAATGTATAAAATTAAAATATATATATATATATATATATATATATATATTTGTTGGAGTTTCTCAAATATGACCCCTCGTGGGGGAAAACTGGTTACAAAATAGTCTACTTCCACCTCCACCCCCATTTGACAGATATGGAAACTGAGCAAAATAACTTGTTCAAAATCACTCAAGTAGTAAAGTGGTCAAACCCAAGTCATTTTGATTCAGATCTATTGTTTTTGGTTTTTTTTTCCACTGCAACATTCTATATTCTCTATTTTTCCTCTGTGTGGGAATTTATAGATATGTGGGAATATATTGGTGAATAAATGTTTAACAACAAACTCTGGAAAAATGTACACATAACATACATTTTTAGTTTAATCTGCATTATTCACATTTCTCTGTCACTTTCTTAGGCCTAGACAATCAACAATAATGCAAACTTTGATTGTTAGCATTTGTAAATTTCTGAGTTGCATAGACTCAAACTGAAAATTTAACATTCAATTCTTGTGAGCTAGTAAGAGCTGGCTCCAGAACACCCTTTGAAGAGTCTCATATTGTAGCAGTCCACCCCTAGCTATGGGCAAGGGAAATAGTGTGTACAGAGTGGCTTATAAGAGAGCATGCTCAGTCTTGCGCATGGCTAGGAAAGCCTCTGACCCTTGACACCAGCTTCCCCCAGGTTAGGTGGAAAAACAAGTTTCTTTGTGTTCACCTGGCTAAGAGAAACCACACCTATACCTTGTCATTGACCAGTGATAATCATCCCTATGTATTGTGTATATTTGCATATCAAAGAGATTAAATACAGGGCCACAGCAAGCTCCACCCTCTCTTCCTCTCTTGGATCTCAGCTCTCACTGATGTCTGTCCTTGCTGGAGCTTGGCCTCTGGCCAAGCTCCATCTTTGATTCCTTTCCTTATCTACCTCTCCCACCCGGGATCTGGCCTTCAGCCAGGCACTTTCCTTTCTCTATCATGCCTCCGACCTGTGTGGTATTAAATTTGGATCACTGGAAGGGAATTAGCCTTCCGGAAAGACGTCCACTGATCATAGTTTGGCTGTGGCTCCATTAATATTAATAAGGCCTGGTTTCTGACTCATTTCTGCCACCTCATATCTCTAACTTGACTCCGCCACGTCCCTCACGGTATCCAAAATTATATCCTTCCTCTATCTTCCTACCTTGAGGCTTCTCGCGGGTTCTGGAAGCCTCACATATCCTCTGATTAAAGTATAATTGATAGTATAGAAGAACACCCAAGAGAAAAAGGAAAATCCAAGAGAAGTTAGATCCTCGCTTTTATATCTTAATGATAGCTAGTCCTTCCAAGGGATATCTTTTTCTGGGCTAATAAGAGAATACTTCCATAACCACTCCCTAAAGCTAAAATGACCTGCCTTCTCTATTGTGAAAACAATGGAAAAAACAAGTATTTTCTCTCTTTGGCTTCCATTTCCTTTCCCTTCTGATGGTAGGTTGAGTAGAAGTCATGTTTACTTTTTTGTTTATTTAAGCATGATTAATGAGGAAGAGAACATTAGAAGCCTAGGACACAAGTAGCCTCTCAGTTAGCTTCTCTACCTTTCCTGTAATTCAAAATTGGATTTGGTTTCTGGGTTGGAATTATGAGGAAAAATAATCTAAGGTAATCCTTCATTATGTATGTAGTTGTTTGTATTTTCATGCCTAATGGGCATGGGTAGATTTTCCATTTATAGAGATTATTTTAGATAAGATTTATGTTTGAATTGAGCTAAACATTTTTCTCAAAATAGTACATGCACATTCTAACTTGGTAGACTTTATAAATAACTTGTATTTTAAGAAGATTTGTGTATGTGTACAGATTATTGGTATTCAGTGTTTATAGACAGCATTATTCCACCCTTGTAGAAGGTCCTGAGGGGGAGTTGGAGAATTTCCCTGGCCCCTTCAATTCAGTTTCTGAAACAGAATTAATGGTGGCACCTCTAGAATTGTATTAGGCAAGTGGGATGGGAATACTTTTTAACTATATTCTTTTTTGAGTCCCTCTTAGTCCCCCACTTATATCCCCACTAAATTTGGTGTCTGGGTGAAAGGAAAAGAAAACAAGAAAAGAGAGTGGTCTAGTCATTGTCTATAAGAAGGGAAAGATAAAAACAAGTTGGGGGTGGGAGGAAACTTTGAAGAAAAAAAACTTATTTAAGGGGTAACTGTGTTGAGGCAAAGATTAAAATGTTCTGCCATTTAATTAGTCCCTTGAAGCTACCACTTAAAATAATTCTTTTCCAAATTCTTTGGAGAGTATTAACTTATGTGGTAAAGCCCCAAATTGTAATCTAATTTATCGTAATGGAGATGTGGCAAATATGGTGTAGAGGGAAGAACACAGATTTTGGTCAGAAGACATGACTGGATTTGAAAGCAACTGAAGTTTACTACCTGTGTTACACTGGGCAAGATATTTAACTTCTCTAGGTTTCAGAGTCCTTGTCTGGAAAGTGAGAGTTGCACTAGATAATCTCAAAGGTCCCTTCCATCTCTATGATTCATATAATTGTACATGAGGGCCAATTGAATATTCCTTGTACCTCTTCCAGATTCACCTTCAGCTACCTCAAGAGGTCAGTAACCTCTTCTCCTTTGAGGTTCATTCCATGCAAATTTAACATACCATTGGCAATTATCTACCAACCCTGAGGACATTCTCCTTTACTTCTCAGTGAGTTTAGTGTCTGACTCACTGTCTCCCTCTGGCTCTAATTGCTGCTTTCAAAGGAAGTCACTTCAATCTGAATGTAGGAATTCTCTCAAATACTCTAACCTCCTGACTGAAGTGTTCTTTCCACCTGTTGCTGATGCCTTTTTTATCTTTTATGAGAGTGTCACCGTCAGAGGACAGCAAGGGAGTGGTGGTGGATTTTGATGGCACATAGACAGTCTTGAGGGCACTGAAAAATTGTTTGTAGTTTTTCATATCAGCAAAACACTGGATTTCTTCTGCCTCTTTTTCCAACCATCGGTCTTGCATCTTCCTGATCTCACGCTGTGCTGTGGCTTGGAGAGACTTGAATCTGTCCTTTTTAGGAGCAGAGTTTGAGTTATTTTGCCACTCCATAAAGGCTTTGTTCTTCTTGCTCAATAAGTCTTCAATAGCAGTGTTGTTCTCGTCAAACCAGTCCTGGTGGTTGCGTTGTTTTGGGCATAAAAGATAAAAAAGGCATCAGCAACAGGTGGAAAGAACACTTCAGTCAGCTTCTCAACTGACCCTCTTCAGTCGACCAAAGCACCCTTGACCAGATCCCCCAAAACCACTCCATTGAACAACTTGATGTCCCTCCTTCAATAGAGGAAGTCCAAAAAGCCATTAAACAAATGAGTGCAGGCAAGGCGCCCGGTAAAGATGGGATCCCAACGGAGGTGTATAAGGCCTTAAATGGAAAGGCGCTCCAGGCATTCCACATAGTACTGACCAGCATATGGGAAGAGGAAGACATGCTCCCAGAACTCAGAGATGCCTCCATCGTAGCCCTATACAAGAACAAAGGCTCATGAGCAGCCTGTGACGACTACAGAGGTATCTCACTACTCTCCACTGCCGGAAAGATCCTCGCCTATGTTATACTCAACAGACTCCTGTCATCTGTTTCAGAGCAGAACCTGCCTGAATCACAATGTGGCTTCTGACCAGATCGCAGCACCATCGACATGGTCTTCATGGTGAGGCAAATGCAGGAAAAATGCCTTGAGCAGAACCTGAGTCTCTACATTGTCTTCATAGACCTGACAAAGGCGTTTGACACAGTGAACAGGGACGCATTGTGGGTGATCCTCAGCAAGCTCAGTTGCCCAGCAAAATTCGTCAAACTGATCCAGCTCTTTCATGTCGAAATGACAGGGGAAGTCCTATCTGGTGGAGAGACTTCCGATCACTTCAACATCTCCAATGGCATGAAACAAGGCTGTGTCCTCGCTCCGGTACTATTCAACCTATTTTTCACCCAAGTATTACCACATGCTGTGATGGATCTAGACCTGGGCATCTACATCAAATACCGACTGGATGGCTCACTATTTGACCTTCACCACCTGACTGCAAAAACAAAGACAACAGAGAGACTCATCCTGGAAGCTCTCTTCGCAGATGACTGTGCTCTCATGGCCCACCAAGAAAATCATCTCCAAACCATTGTGGACAGGTTCTCCACCACAACAAAACTGTTTGGCCTGACTATCAGCCTCAGCAAAACAGAGGTGATGTTCCAACCTGCACCCGGGAGGCCAACTAACCAGCTGTGCATTACAATCGACGGCACGCAGCTTTCTAACATCAAAACTTTCAAGTACCTGGGCAGCACCATTGCCAACGACGATCCCTAGACCACGAGATTAATGCCAGGATCCAAAAGGCCAGCCAGGCACTTGGGAGGCTGCGCTCCAAAGTCCTCCAACACAGAGGTGTAAGCACTGCGACAAAGCTCAAAGCGTATAACTCAGTGGTCCTCAACTCGCTCCTGTACAGTTGCGAGACATGGACACTGTACCGGAATCACATGAAACAGCTGGAGCAATTCCACCAATGCTCCCTCCAGTCAATCATGAGGATCCAATGGCAGGACCAAATCACCAATCAGGAAGTCCTCAACAGAGCCAACTCCACCAGCATCGAAGTCATGGTCCTCAAAGCCCAGCTACCATGGTCTGGACACGTCATCCACACGGACCCACAACGAATACCAAGATGGGTATTCTATGGTGAACTGTCAGCTGGACTCAGGAAACAAGGCCGACCAAAGAAAAGATTCAAGGATCAGCTAAAGTCAAACTTGAAGTGGGCTGGCATTACACCAAAGCAACTAGAACTCGCTGCCTCTGACAGAAGCAGCTGGCGAACCCACATTAACCATGTCGCCACCACCTTTGAAGATGAACGACGTCGATGTCTTGCCGCTGCGCGTGAACGCCGACACCAGGCCACAACTGCACCTCCCGTAACAACTGGCATCCCATGTCCCATGTGCCACAAACTCTGCGCCTCAGCCTTTGGACTCCAAAGCCACATGAGGGTACACCGTAGATGATAATGCACAAAGACAATAGTCATTCTCGATCACCAAGAGACTACTATATATACTCTAACCTCCCAATTTCTCAATCTACTCAACTCCTAAACTGTATTCCTATATCCTCCCTTAGGTATACACAGAGTTGGTCATATCTTTGATCTTGCCAATACCCACAAATATGCTATTTCCTTGTTTAAGGAGTATCTAATTCCACTAAGTCAAAACTACAGAAAATCAAGCCATTCCCCAATTGACAAATGGTCAAGGGACATGAATAGGCAGTTTTCACAGGGAAATAAAAACTATCAATAAGCACATGAAAAAGTGTTCTAAATCCCTCCTGATTAGAGAAATACAAATTAAAACAACTCTGAGGTACCACCTCACACCCAGAAGACTGGCCAATATGATAACAAAGGAAAGTGATAAATGTTGGAGGGGATGTGGCAAAATTGGGACACTAATACACTGCTGGTGGACTTGTGAATTGGTCCAACCATTCTGGAGGGCAATTTGGAACTATGCACAAGGGGTTTTAAAAGACTGCCTGCCCTTTGATCCAGCCATACAGCTGCTAGGTTTGTACTCCAAAGAGATAATAAGAAAAAAGGCTTGTACAAATATATTCATAGCCACACTCTTTGTGGTAGCAAAAAATTGGAAAATGAGGTGGTGTCCATCGATTGCAGAATGGCTGAATAAATTGTGGTATATATTGGTGATGGAATATTATTATGATGAAAGGAATAAAGAAATGAAGGAATTCCATGTGAACTGGATTGACTTCCAGGAATTGCTGCATAGTGAAAGGGGCAGAACCAGAAAATTATACACAGAGACTGATACATTATGGCACTATCTAATGGAATAGATTTTTCTACAAGCAGCAATACAATGTTCCAGGACAACCCAGAGGAACTTATGAGAAAGAATGCTATCCACATCCAGAGAAAGAACTGTGGAACCAGAAATGCAGAAGAAAAACATATGATCTATCACATAGTGCAATAGGGATGTGATTAGAGTTTTGATGTTAAAGAATTGCTCTACTGCAAATATGAATAACATGGAAATAGGTTTTGAACAATAATACATGTATATCCCAGTGGAACTGCTTCTTTGCTTTGGTATGGGGAACGGAAAGAGGCAGGGGGCAGAATAGGTTGTGAATCATGTAACCATGAAAAAATATTCTAAATAAAAATTTAAAAAGGAGTTTTAATTCCTTTTTTGATCATAATAGTTTATCATTTAATCTCTCTATATGCCTTACTGCTCCTAAATCTCGTCTTCCACCTCCCCTCTTATTGATCCCTCTCCCTTTCAGGACTTCTCAAAACATCACTTCAACTCTAACTTCACTTAACGCATCCCAATAACAATTCCTTAGCAAACTAGTTCAATTGGACACTTATGTACTCTCCCTTGTTCTCTTGTCCTATCACTATGCACATTTAGTTAAACTCTCAGACTTGGACTATTCCCAACCCACTCCTATCTGACTTTGCCTTTTGGGTTGTTGAATGGAGCTGGGTCAAAATCAAGCAACAAAATCAATTGAGTCCTTTATAAATTTATGTTATCTAATCCCAACTGGGCCCTAACTGTAGCAATGGAAAATCATTAATTCCTCCTTAATTAAAGCTCTATTCCATTTGCTGTAGCAACTATTCTAAACCTTCTCTCCTCCTACTTTTTCATCTGAGAACTTCATCTCATACTTATCCAATAAAACTGAGGTCCTTCTAAGTTTCTATTTTGTCCTTCATCCTCATCTCAAAATCTTTTGACATCATATTTCTTCATTCACTGCTTACTGATAGATAGCCCTCCTTTTACTAAGGTTACCTATATCACTGATTCTTTCTTGTCTTCTCCAACAGATTATCTTCACTATCATATCCCCTCTCTCTATAGTCTTCGATCCTTCACTGTCTCTGAGGTCTCTTATACTGCCTACAAAAATGTCTCCTTTATCCTTAAAAAACCCTCATTAGATCCTACCACTCCATAGCTATTATCCCATATCTGTTTTTCTTTGGCAGTTATTCTCTGGATGTGGCAGTTACTCTCTGGGAGGTAGTTGGGAGTTACTCACTCTCTGTTGGAGTGCTGGAAGGAGATGACATCTTTTCTCTCTCCTCACCTCACTGTCTGAGGTAGAAGGAAAGGAAGGAAAAACCTGAAGGAGCTAAGTGATTTTCCTTTTCCAACTTGGGAAACACTAATAAGTGTCTCTTGCTGTTACATAAATTGTTTTTATATCTGAGAAGACCAAAGAAACCTTTGAATTGGACTCTGAGTCTGCTAAGGCTCAGAGTATTTGGTTCTTGCTGAGGCTCAGTCAGCTATCCTTTATTATTTTTATAAATTGGAGACAAAGTTAAAACTTATATACTTTGTATAAGGATAATAGTGTTTAGTTTATTGTAGAATAGTGAAAATTTGGGTTAGTCAGATCAGGAACGATCAGTATAGCCTGTGGAACTAGGAAAAGCAATTCCTTATGGAACCAGGGAGTTTTATTTGGATGGAATTAGAATCCATTAGAGTTAGAAATCCTTTTTTATCCCTATATTCTCAATAAATACTTTATTTATATATAACAAGAGTCTCCTTAGTGTACTTGCATCTGGCCCCTGAAAAGAAGTTCTCTTACGAGCTTCACTTCACTGATATAAACTGAAGATACTTTGTAAGCACAGCAAGCAGAGTATCAAATCAGTTTATATAGGTAATCAATTCATTTACATTGTGACAAACAAAAGAGTGGTTGCCATAAACTGTGACCTCAAAAATATGGTAAATGGTAAAACTGTAAGGTTTTGGCCACACTGGTAAAGATAATTTTTAGTGTCTTGATTTTTTATCAAAAATAAGTGGTCGCCATGGGAAAAATTCCCAAATATGAAATACCCAAGTCAGCTGGGTTTTATGGATTTTTAATTAATACAAATGAAGGGATTAAAGAAAGGGAGAGAGACAGAGTAAGAGGAAATAATGGGAAAAGGCTAAGGCCTAGGCCAATGGCCTAGGCATTTTCTCTTTAAGAGAGAAACTAAGTCAGTCTTTAATCATTCACCACAAGATCTTTCCCAGGCAAAACTCTAGTGTTCAGAGAGACCCTCCAGTTCAGCTTCCTAAGCTGAACTAAGTCCAGAGGCCTCTGACCTCCTTTTAAAGAGAATTTTCTCCTGTCACCTCCCCTAAATTTTCACATCTACTAGTCAGGGTAGACATTTTCCAAAGGACTGACCATTCTTAATTCACATTTTGTTATCACCTTCTCTGGGTAGACTAAAACTTCTGAGTAATTCACATCTCTTTGCTAAGCTTGCCCTTTTACAAGTTGCCTGACCTTTTAGTGATTAATTTGACCTTCATAGGTACTTAGCACCCTTTTGTATTAGATCTAAAAATAGACCTAGCTTAAGGGCTTGGCCTCACTATAAGTATGAGTTAAGTACCTTCATTGTTCAGTAAGGAGTTTTACAACTTTATCTTCCCCTAAAGTATGCCTAAGTATGGGTGGAGTAATTTTAAAGTTCCCAATACATTCCTGATCAAGTACCTCCATTGTTTTAAATGGGGGATAACCTTAACCTTAACCTTAAGATAATGTTCCAAGGTAGAGTTGAGAATTTTTAAGATTCACAACATTATTTTTACATCTTCAATCCTTCACTATCTCTGAGGTCTCTCATGCTGCCTACAAAAATGCCTCCCTTATCCTTAAAAACCTTTCATTAGATCCCACTACTCCACAACTATTATCCTATATCTGTCCTTATTTTCTTAGCCATACTCTAAAACATTATCTGTATTAATTTTCTTTATTCTTACTCTCCTCTAAAACTCTGGTGGTCTGGTTTCTTACCTCCTTACTCAACTGAAGCCACTCTCACCCAGTTACCAATGATTTTTTGTCTTGTCTCAGTCCTCATCCATTTTTTTATGTTAGTGTACTTAGCAGAGTTGACCATCCTCTCCTTCTCGATATATTTTCCTGTCTGAATTTTCAAAGTAGTATTCTCTCTTGGTTCTCCTCCTACCTACCCAAAAGTTACTTCAAAGTCTCATCATTGTTGATTCATCATTATCTAAATTAGTGCCAGGCCCAAACAGAGCCTTAGAAGTAGAGAAAAACCAGCTCTCAGTTCTGGACCTACATCTATGGAACCCCTAACCTGAGCCAACATTGGAAAGGGAGTCAGACCAGTGCCATGGTAACCTGCATCTAACTCAACATCCAGGTAACCTGTGCTATACCCTACAGTTCAGCCTGAACCGTAACAGGCCATAAAGCTAGACTGGGATCTGAGAGACTGAGTAACTAAGAAGCCTTTGTCAAGCTACAAAATAACCATAGGAGAAAAGGCCAGAGCAATATGTAGGAAGCAAAGCACCTTGAATCTTTTGAGAGGCCTAGTAGTCCCACAAAAAAAAAAAATAATGGTATTCTTCTGGGGCCTAATAAATTCACAAGAAAAGGGGTAAAGAAAACTCCAGATTCTAGAATGTGAAAAGAAGAGAGAGAAAAGGAGCAAAGGTCAAAATCTAAGTGGAGGGGGCAGCTGGGTAGCTCAGTGGATTGAGAACCAGGCCTAGTGATGGGAGGTCCTAGGTTCAAATCTGACTTCAGACACTTCCCAGCTATGTGACCCTGAGTAAGTCACTTAACCCCCATTGCCTAGCCCTTCCTACTCTTCTGCCTTGGAACCAATACACAGTATTAATTCCAGGATGGAAGGTAAGGGTTTAAAAAAAATCTAAGTGGACCCATGATGAAACTGAACTAAAAAACCTAGGAATTCATAAAATGATGACTCTAAGTATTGATTACTACATCTGGGACCTAGCAGAGCCAGCCTACATCATTCAGGAGTTCAGAAGGAAGCAAAATCTGATTCAAACACAAAAATCTTAATACAAAATCTGAGGTCAGGATTATAAATAGTTGGGAAAATTTTCAAACAGAATGCATTGGATTGATAGAAGTCTAAGAGATAAACCAGAAAATAAAGAATTAACTCTACCAGAAGTACAAATAGAAGAGGGGTTCTTGACTTTTTTTTATCATGGAGACCCCTTTGACAATATGGTGAAGTCTGTGGACTCCTTTCCATAATGATGTGTTAAAATGTACAAAATAAAATATATGGGTTGCCAAAGGAAACCAATTATATGGATATGTAGTTAGAATAATAGTTTTTGGAGTTTACAGCCTTCAGGTTAGGAAACCCTAAAGTAGAGTCTCAACAAAAATTCTATCCTGGATTTAAGGGTACCTTTTTTTTTACAAGGGTAAAGGTACAAGGGTACCTAAAACACATGAAATATGATTATGAGATATGAAATTAAATGTTAAAGGAAAGGAAAGCTAGGTAGGAAAGAATGACAAAAATAATTTGTAGCTGAAAACAAGTGGTGTCAAACTCTCACTCAAGAATTGACCTTCCTGAAAATTAAAATGAGACAAATGGAAAATAATGAGTAATTACTTCCCCTTTGGTATGTGAACAGTTTGGTTGCTTAAAAGCACAGGAAAAAATATATATAAGGTAAGTAATATGTGTACAAGATAAAAACTATGTATAAGGCAAAAAGAAACACTAAAACAATATTTAACAATTGAAGAAATAGAAGAAAATGTAAGGTGTAAAGATGTCAAGGAGAGACGATCTAAGAATCATCAGATTACCTGCAAATAATAACAAAAAAACTAGATACCATGTTTCAACAAAATCATAAGTGAAAACTATCTTAAGTAGTAAATTCAGTAGGCAAAATGAAAATAGAAAAAATCCATAGGTTTGTGGCTTGAAACCCACATGCACACTGTGTGTGTATGTGTGTGTATGTCTGTCTGTCTCTTTCTTTCTCTCTTACACACACACAATGCCCAGAAACATCATAACCAAAATCTAAAGCTTTCAGCTCAAAGAAAAATGCTACAATCAGCTAAAGGGAAATACCAATACCAAAAAGCCCCAGTCAAAACTATACAATGTAATTTTTAAAAATTAATATTAAACACTCCAAGAATTATATTTAATAATATTTACTAATATTTAACTTGAAGCAAAGGGAAAGTAAAATGCTAAAGATTCAGGGGTTGCTCACCAGCCTTCTACCTTGTCATTATACCTATAAATGTATGGTTCCTGTCCTTTATGGGGGTTATTCTCAATTTATACAGTCGCCTTGTTTTATCTCAAAGAAAATGCTTATATACCTTAGAGAGTGTTAAACTGGTAGTCAAGAGACCTTGGTTCAAATTTACCTCTTCAGCATTATATACACAGGTTTTTATTCAATTACATTGGATTAAATTTATCCAGCATTATTAGCATCTCCTATATGACAAGAAATGACACTAGAGATGTAAAAAAAAAAAATGAAAGCAGTCTCTGCCCTCAAAGAGCTTCCAGAATGTTAACTATTGTCACTTATTCCAACTTACTGAATATCATACCCTGGGTAGCTGCCTACTTTACTTGCCCTTGGTCTAGGCTCTGATCCAAGAGATATTTTGAGAGGACTCAAGAACTTCTTTAGGGGAAGGAATGCCAAGGACATTGCCCAGAAATGGACTTAATTTCACTTAGAACCCAAAATGTTAAATATATATGTATATATCCATATGAATATATTGCTTAGTCAGTTTTCAGACCAAAACTAGATTCTTACACTAAATACAAAGGATTAATAATAAAAATCCATTTGCATAATGCTTTATGATTTACAAAGTGCTTCATATTCATCTTTGTCACTCACAAAATCCCACCATGTATCCCCATGTTACAGATGAGAAACCTGAGGTTTAGACAGTTCAAAGATCTACACTCACAGTGGTGGAATAAGGATTTGATTATAAATCTTCTGACTAAAACCAGAGTTTTCTCTGTTCCAAGGGGGTACATCAAAAGGGTTTGGCACAAGGAGTGTGTATGGATGGGAATATATGGAGAAGGTTTACACAACAAAGTAATTTAGTAGCTTTCTAGCCATAGAACTTCCTTTAACTCTATGTTTACAGTCTTTTCACATACATTCATTCTTATAACAAGATGATAAGTAATTAAAGGAGTGGGGGGGGTATTCAGGGAAGACTAGCACCTCTAGTATGAGGACTTGTCAAGCCCTTTAAGGGTTGCTCATCTACCTTTGGTGTTTACCTGATACCCAACTTTCACCTGTGACTCCAAGAAGCTGTAGCATACTCAATGGTCATAGCTCAGTAAAACTGTTCCAACAGATGGGCTAAACCAGGTTGAGAGTAACTGACAGGTTTGAAACCCATCAGTAAGTTAGGAGGATGTCTACCCAAGCATGTGAAGACCTCTTCTGGTGGACATGAAGGTGGTTGAACAAAACAGTTGAGTCCTTAAAACTTGGTCAAATATTAAAGATGTCAAAGTCTTTGATCTGCATCCCAGTCCTTAGCCAGAAATCCTGACTGTTATCTTGCCACTGGACTCAGATGATTCTGGAAGAGAGAGCAAGGCTTATGACTTCGTGCAATTCTGCCTCACTTAAACTCAACTAAAAAATAAGTTAAAACATCACCCCATGATATCATTGATGCTCCTTGAAATGAAAGACAAACAACAAAATAAGGAAAAATTCTACTTGCCCACAGATGACAGTATAACCATGCCCCAGAATTATCCCTCAACAGGAAAAAACCACTGCATCATTAAAATATGTGTGTGTACACATGTTGAATATTTGACTGAATCACAAATTTCTGGGGAGCCCGAGATACTGGGTAGGAAATAGGATAGAATTTTTTTTTGTCTTTTGTAACCCATATGTCAAATGATCCCTGATTCCTAATACCATGGATCCACATCTTAGGGGAGACCTCTCACAAATTTGCTTTGGTTTATTCTTGTACCTAGAATTTCCCCTGAAAAATTAAGAAAAAATGTTTATTTTTATTTCTTAAAGGCACTCAAATCCTTTGAAAGGACTCAGGCCAATAAGACATCAAATATGACAGTTATTATTTAACCTGACAGAACAGAAAAAAAAAAACTAATTCACTTTCTTACTTCATACCCATTGATCTTGATAGTAATGTCAAGGATCTTCTCTTTATAGGATCTTACTTTCCTTTGGAACCTATATGTTCAGTCATTTTCATCATGTTCAACTCTTCTTGACCTCATTTAGGATTTTCTTGGTAAAGGATACTGGAGTGGTTAGCCATTCCTTATTTTATGAATGAGGAAATTGAGGCAAATAAGGTAAATGATTTGCCCAGGGTAACACAGCTAGTATATGTCTGAGGTCAGATTTGAGCTCAAGGAAATGAGTCTTCCTGACTCTAGACCTGGCACTCTATCCACCATGCTATCTGTATGCCCTTTCTCACAATTCAAGAAAAGACATAGTTGTAGGGTGCTCTTCCAAGCACTTGATTGGAAATTGATATTTCTGTGCCAGTCTTTCTCCTCTGAAACCATACCAAAGATGTGGAACTGTGGGACTGTATATAGCTTAAAATAAGTCAATGCATCTCTATCTCAGCCCAACTCTTTCATCAATTTTTTATTAAGTCCTCAATTCCTTTCTCTTATCAGTTCTCCAATTCTCTCTGATTCTGTCAGTCTCTCTCTCTCTCTCTCTCTCTCTCTCTCTCTCTCTCTCTCTCTCTCTCTCTCTCTCTCTTTCTGGCATCTAGGTCTGTTGTTGAGCTAGCAGAGCTCATGTGGAGAAATGGGCCTCTCCTATGGTCAAAGTGCATCCTTTCCTTTCTTGATGAGCCTGTATCTGTGTCACTATCATTGTCTCAGCATCTGTCTGAATATTTTCAGACCCTCCTTTTAGGTTTCTAGTTCCATTTAAAGGTGAAGCACAAAGAAGGGGCAAGGAATGAATTCTAATATTTTTGAAGTCTCAATTTGATTATCCTCTCTCCTGGTCGTCCAAATATGAAGACATAAATGAGTCTTAGTACCATTTTAAGAAAAGTATGGATAAGATGGGACTTATCCTCTTGGCATACACCAATTGGATCAAGAAAAAAGAAGAGGAAAAGTTGAAAATATAGAAAAGGAAGATGAAATGGTTGTGTGGTATGATGGGCAAAGTGCTAAACTTGAAGTGCACCAATCTTTATTTGAAACTTCTCCATACTTCAAAGTTTCTTCATCTATAAAATGATGACCTTTAAAATCCTCTCTAATTCTAATACACCATTATGATTCTACAAATTTGTGAAGGCACCTTTGAAGACTGAAAACAATAGTACATCATAACTGCAGTCTAAAGGACAGACGACAAAAAATACTAATCTGTTTGCCCTTCTATCCAGTCTCTTCCTCACCCATGCATCCTTTGATATTCCTGGGTACCCTCATCTATTTCCCAGTCCTATAGACAGTGACTTCTTAGTCTTTAAGACTCAAAAACAAGGAAAAAAAAGAAAGAGAAGGGATTTGTGTTGTGTCTGAATGCTCCATTATTTTACATTCAGAAGAAAGAGCTAATCTCTCCATCACGAAATAAGATTCTCTGGGAATGGCTCATCCATGAATAGTTGAAGCTTAAGCCTAATGGTCCCTGAGCTCCTTGTGGGATCTATATCAGCCCTTTTTTTTTTTTTTTTTTTTTGCTATAGAAGCTAGAGGGCAGTAGTCTCTCATCCCAGGAGGATGCATTCCAGTCCATCAGGGGAGGAGAGAGGCAATGTAAACCATCCGTGCCCCCAATCAGGATCAGAAAGGTTTCTTAAAAGGAGAAGTTTGATATTGACTCTCTTTGAATAGATCTGGGACAGACTCAACTGATCCCTGCCATCAGAGACCCTGGGGAGCCAAGGCAGCAACATGATTATAACAGGGCTCCAGACAGATAAGCCTGGTCAAACCTAAAAAATGTCAAGATAAGGCAGGTTTTAGAAAGGAACAAAGTTGGAAAGGATGAGGTAGGGGAAAGATACTGGACTAGTTATCCATCCTTTTCTTAGTTGTTGGCTCCATTGTGTTGACATAATTTGCAACATACATCTCACATGCACACATGCATGAAGTCAGGCCATTCTTTCATAGCACTTTTTAGCACTATGGAAGCTAAGAGGTTTTCTCCCAGTAATGGTTGTGAAAGACTTGATTTTGTTTTCACCATTTTATAATGATGTGACCAAAAATGAATATGAATTGATATTCATTCAGTTTGTATATCCATTCTGAGTTTATTGTGGCATAGAGTAAGATATCTAAAGCTAATGTCAGACAAGCTGCTTTCAGATTTTCCTAACAGTTCTTGCCAAAAGGGATTCCTCCCCTCAGTAATTCATATTCTTGGATTAATTCAAGTACTGGGCCTCTTTTTTTCCATTGTTTCTGGTTCTTGTTTATGGAGTATTTCTTTTGTTGTTGTTGTTTTTAGATGCCCTACCTTCTATCTTGGAATCAATACTAAGTATTGGTCCCAAGGCAGAAGAGCAGTAAGGACTAGACAATGGGAATTAGATCACACAGCTAGAAAATGTCTGAGGCCACATTTGAATCTAGGACTTCCCATCTGTAAGTCTGGCTCACTATCCTGTCCCTGAGTCACCAAGCTGTCCCTGAGATGATCACCTTTAAAAAAAGTCCATGGGCCTCAAGTCCCAGAATCTGGGCAATTCCCCAGGGGATTCTCTGCCCTCTTTCACTCTCTAGAATTGACTATTTTTATATTTATTTGTTTCTTTTTCTTTTACCAGACTCTGTCTCTCTGTCTCTGCCCCTCTGTCTTTGTCTCCCTCTGTCTGTCTCTGACTGTCTGTCTCTCCTTCCTGTTCCATCAGGCACAACCCTCACTTGTAACCGAACTTGAGGAGGGCCCAGGGAGAAGCAGAAAATCCCTTCATATCCTATCCTCATTGTAAACCTCAACTTTGACTGCTGTTTGCTCTCTTGTTCTTTCTTGCCCCATGTCCCACTCCAGCTAATGCTCAGCCTAGGAATAAGCCAAAGATGAGTCTCTTCTCTTCCTATCCAGAGTGGATCAGTAAGAGAGTGGAAAAGCTGCCGATTTCTGATATAATTATAGTGGGGGGTGAATACTCCATTGTTTCCAATGTAAAAGATAGTGTTCTTCCTTGATCTGTAATCAGGGTCCTGGAGCTAGCTTTAACCTCCTTTCTAGAGCACTTATGCCTCAGAAACTGGCAATAACCACTGGTTTACTGATTTATTGATTATCTGGGTGGAAGAAAGTACTAATAATGCCGATTAAACTCCCAAATGAATATGCACACTTTTCCCCCAATTCCGGGAACCCCCCTGTATTGCTCTATGGCCATTGTTCAAATATAAAAAGATTACAGTAGAAGGCTCGGGAGGAGATCATCACCAGAAGGAAGGTCTGCAAACTATAGGTTCATAACATTATAATTATTATTATTATAGCTGTCACTTACATACTGCTTTAAGGTCTTTCAAAGAGTTTTAGATCCATTATCTCGCTGGAGCCTCACAACGCCCTTGTCTGTAATTCACAAAGAATGTAACTAAATGCCTAATAGTGCTTTTGAGACCCTTAAATAAAGCCTAAAATTGAGCTGTCCGTTGGCAACTTGAATTAAGCCTTTGCAGAGGAGATTCCCCAAGCTTAATGGGAGCTGCTTTGTGGAGGAAGAATCAAGCTTGGGAAATGGATAGGGCTCTGAGGAAAAAGACTTGAGAGCACCCCCAACCTGCCTGACCTGTACAGATTAGGAAAGTGCAGACCCAATACAAAAGTTGTAGGAGGATGCAAAGTGAGAAGGGAAGGAAGCTCATTTTTTATGCAGTAGTCAGAAAATTCCAAAAGAACCTAGCCTTTTAAGGCTCCCGCCTGTGTGCCAAGCTGAAGAGCCTTTAGTAATCAAATGCCACATTTTTGTGGCCTTATTTAAATTTCTTCCTCTTAAAGGGTCTCAGTCAGTTCCATACAAGGATGGGGACACTTGCTTCCAGGCAGTTCCATAAAAGGGAGAGGGGACTTAATGGAGCAGTTAATCTTAACTGATTAGTGTGGAGGGCAAAAGGCAAAGGCCATATACTGTTCGTCTGGCCAAAGGCATCCCAAAATACTATCCTTAAAATATTATAAGCAAACCTCCCAAATGACAATTTCCCTCTAGTGGAAGCTGATCCCAGGGAGTAAACATTCCCTTCATTTTCTGGTTAGTAGTGAACAGTGGAATACAAGCATCCTGGGATCCCGGGATACTGGATTACGGGCATAGAATGTTCACAGGCAGGGAGCCACAAAGGATGCCCATTTCTATACGGACATAGCCCTGATGTAGCAAGCTCTTCTTCAACCGAGGCAAAACTGTTGGCAAGCACTAGCTTCTGGGCCAGAGGGCTAGGACTGCCCACTGGGCAGAAGGTGCATTTGGAGCATTTTGAGTCCTCTCCCCTCCTCTTCTTCACACTCGTCTCCTCAGATTGGTCCAGGATACAGGACTTGATGTGCAAGAACAATGGATTCAGTGAAGTGGTCATATGTATTCTCACAATCTGAAGTTATAATTATGTAAAATATGATAATTGGTTCCAGCCCAATGAAAATATGCAGTGAGAATATGAAAAATGAGACCACTTTAGGGGATTTGGTTGGTACTACTCGCAACTTAACTGTGTTCTTCATTCTTAATTTTAAAAGCAGATGAATGTTTTCTTTAAAGCTATATGCATTTCCATTCTTCTTGCCAAACCTATCTAAATAACTTTAGTTTCTTAATATTTAGTTTTTAAATTATTCTTATTCCCTGGTAAGCTAGCAGTCCCCCTCCCCCCAAAAAAAGATTCCCATACTTGATTTAAGTGAAAGACAGAAGAATGGTAAGGCAGCCTTGTGACCTTGGGTAAGTAATTTGACCTCTCCAGACAGAGAGGCTTAAGAATTACAAGCAATCTCAGAAGGCATCCTCCTCTAGAATCCAAACAAGTATTCATCCAGCTTCTTCAGGAAGACTCCTAGTCAGTTTTCTTATCTATAAATTGAGGAAATTAGACAAGATGACCTCCACAGTTCCTTTAAGTTTCAAATCCCATAAAACTTAACATACTACAGATCTGGGGAATCAAGAAGGTTAACTCCAATGCCATTTCTGACCCAATTACAGTCTAAAGGCATGTTGAACTAGGAAAATACTAAGAACAAATCCTTTAGATCTTTGCAATCATAGAGAACATTTATACATCTTGACTTGAGGGAGAGATGATTTTCATTTTCTTTGTATTTTGAAGAGAAAACTTCCCCTAGATCTCTGTGGATGGAAACCTTTGCTGAGAGGTAGGAGTTGGAATGAAGTAGAAAAGAAATGAAGGAGGATTAAGTACACCGGGTATATGGTTCAGTCACCAAAATAAATACTATTCAAAATATTTTTCTAAAAGTGATCAAGAAATTCATAACTTGGACTCATTACAGACTCTCTATAAATAAAAGAAATCTAATACTCTCAGTTAGCTCCTAGAAAGAAAATATTTTAATTCACTACCAAAAAAAGCATCAAAAATTCTGTAAGAAGTTTGAGAAGAATGACACATATGAGGAAAAAACACTCTATTCATTTGTAGAAGGAAAATAAGTTAAATGGGTAAGGTATCCTAAAGTATTACAAGGCTCATGCTTGACTAAAAAAGAAAAACAAAACAAAACAACAAAGCTTCTAGTCCTTCTGTAAATACCAATGGTAAATCAGATCACTGAGAGACAGAAATATTTTTAAGGGGAGAGAGGTGATAAAGAAGCAATAGTTATTTATGCAACAGTTTTTATTGCTCTTAGGCTCTGCTCTCATTAGTTCATTTGCTCATTTCCTTGGAAAATTCCTTTATTTTCATAGTGTCTACATATCCCATCAGCCTCAAATTTATAGTCAAACACATAGTTTAATTGTATTAGTAAAAGCATGATAAAATCAAGGAAATATATGAGCAGCAAGATCTCCCAGAATCCCAGTCCAAGCAAGTTGTCTTTTCTTCTCTAAATCCCTGTGATGGAAGGTTGTTCTTGACTCCAATCTCTTCCAATTCCCAGAGCCAGTTCCACACCATGGGAAAGGAATGTGAAGTAGTGGAAAGCTGGCAACCACTTCTGTCTCCTTACATAGAGGAGGAGGGGGAGAAAGCATATGTAATCACACTCAGCAGTTAATTCACTTCATTTGCTAGAGAAACAGGTAATCTGTTGCATGACAAGTGAAATTTGCTTCACAATTGCAAGAATGAATGAATTAATGCAGGAATCTTCTTTAGAAATATTTATTAAGTGCTTTCTATATCTCTGTGCTAAGACCAGAGACATGAATTGAAAAAGTGGATCCGCATCTGCTCTCAAGAGATTATACTCTAATTGGAAGAGACCACAGAACTGAGCTCCCTGGTAGATGGGGAAATCTGAAAGTCAGAAGAGCTCAAAGAGAGAATGGCAAGACCCAGAAATCTTTACAGTTTATCAGCAGTCCAGATGACAGTGCCCATTGATAAGCCTCAGACTATGTTAGGATATAGGAGCAGAAAATAAAGTTTGTTGGGCCACTCATTGGAAGGGTTCCCAGTTCATCTCTGTGGCTCTGAGTAGCCATATTGTTCTTCCAACCCTGCTGACCAGTGGGGTCTGAGCAGCCAAAGATCAGGAAAAGAAAGATGGGAGGATGCCCCCAGGCAGATTTAAGTAAATGCTAGGTTGTGGGGTGCTTTTCTTAATCTGACTTGAGCTGCTCTAGTAATAATGGCCATAGCACATGTTGGCTCCCCATGTCACCTCTGCCTGATGGTTCTTCTTGAAAGGACAGAAATCACTCAGTCATATATGTCACCTTATGAGACAAAGTAGACCACTGACTACTTGCTTCTGAATCAAGAAAAAGGGCTCCACATATGGACATGGAAATACTAGTCCGCATGGCTATTTTCACTGCCACCATAACCTTATAATTCCTTGTGTTTCTTTTTCTCTTCAAAAATCCTTCTATCTTGTGTTACATCCAAAGACAAACCATAATGGGCAGTATTGGCATTCATTACAACTGGAAAGTGTCCCCGGACTGGCAATTCCAATGGAAACATGATATCCCAACAGACATTTCTTATAAATATTTGCTTTCTTTAAAAAAATGTGACAAGAGTTATTTATGGGTTGGAGTATGTAACAATGACAATGACAATAATAATAATAATAAATGTTTTATATAGTACTTACTGGTTGCAATGGGTTTAAAAAACATTGTCTGATTTAATTCTTATAACAACGCAGTGAGGGACATGGGTAGAAAGGTAGTCTCCTCATTTAACAAATGAGAAATTTAGAATTTAGTGAAATCAAAGGAATTGCATAAGCTCACATAACTAGTGAGCAGTGGAGCAGGAATACGAATCTAAGTCTCACTCAACACAGTTCATAGGGCTGCCTTATTTAGCAATTGACATTAATTTAGCATCATAGATACCTTGGTTTGAGACAAGACATTTTGTGTCATTCAAGTACATTCTCCTGGTTTCAGCAGAACTATACTAGCCAAGATAGGTAGGGATCTATTGTAGCCATTAAAGCCAAGATATTTCCATCATGTACTCTTCTCTGTATTGTGGAAGCAGACACCCTCCCTCTTCTTTTAGAAATACTAATTAAGAAATATGTTTGATCTTAGCCTCAAATGGCCAAGAAGCAATTAGATCGGGGGGTTCCTAACTCTTTTTCATGTGTGTCATGGACCCCCTTGGCAGTCTGGTGAAATTTTCTCAGAATAATATTTTCATGGGGCACCTAGATGGCTCAGGAGATAGTAAGTCAGGTCTTGAGAGGGGAGGTATTGCATTCAGTCTGACCTCAGACACTTCCCAATCATGTGACCCTGGGCAAATCACTTAACCCCAATTACCTAGCAAGCCCTTACCACTCTCAGCTTTGGAACAAATATTTAGTATAGATTCTAAGGTAAGAAAATTTATGTATACTATAGAAGGTAAGAGTTTGAATAATAATAATATTTTCATTCATAACAATCCCATTAGATTACAAAGAAAACCAATTATATAGAAACACATTGATAAAAAAAAATGACTTTTAAGTTCACAAATTCCAGGTTCAGACCTCTTGGTCTGGAGTTAGAAACATCACTTTTTTCTTCAGGGAACAGGAAACAAACATTTCAGGAAGGAGTCAACATCTAAACTAGATTTGAAGAGTTGATTTTTCTTTTCTTAAAAGAAACCGCAAGCTTGCCTTTTCCAAAAACCAAAGCCCTTTTGTAAGTTAGATCTCATTTATTCTCATAACTGCCTCCACTTCACCTCTGACCCAGATGTGAACTTGAAAAATGTGTTAGGCAGCTGTACCCACAGTCATGGAAGAATAGAAGAGTAGGGCATTATGGGGTTGACTGGCAAGATGAATGTGTTTGGACATATGAAATTTACTGCAAGCCATTCATCACTGGAGAAATTGGAAGCCAAAGCATAAAATATACTTTCCTAGATATATGTATTAAGCTAGAAGCCAGCCACAAAGTTGGGGGTCACAGAGTAGAATCTGAGCATCCTTCATGTCTTGCTCATGCAAGACACTCTTAGAAGATCGGATGACTGCCATCAAATTGCAGTTGGTTGAATCATGAAGTCTGAAACAGATCAAAACTGTGAAGTTGGAGAAATTTGTCTTCAAGGCTTCTGTCTCATCCCTCCTTTAAAAAAAAAAAAAACTCCTTCAGATCCCTATTAAAACCTGCCTCATAAGAGGGTCAGATATCAATCAAATACATCTTAGCTTGAATTAAAGTCAAAGGGTTTCCTCTCAAAGTATTTCAGCTTAAACCTTACTTCCAAGTGTGGAAGAGGCCATGGTGCATACATACAGGTGACTATTCTATTCCTTCAAAAGGAGGATTCTGACCTAGAATGGTATAGACTTGTTATACAACCACTGTCAAGCAGCCACACCTCCAATCCTCTTGCAACACAGATGAGGCTAGTTTCTCCCTAAAAGAAAACAAAGCTATCCTTAAGGCTTAACCGGAGACTTAGACTAAACTAAGTGCTGAAGTATTTTTATTTAATCTCTTTTCTGCCTCCTTTTAACTTTTGAATTATCTATGAGTTTCTCATTCCATTCATCAAACCTAAAATATCAGGGTGCCAGACTAAGACAGGTCTTCCCTTAATTAGAACCTTACAATATGTTTCCAGATAAGTTTTACACTATTTGATTCTCACATGGATCCAAGAGCTGTGTTGGATGGTTCAGCAATATTTTTTCTTGTTTGCTAGGTAAGGTAGCTTGCACTTGTATGTGGCAGTTTTGACATCATCAATTTTGTTGGGTTCAATCATTTCATTCATGTTCCACTCTTCATGACCCCACTTGGAGTTTTCTTGTGCAAAGATACCAAAGTGATTTGCCATTTCCTTCTCCAGCTCATTTTATAGATGAGGAAACTGAGGCAAACAGGGTAAAGTGACTTGCCCCGGGTCACATAGTAATGTCTGAAGCCAGATTTGAACTCAGCGAGATGAGACTTCCTGACTCTGTGTCCCCTAACTGCCCAAATTCAATTAGTGTCTTGCAATAAGTCAAGATAGTGTCATTAGCCACGTAGAGGTCATAGAATTGAAGCCTTACTAAAATTTTGTGTGCAAAAAGTTCAGTTTCCTATTAGTAGTAGACTTTGCACTCAGTGCTATGAGTAAAATATTTGACCATTTTAGCAGTTCAGTTTCAGATCAAATTTTCATCATTCTATTTTTGAAAATGTTAATTTGCCATTCCACGGATATTATTTAATAGCTTAAATAAGCTATGAAAGTTTAAAACTGCACTAAGGTTTTTGGGAAATGCTGCATAAGGGACTACCAAATATAGAAATTCATTTTCTCCAAAGTATTTTACTAAATTAGTAGAATCTGCTTTTATACAAGAATGGATTTCCATACCTCCCGAACACATACATAATACCCTGTGCACATTCAAAGGAATGATATTTGAGTCTTTAAATAAAATCAACTTATATGTTAATAAAAAAAACCCAAATGAAGGTGAGCTATCTTCTGTCTCACAAAACTTTTCTCTCACTATGAATTTTCCATTACATGTTGGAGGGGATGTGGCAAAATTGGGACATTATTACATTGTTGGTAGAGTTGTGAATCGATCCAACCATTCTGGATGGCAATATAGAACTTGCCCAAAGGGCACTAAAAGACTATTTGCCCTTTGATGCAACTATACAACTGCTGGATTTATACCCCAAAGAGGATCATAAGGAAAAAGACCTGTGAAAAAATATTTATATCCCTGCTCTTTGTAGTGTCAAAAAACTGGAAAATGAGGGGATGCCCTTCAATTGGGGAATGGCTGAACAAATTGTGGTATATGTGGGTGATAAAATACTATTATGCTCAAAGGAATAATGAACTAAAGGACTTTCATGTGAACTGGAAGGACCTCCAGGAATTGATGCAGAGTGAAAGGAGCAGAACCAGGAGAACATTGTACACAGAGAATGACACACTGTGGTACAATCAAAGGTAATGGACTTCTCTATTAGCAGTAATGCAATGATCCAGGACAATTCTGAGGCACTTGTGAGAAAGAACATTATCCACACTCAGAGGGAGAACTGTGGGAGCAGAAACCCAGAAGAAAAACAACTGCTTGATCACATGAGTCGATGGAAATATGATTGGGGATGTAGACTCTAAATGATCAGCCTAGTGCAAATATCAATATTATGGAAAAAGGTCTTGATCAATGACACATGCAAAACTCAGTGCAATTGCTTGTTGGCTATGGGAGGGGGTGGGGTAAGGGGAAGGAAAGAACATGAATCTTGTAACCATGGAAAAATATTCTAAATTAATTAATTAAATAAAAATTTAAAAATTAAAAAAAAAGAAAAATTTAGATCAAGCTTCTCCTTGACATTTAGTGCATGTGAAAACTTAGGCACCTCCAAATAGCAGAGATGCTCAGGATACCCATCTAACTACCAAGTATCTTTTTTTTAGGTTCTGAAGGATGATCTTAGATGACAGCAACATGTTTAGGAATGGCTTAGAGGTTACTGCTGAAGGAGGGAATTAATCAAGACATATCTTACAGCTTGCTGATGTATCCATCTCTTGAAACAAATAATAGCTGTGTTATGGAGAAACACTTTTCCCTAGGATGTTTACAAGAAAGTTCACCCACTGCTATATCCCTAGAAGTGTGAAGGGGGTGGGGGGTTGGGGTGTTCATATTAACAATGAAAATTTCATAAGGCATTTAGGGTATTTTCTTCAAAGGTCAAAGGATTTTACCATAAGAGAGATATTGTTATTACATCATTAAACACCTCTCAGTTTGGGATCTGAAGGGTTGAATCATGAACTCCAAAACCTCCATTTAAGGAGAGGACTTTGACTAGCCATTCTTCATTTTCCACCTAGATTTCCATTCTTTTTTAACTACCTTGGACTTCTCCATCATTCCCTGCACCAAAATACCTTGTCCCTTCTCTTGCTATCTTCTTGCTCCCAACTCCACTTTTTAGCTTCCTTTTGTTTTGTAAAAATGGAAATTTGAACCCCAGACTTCAATCCCCAGAAATCCTTGGTACTTCCCAGAATTCCCTATAATCTCACCTGAGTCTCCACCCGTATAGATCACAATTTATTATTTAAAGGGCTCTCTGCCTCTCAAGCTCTCTCTTCCTCTATTCAGAGATTGCAACATGTTGTAAGTAGGCTGTGAATGGGCTAATCGTGCCCTAGGCATGTGGCTTATTATTTTGTATCATTTTCTTTGTAGTACAATATTGTCAACATATTAATCTACAACTTTTCTGCTTTCAAATCATGTTTAATGGATTTCAATTGTATCATTAATTCATTTCTCAGTTTCAACTGTTTTGTTCCTCTCTTGAAAATCAGTTTTCTGGTGAATCAAAAACAAATTATAGAGACAATTTTAAAAATCACATCAAAGAAAATGACAATAATGTGGCAACATACAGAAACTTATGGGGTGTAGCTAAAAAAAAGAACTAAAAAATCTTTTTTTTTCTATTTTTTCCCCTTACTTAAAAATAGTAGAGCCTATACAACATTAGCCTCTATTAGCACAATGTGACTTTGATCTCTGCAAAATTTCTGTAATCAGTTACAAGACACTGTTCCTGGGTTATCAGAGGTGGAAATTTCTTTATTTCCAAATGCATTTTCCATTCTTTCTATCTAATTCCCTTTGGGTTCTAAGGTAATTCACAGCATATGTGGGACCTTTCTATCTTTGAATTCCTTATTTTGATTAAAATATCTTATTTGCAAATGAGAATTTTGGCACTCAATTAAAAGGTTTAGACACAGAGAGCAACTGATGATGAGGGGTGAGTGCAGAAGTATGACTTAGCCAGCCCTTATAGGGTTCTATTAATTATCAAAATTGTGTGAACTTTTGTCTCAAAAATTGGAAAACATTACAAATCAATGTTGGAATTATTATTTTATTGATTTCCAGAATTAATCAAGTGATAGATAAAATACTAATAATGTAGATTAAATTTATAAGTATGTCACATTTTTTCCCTCCTAAAGAACTGGTTGTTAAACACTTACCAGCATGAGTGAGTAATTGGGTGAGAGATGGCCAGCTAATGAAACATCCCCTGTGCAGCTTGCTCTGAAATCTCAGGATATTTCAAACTTGATATGATATAGGCAAATTACCAAGACTACTCTGATACTGACCTTGGAAGCTGGGGTGTGGATATAGGAAAGACAGAAATAGAGCCAAGCAAGTAAAATGGGAAGAAGAAAAGAGAAAATAATGAAGACTAGATGAGGATCCAGGAGTAATGGAGAAGTCCCAAGTCAGGATGTAGAGGACAAGCCAAGCATAAATCACATCAGGGAAAATGCTATACTGGAAATAATGATTGATATGACCTTTCCCTTTCTACTCTGATGACTGTGGATCATGGCTATTGCTTTTAGAATTGTTAATTCTGAAAATACTCTTGTTTTAAGTGTCTCTCATTATATGTGAGACAATGTATTAAATTCTGGATTACTATTAAAAGCAGTGCCAGTTCTGTTATATTGAGTGCTGGAAATGAGATTGGAAATGGGGGGAAGACAGAACATAGAAAAGGAGGGTGTTTAAAGTACTAATATTTATCAAAGTAACTTGGATTTTGTCAATATAAAGAGGTTGGGGTTGAAGGCTCATATTTAATTGATGATATTGTATATTCGAGGGGAAAAGATAGTATTCTGGGCTAGACTGCTCTTGAGACTTGCTGTGAGCTAATAATTAGTCACTTCAGACTCTTAAGGGAGCAAGCAATGAACCTGACATTTTGTGGCATTCACTGTCCACTGACTTCAGCCATTTGGGGGCACTAAAGCAGAAAACCTCCGTGAAGCCAGAAAGACCCCAACACTGACAGCTAAGCCTGCCTTGCTGAAGAGCCCTAATTAGTGCCTTTTACTGGAGGGTTATCAGAGGAATTTCTTTAATCCACACAATATACTGTTTTCTGCAACTTTCAGCCTTTATTCTTAACCTTTGATGTTGCATACCATTTTCCCTATGGAGTTCAGACATGCTTATTGGAAAATTGCTAAGAGGACAGAAGCCAACTCCTGATTAAGTGTCAGTGACTGGTGACCCCTAGGTGGCACAGTACATGGAGCACCAAACCTGAGTTAGGTGGGTCTTGTTTCAAAGATGGCCTCAGACACTTCCTAGTTGTGTGACCCTGGGCAAATCACTTAACTCTGTTTGCCTAGCCCTTGCCCTTCTGTCATAGAGTTGTTACTAAAAGAGAAAGTAAGAGTTAAAAAAATATCAGTGAATACTAATATCATTTAAATGGCTAGGATTTTTGGAGAGAAATACCCCCTTTTCTGACCTATAAAAATGAGCATAGGTTATTACAAGATCCACTTCTTATCTTTCCTTTGGTCATATCCCAAACCAGAGTGTAGCTGAGAAGACCTGAGTTCAGGGGAAATGAAGAGGGGGTAAAGAAGAGGAAGCTAGTGCTTGTGTGTAATTCCTTCTAAAGGGAATCATTATTGTCTATCTTGAGGCAGAAGTACATGGGAACATTCTTGAACTCTGACCTCCTAGGTAGAAGAAGATAGAAGTTTCCAGAGAGTTTGGTTCCAGGATCTAGCCTTTTCTCATTGAAGTAAATTTTTTTTCAAGGTTTAAAATATTTTATATATCCCATGGAAAAATAGTAAAGACAATTTCAAATGCTACAGTGCAATCATAATTAAAATAATGTAGATCCTAGGGAATGTGATGCATCCCATGCTGATGAGATCAACATATAATAACAATAGCAAGCATTTACATATTGCTTAAAGGTTTGCAAAGTGCTGTAAGAGCAGAAGGACCCCAAAGCTCAGTAAAGAAGACCTTGCATGAAAGGTTACAGTAGAGGTCAGGTAAGGAAAAATCCAATTTAGTTCATAAAATTTGGCTTTTAGCAAGTCCACATAAAGAATGAAAATTTTAAAACACATGCCATTTCTTAAAAGTGAAATCATTGCTGGACTAAATGTTTTATAGGGAAACACAGACAGACACAAACATGGACACTAGGTGGTGTGTTGAAGCTACCATTTCAACATGGCGATGTTTGAAACCGTCCAGATCCTTTGAGTAAAGAATGGAGATTAAGTTGCAATATTCATAATCTTGTGTGAAACAGTATTGCAGACACAAGCACAGAACTTGCCCAGGATTCAGGAATCTTGTAGATTATTTGAGCCAATACAAATTCAGTTCAAAAGATCATTCAGAAACCACTCTTCTGTATTGTAGTCGAGGCATTGCCATAAAGGCAGGGCCGTAAGGGTTAAAGCCTCCTCTTCTCCCTGCTTGGGCTACATAGTCAAGGTCGTGGGTTGAACTGTGTACGACTTGCCCAGCTGCATGCTCAAGGTTGGAGTAGTCAGCAGAGGGAGGATTGATAAGGTTTGTGAGAAAGAAACTGCAAGGTTGGAATAGTCATCAGAGGGAGGATTGATAAGGTTTGTGAGAAAGAAACTGCAAGGTTGGAATAGTCATCAGAGGGAGGATTGATAAGGTTTGTGAAAAATTGTGAGAGACTGTGGGAAACTTGCTTCTCTGTCTTTGTTTGGAATCCTCTCGGTTCTTCCTTGTGCCTGGCAGGTAACGTCATGAATTCCTATGAATCTGCCCAATTATTGGTTCCTGCTGTTGCTGGGTAGTAACATCATATCTTCCTGTGTGTCTTAACCTATATATGCTTTGTGTGAACCCAATAAAGCTTTGTCGCTATGCATTTTCATATAGTGTCCATTCGTTACTCTTCATTTCATTACCCCAAGTAAGGTCACACAGGGCTGGCCGACCCTGGCGCTGAGCCTTACACTGTATCATCTGAAGGCATGTCAATAGGTAGGACCAAGCTTTTGGTTTTGTTTCATGAATAACCCCAAATGCATCGTTAAGATAAAAGACTTTCTAAACTCAGTTTACTTGATCATGAACCTAGAACTAGGTAGGGCCTGGAAGGTCATCTAGTTTGACTTCTTTGATTTGAAAACAAGGAAACTTGAGAGACCCAGAGAAATCAGGGGACTTGACCAAGGTCACAAAAGTAAGATGTTTTAGAGGTAATCTAGGATCCTTTCCTCTTTACTCGGTTGGAATTTCCAAGCAATGTTTCTCTTAGAGAAGGAAGGGAATCTTAGTGCTAATGGCTTCTCTAGATGGTCCTGAAAGACTAAAGTTACAATAAAAGGGGAGCAGAAATTTTATATTTTACTTATATTTCAAAAATGTGTTTGCCTTTAAGGGAAAGTTCAAGACAAAGGCTGACTTGGAGAAACTATGTGGAAAAGCTAAGGATTTATCAGAATTACAAGGGTTTTTCCTATTGGCAACTTGAAGTTCAGTTCCCTTATGGGGGGAAATTATTTGGCTACTTTGTTTTATGCATTTTCTATTTCTGTTAAAATTAAGTTAAGTTAAGTTAAGTTAAGATTTCTTAAGGGCCTTTACACCTTTTAAATTTTCTGTAGTATCAAATAAAGGCTGTCCTCTATTCAATATGCCTTTGTTACCTTGAGTGCATTCTGTTAAAAATAAAAAAGATATTTCTTAACCCTGCTTTTTTCATTTAGTTATAATTTCATTATAAGCTAGCATAGGGTCTTTTCCTGAGAAATGTGCATATTCAATAATATTTCCATTTAGTATATATCACGTCTTTCCATACTAAATTCTCCAACAATTGGTTAAGTTCTAAGTTGACTCTTTTTGTTTGTCTATTTCCTAGAAAGGAAATCAAAGTACCCTATAATGCATTTACACTCTAGGTCCTTTTAGAGTTCAATTTTTCTTCCATGAATGTAGATTTTATGTCAATTGGCATAAAAAAACACAATTAGTATAAGTTTAGGAAAGGGACAGCTGTATGGTTAAAGTTTAAAAAAAAAGATTTGAGATTTCTTGAAAAAGGGAGAATTGGATGTTCTGTTACATCTTTGGTGTCCATCTTTCACCCAACTCTCACCTGCAGTTCCAAGAAGGTATAACATGCACAATAGCCACACCCCAGTACAACCATCTGGGCAAAAGGGCTAAAGCAGATTGAGGGTACCTGACAGGCCATAAAAAAACCCATCAGTGAACTAGAGGAATTTTTATCCCAAGCATGTGAAGATTTACTTCCCCCAGAGGAATAGGCAGATGAGAACAATTTGCCTAGAGAAGTCTTCACATGCTTGAGTAGACTGGACAGAAATGGAAGATGTTAAGGTCATCTACTGCATCCTGAGCCATCACCAATCATCCTAATTTTTTTATCTTGCCACTAGACTTTAATGACTCTGGAAGAGAGAAAATGACAACTTGTGCAACTCTATCTCACTTAAATCTAATTCATGATCAAGTCAAGACACCATCCATGATGTCATTGGTCTTCTTCGAAAACAAAGGATGAACAACAACTCTCAGAGTCTCAAGGAATACATTTTATTGACAAGGACAAGGACACAGACAGGACTCAGACCTAAGTCCAGAAGGAGTAAAAACTCTTTTTGCATAAACCTCTGCCTTTCTCTGTAAATCTCCATAGTTCTTGCAACTTCAAGTACTTCCCTGAATTAAGCCCTCAGCAAAGGAAAATAGTTAGGGACTCCCCCAAAGAGTCAATAATCCCTCTGACCATCAGACCAATCAATTTCTCCTCTCTGGGATCTGTATGGGTCTGTCCCCTAGAGGAAATAGCAGAGAATCTTGCTCCTTCCAGTCATTCACCATTGTAACTCATCCACTAGTCATAGCTCCCTCTTCCTGGCTTCCATTATGGTGTTTCTTATTCAATAGCTGATGAAAGTTGTGTTTTATGTTTTTTCTGGCTTCCCATTACACCACTTCTCCTTCCCTGGAGTGGTTACCAATTCAATGAACTCTAGTGACTCCCTATCACATCTAGAGACAAATAATAACAATTTTTGTTTGGCATTCAAAGTCCTTCATAAGCTTCCTTCCACCGACTTTTATAATTTTCTTACACCTTATTTTACTGTGTCCCACTAACCCATATACTTCATGAGCCAATGAAACCAGCCTCATTATTATTCAAACAAAATAATCAATTCATGACTATGAATTTTCAATGCCTTTTCCCCATGCCTGGAATGGTCTCCCTCCTCATTTCCACCTCCTGGCTTCCTGGCTTCCTTCACACCTCAGCTAAAACCCTGCATTTCATAGGAATCCTTTCTCAATTCCTCATAATGCTAGCAGTTCTTTGTCAACCATTTCCAATTTCTCCTGTCTGTATCTTATTTGTATATATTTGCTTACATGTTGATTCCCCTCTGAGAGCAGGTACAGTCTTTTGCTTTTCTTTTTAGGCCAAGTATTTAGAACAGGGGTAGGCATATAGAAGGCACTTATTAAATTTTTATTGATTGACTGTTTTACTATGGTTCAGGGGGAGATAGAAAGGAGAAAAAATCAGATTTTTCTTCATTGGAAAAATTAAAATTATTTTATAATTAAGAAGGAAATTTGCTTAGAGCAATGAGAGGTTCAGTGAGACGTCTAGGGTCAAAGTAAATATGTGTTGGAGGTAGAACTCAAATCCAAGGCTTCCCAGTTTTGGAGCCAGCTCTCTACTAACTCATGGCTATTTCACTCTGCATACATAGCTAAATAGCCTTTCTTAAATGGGTACCATCAGGAGTTGAGTGGTATACTGGGAGGAAAGATGTCATGGCTCTGGAATCTCTCTAAGACAGAGGTTATTAACTCATGGTCAGTTGCTTCTGGTGATTCCATAGTCCAGTGTGTCAGACTATCATTAGTTTTCATTGTCTCTGATAACATGAGAAGTCCTCTGAGGGTACAGCCTTTTGTGCATTGGTATGTTCATAATCCCTTGTGGTTACAGGCAGATGGCTTTTCACAAGAGATGTATTGGAGAATTATGACCGATATGTGGTTATCAAGATTAGTTATGCCTTGAGGTTTTAGGTATTGATGCCTTCATTGAGTTTTATAAAATCTCCTTTGGAGCTTCTTGGTCCCTGGAGAAAGAGCAGACATTGTTATTTCGTCTCTTATAGAAGGAAGCAAGTTCCCTAAAGTTTGTCCTCTGTGTATTATATTCTGTATTAAATTCTCTGCTGAGTTTGATCAGATTCTCTGCTACCTTGTGGTAGATCCAAGTGTTTTTGCTGTCAAGTTGTTAACTGACATTTAACCTACATGACATTTGTATTTAATCATGAGACTTCAATGAAGAAATTTAGCAATTCTGAGGGGATCAAAAAAAGTCCCTACTTCTGCTGTCTTCATTGGAAGAGTGATTTTATCTTAGTGCTGGTTAGATTTCAATAGTGGAAGGCTGATAGCAGGGCAGCCCCTAGGGGCTATAAAGAGCATGGTGTGACCCAAAACAGCCAGATGATTCATCATCTCCTAAGCTGTAATTTCCAAACTCTCCAAAGGTCAGGGCCCAGGCTGACTATGTGTCATGAATAGGGCAGTCAGCTCACTGATATTTTGGATGGATAGGTAACCAAAATAGCTACAGTTCAATCTGGGGGCAGGAAGGAGAATGAATCGAGGAGGTAGTGTGTGGGCATGGGGAAGGGAGAGGGCATTCCAGCCTTAGGGACAGGGCACAGGCACCCAAATGCTTTAAAAAATTTGCACAGAGGAAGTGAGAAATCAGTGAATGAGTTGAATTATATTTTTTCTTCTAAAGCTGAAACTTGGAAAACCTGAATGCCTTCCATAGCCTGGAGCAAAGTATTTTGGCATACTAGCTGCATGACTACAGGCAAATTACTTCTTTAAACCTCATTTTCCACATCTATAAAACAAGGATAGAGAATAACACTTTGCTTCCTATCCCCACAGATTGATGCCAGTCAAGTGTTTTATAAACCTTAAATAAGTGTTCTAGAAATGGGAACCAGTGGCATTTTTGCAAGCATCATCTCCACTGTCACTAGAACCAGCAAAGATAAGAGTAGGAATGAAATGGGAATGGGAAGGCAAAATCATAGAATGTTAGGACTGGAGGGACCTTAGAGGTTATCTGATTCAATTCTTTCATTCACAGAGGAAGAATCAGAGGCCCAATAGAAAGTGATGTGCCTAAAATCCCATTCCAAGCTAGAGGCATCAGTACAACTCTAGTCTAGATCTTTCAACCCCGAGTTCAGAATATTTACACAACATCCTAAGATTTAAATGTTTTATTTACTTCTTACTTTTGAAATCCTTGTATAAGATTATCTCCTGAAAAGCAGTCTCAGAGAAAGCATAAAGCATTTCCAGCAGTGATGTAAAGATTAGAACTTGGGTTCCCATATCTGGAAAAGATCCCTTTGCTTTTCATTAGTTTCCAAAATTACTTATCTCTAGGAGAGAGGGTGGGGGAGAAGGGTCCACTTCTCTTGCCTGGGGACTCTCTTTACAATGAAAGATCAGCAATACTTATATGTACACTTCCTAGACTACCCTTACCTGGATCTTAGCACATCTTATTCTGGAGGCATTTTTGTGTACAGTAACAAATTCATTGATTCAGAAGTCACTTACTTTTTGGCTCCCACTATAATCAAGAACCAGTAAAAAGGGGGGTGGGCAGAAATTGTCCTTAAGGAGCCAAAACAGAAGTTGCAAATATCTCCTCCCACATGGAGCTGATTTTCTCATCTGAAGCAAATTTCTCTCTCCATTATGTCACTTTTTAATCACATCATCTCTCAGTGACCTGGAGGTCAAAAACCACTGAGTAAATTCAGGCATAGATAAACTCAGAGAAAGGAAGTTAAAGAATCAAGGAACCAACAAGATGGGAAACTGATTCCACAGACACTGCTCCCCTGGGCAGCCCATGCAAATTAAGAAACTATGATTGGTTCCTGAGATGTGATGTGTGAGAGTTAGGGGGTGGAGAAAAGAGCTTATAAGTGTAGTCCAGGAGGTCTTTGGGGTCTTTTGGCTGGAGTGTGGAGAACTGAAGGAACCCTTGTTGGAGTTTAGCCACTGGCCCACCATGGCAGCCAATATATTAGAAAGATATCACTCTTCCTCTTTCCCATCATTCCCCCTCTTTACTACTACTACTTCTTTGATTTAATAAAGTTATTAAACTACTATCAGCCACATAATTTTAATTGTTAAACTCTTATTTGATATGTGATTTCAACCAGCCTAATTAACTGTATGACTTCATATATATCAGATCAGGAGCAATAATTAGGAAAAAGATATAAGGAATTTAGAGTCATCCTTATCAATAACAGCAAGAAGATGCAACTTTATCAGAAAAGAAAAGATGTAGTTGGTGGGGGTGGCAGTAGGATAAAAACAAGACAAGAACCCCCAAATACAAAAAGCTAGAGTCACTTAGGGCAAACATCTCAATAATTCCTGTTACTCTTACTCTGTTTCAGCACAAGCAGAGTAATAGATGCCCACAACAATGCCCCTATTCAATGTCTTTTGCATGTAGACTGAAAAGCTCGTGGTACATTCCATGCAGAATGATTTAAAATGTTTTAAGTTATGGTGCTTAGAAAAAGGGAAATGAAAAATAACCAATATTTATTAAGCATCTACTGTGAGCAGAGTAGTATGCTGGACATTGTGGGAGGAAACAAATTTAGATAAAAACTCCCTCAAGGATCTTAACTAACATGAAAAACTCCCTTCTATGGAAGGGTTCATTTCTGAATTTTGCTGAATTAATGTGGTGTTAGTACATGCCATTACATGCCATGAATCTGTTTTTAATTTATGCATATGTTTCTATTTTTGTCCATTCTTTTCAATATGTATTTGTCCCCATTTTGACATGTTATTACATACATAGTCTGGATAAGGAATTCACATGCCTCAGGGCAGGTGTGAAAATTGTGCCCGTTGTGGTTACTGCCCACTGAAGGCTCTGAACCTTTATGTTTTTTATCATATTCACCTTGACTTAATCCCAAGACAAATACCTGTGTGGTAGAGTGAAATATTCCGGCATTTAAAAAAAAAGTATATTTATAAGTAGTTATATTAAGAAATGTTTCTGGGAGCAGTTAGATGGCTCAGAGGATAACGAGCCAAACCTGGAGGATAAGATGTCCTGGGTTCAAATCTAATCTCAGTTTCTTCCTAGCTGGGCAAGTGACTTAACTCCCACTGCCTAGTCCTTATCATTCTTCTGCCTTAGAACCAAAATATAGTATTGATTCTAAGACAGAGGATAAGGATTTTTAAAAAATGCTCCTTATATTATAGCCTAAATTCTAGATGACTTGTTATCTTCTCACCTACTATCATTGCTGGTTCTTATTTCCTTTATTATAATCTATCTTTCCTCTGTGTGTGTGTGTGTGTGTGTAACTTCCACTCATTTCAATAACCATCAGCTACCACATGTTGGTCTGGAGACTGGTTCATAAATATCTTCCTTATTGGATTATAGACTCTCCAAAAGCTCTCAGTATGAAGTAGAAAGAGCAGATGCAAAAGCACTGGATTCTAGCACCACCACTGTTACTAATGACCTGTTGGACCTCATTTTCCCCATTTGTCACAGGTCCTCTGAATTATATAACTCTTCCTATGACTGCTGTTGACATTCAGGTAAGCACTTCATCGTTATTGTATCATCCCTTCCAATTACTCCATTGTATTTACCTTTCTAGGTTTCTCTTGCATTTTAAAATTGCTGCTCAGCTTTGGACTTTTCTTCAGGTACATTTAAAAATCTTCTGTTTTATTGAAGTTTTATTTTTCCCCTTAAGTATTATATTTAGTTTCATAGGGCAAATCATTCTTGGCCATACCCCTTTATTGTTTGCCTTTTGTAATATTACATCATAAGCTCTTGCCTTCTTATATTTTCTAATTTTTCAGCCTTTTGATTTTGTTCTAGTATTTCTTATTGTTTCATGGAGACATTGAGTTTTCTTTGGTCCAATTTAAGTTTCATCGTTTTATTAAATTATTTTATTTTATTATTTTAATGTTTTTATTCTAATAAAGCTTAATAACTACTATACAAGGCTAGTTATATCTTGTGGTCTCTGTTTTTATTTGAAGTGACATTTGTAGTTGTGGAATTATATTTTTCTTCTAGATTTGACTCTTAGGCATCTCTGGATCCAAAATATTTCTTTATCACTAATGTCTTTTTTCTATTTATTCATTTTTCCAGTCATAGTTCCTAATTGGGACTTTCTGTCAGAGCTCAGTTCTATGAATTTCTGGAAAGAATGTTTAAGGCCTTGTCTGGTCTTCATCTATATTAGTAATTTGGGCCTTGTCCCTGCTTCCTCCAGATTCTTAGTTTTGTGGATTGAAAAAATGACTAAACTGCAACATAAATTAGATATAGTACAATTAGAATGATGAAACTGTCTCCTTTTTTTGCTACCGAATAGTAAGAACTATTGACTCAGCGAGTCTTTCAAAGGCAGTAACTTCCCTTTCATCAATTTTTCTTTCCTGTATGTAGACCATGGCAAACCTATTAAAAAATTTCCCAAGATAAATAGAAAGAAGATAGTCTTTCAATCGCCCTTGCCAAATGGAAACCTAGATGGAGGAACAGTGAGTTGAACCATGGGCTTTGGGATCCCTACTTACTTTTCTGCTTTTTTTCTGTCTCTAAGTGGTAGATGACTGGACATTACTCTTCAGGTGAAGATGTCCAATCTTGGAGTCAACCTTGTAGGTTGAAGGGCACCAACAACCCTGGGTCCCTTAATCAAAGATTACTAGTGGCAGGAGAAGTTTCTATATTATAGAACACCAAGATGGAGTTCTCCCTCAGGCTCAAACCCTGGCCAAGCTTCTCAGAAGATATGGATCTAGAAGGAATTATTTGGGCAATTCAGAACTGGATTGGAATATAAAATGTGTATTCAACAGTTCCACAAAATGCATTTCATCTTGAGGTTCTAAGACTCAAACTCCCAAAACAGTACCATGGTAGCTATCCATTGCTATATCCTGTTTTAAGTCTATATGAGACTCTTTTCTATAAGCATTTCTTGTGTAGAGGAAATAAATAAAAGTACAATTTTAATTTTTGATTTTTAATTTTTAATTTAAAACTTTAATAAAATTTTATCTTCATATAATTGTTTATAATTTAATTTTAATTTTAATAATAATGTATTTTTATTTTTAATATGAAGTTGAAAAGCTTTTGCACATAGAATATTAAGGTAACTGTAGTAATAATGGAAGAAATCTATTGGGCAAAAAAATCTTTGCATCAAATATATGTGATAAGGTTCTAGTTACCAAGATATATAGATAATATAGACAAGGTCAAAAGTCATTCTCCAGTGGGTCAGTGATCAAAGATTTGAACAAGCAGTACTGAAAAGAAAAATTATTAACTATTAAGAATTATATGAAAGATGTATCTAAATTACTAGTCATAAGAGAAATGCAGTTCAAAATAACTTTGGAATTTCACCTCACAGCTAATCATCAAAGATGGGGAGGGGGGACTGTTAGATGGGCTACAGAAAGATCTGCACTCTTTTGGCAGAGTTGTGAATTGGTTTAGCCATTCTAGAAAGCAGTGTTGAATTATACTATAAAAGTATCTAAGATGTTCCTATTTTTTTTTATCCAAAATGCCAGTTTTACACATATAAACTAGTGAAGTTAATGATAAAATAAGAGGGGCTCAAAATATTCCAGAATATTTATAGCAACATTTTTTTATACTAGCAAAAACCTACAGGTGGAAAAAAGATATTTATTCATTGGACAACCTCTGAATACAATTTGATATAAGAATGTAATGGAATAATACTGCGTTATAATCACCAATGAATATGAAAAATACAGAGAACTTTATGAGTAGTTTTATAAAAACTAATGTAAATTGAAGTAAGAAGAATCAGGAAAATGCTTTATCTGACTAATAATTTAAGCTGAAAGAATAAAAAGTAAACAATAGAAAACAAAGGTTATAAAGCCATATGACCAAATCTGGCCCAAAAGGATATGGAGTGCCCTTATTTGCAGATGGAGAGGACTGTTGGTCTGGAATGCTACATTTAATATCAGGCTTGCTCAATGTGGTAAATAGTTTTGCTGAACTATAAAAAAAGAAATCTTAGTTGTTGTTTTTTTAAGTATGGGATGGCTTTCTGGGAGGGTGAGAAGGGAGATATAAGTGACAAAAAACAAAAGGGATAAATGATTTTTTAAAAGAAAAAATAATATTTTAGGTATCATTCAATCTCCTTATACTCCCATTATCTGGCATAATGCCTAGTAGATTATAGGCACTTATTAAATGTTTGTTAAATTAAATTAAAGCATATAATGTTTGAGTATACTGGAAGAAATGTGTCATCTATATGTGAAACTTGAATAATAAAAATAATAGCTGTAATAGTAGCCATCTGAGTAGTAATAGCAAAGAAGACTGAAAGCAGACAAATAATCTTGGCCCTAAACCCAAATTAGGAATCTAAGTTCATCTTCCCTTTGAGGCTTGAAGAGGGTAGTTAGTCTACATACCTCTCTAGAGGCCTATGAGGACCTCCTGACTTTGAAGGAGACTCACGAGAGCACATGTGTTTCTCATTTACCAAGACTTAAACTCATCATTACTTTGTTTTGAAGGAGTGCTCAAATGTCAAAAGCAACCTTCAAAATCTGCCTCCTTCACTCTTACTCCAAATCAAGACTTCTCAGAAATTCGGCAAGGTTAAGTTCAGGTTGGAAATGCACATTATCTTAGAACTGGAAACAATGATGACTTGAAGAGGAAGGGAATTCCATATCCTCTTCTCGTCAATATTGTTCTATAATCAAGAGTCACTATGATGGCTTACAAGTACTCTATAATGCTATTTTATCTGATATATGATGATATACAGTACTATGAGGTAGAGACTATAGGAATTATTTATTATCCTCACTTTACAAATGAGGAAACTGAGGCTTAGAAAGGTTAAGTGACTAGCTCACATAGCCAGTAAATGTTGGAGGTAGTATTCTAAGGCAGATATTTCCAGATACCAAACTGAGCCAGCTCTCTTTCCACATCCGCTTTTAGTTGGAAAATGTATAAAATGGGTAAGAGAAGGAATCTGAAAAGAGAACAGAAGGGGTGAGGAAAGTGCAAATAATCTAAATGTTGCCAAATTTTGTTTCTTCTGGAATTCTCTTAGCACCTGGGATGGCTTCATTTTTTAGCAGTTTTCTTCTATTTACCCACATTTTTGAGCTTCTCCACTTAGAGATGGCTAGCAAAGTTTCCTGTCTTGCCTGTTGTTTTTTTCATTTTGATTAGTTCTGCAAAGGCTAATGTTATCAACACTCTAATCTCTCTGTCTACTCTGTCTAGCTCAAGTAGAGGGCTAGAAACATCCCCACTGAGCTCTCAGTCTATGCTCTGGAGTAGAAGAGACAATGACCCATTTCATAGTGGCTTCCTGGCCCCATCCTCTCCAATGGGGTTGATTTGGAACATCATAGGAGAGGATGGCTCTAAATGGTGCAGTTTAGCCTTGTTTAGCCAACAGGAATATCCAACAAGGAAGGTCAGAGGAAAATCCCATCACTGAATTATTTGGATTCTACTCTGTGCCCTGACCCTTCCTACAATTCTAAGTGTAGTAATCAAACAGAGACCATAGTGTTCTCTGGAATTTCTTACACTGCCCCACTCCTAAATTGAGTTGCTATGCTAGGAGCAGGACCTAGCTCCTTCTCAATCCCGAATGGAAGGTTTGGGGTTCAAGATCTCCTACAGGGACAACATGAGGTAGGTATCATGCTTTATAAATATATATATATATATTTGGATATATATATATATATATATCCAGCTCCCTTCCACAGTTCTGAACAGGGCTGCAGAGGCAGGAGGCTAAAGAGGAATCAGAATCCCCTTTGCAGGGGCAGCTAGGTGGCTCAGTAGACTGAGAGCCAGACATATAAGACAAGAAGTCCTGGGTTCAAATTTGGCCTCAGACATTTCCTAGCTATGTGAACCTGGGCAAGTCACTTTCTCCATTGCCTAGGCCATACAGCAATTCTGCCTTGGGACCATTACATGTGTTGATTCTAAGATGGAAAGTAAGGGTTTTAAAAAAAAAAGAATCCCTTTTGCATGAACCTATATCTTATGACTAGTGAATAGTGGACCAGACCTAATGTCAAATTTTGCCTTCAAATGCTTATCATCTCAACATCACTAATTTAGAAATGTGTTTTGCCTGATTTCAGAGGTATAAAATGGATATCATGTTTCTTACCTTCTCAGTAGGTAAAAGGAGGTGGAGAGAGGGGGAAACTTTGAAACTAAAAATAAAACTTAAAAAAGTATAAGCTACAAGACTCCAACTAAACCACTGTCTTAGTTTTCTCCTGAATAAAATGGAAATAAGAATAGCACCTACCTCCTAGGTTTGTGGTAAGGATAAAATGAAATCATATTTTTAAATAACTTTGTGAACATTAAACTGCTATAGAAATGCTATTATTATTATTATTAGCTAATTCCTCTGTTGCACCTTATCTTTCCTCTTTGGGGGCTGAGGTGGAGTGAGGTGAAGATTACTTCTCCCAGATCACCTCTCCTCTGTTATCCTCAACTTCCTTTGACACTGTTTTCTAGTATTCTTGAGGGGGTTGCAGGATTGGGGATCAGTTAAAATACTTCAAATAACTGCCAGCTTTGCTGGAAGTTCCACTAAAGGTAATATGCTGCCACCAAAATGAGATGTTGAAGAGATGATGCTCAACTTTCCTCTTGGCTCTGCTGATCCCCAGTTATTTCCCTTTCACCACTGACCTGAAGAGGAAACCAGAATATTACTTACATTAGGACTAATAAAAAGTCTACTCAATTATAAGGTGCAAACATATGAGCAAAAACCAAAGGGATTCTCCATTTTGGAAGTCAGAATTTTGTACTATCCCTATTTAACTGTCTCAAAGAACACATTACTGAATATAAACAAATAAAAATACAGAAAGTACAGCATTTACTACAGCATTTACTATTAACACAAAGTTAAACACATGAGTTCTTGCTAAACAAGTCATGTAATGAGTGAGAAAATAATCTAGTTCTATGATTTGAGTCCCAAATAACTGGAGAGGATTTTACAAGTGTCCATTAGATGAAAGAACAACCATATGGCTAATTCTCAGGTTGCCAAAAACAAAAACAAAATGGCGTATCATAGTATTTTAGTAATTTCTAATTGGACCATGCAAGTCCAATAATGATATAATCAGTCTCTTCAAATTTCTTAGGGAAAAAGGTTTATATGCATAAAGTAACCCATCAGCATGTTTTCAGTCAATTAGTTTATCAAGAAGCTGTTATATTCAAAGACCTCTCTCTCCTCGATCTCTGAAAGGGGAAGGGAGGAGAAAGGGAAGGAGTATATATTACAAAAATTAGATATATCAGGGATGTGACCCTATGGCATCTGATTTGCATATTGACTATGAGAAACATTCAGAAGGACCAAAATTCTCATGCTGTCAGTAGAAACTACCCCCTTCTGAGTGAAAGGGAGAGAGGGGCATTTAGAAAATTCACCCTATCTTAAAAGTAACCAAAAATTGTAGACTCAGCAGAGTAAGGAGTTTCCCCAAGCACATGTAGAAGTCCTTTGTTTGCAGAATGGGGCTAGAGAAGCTGGTACAAAATACTGGAGTATACAGCAACTCGGAACTCCCAGGCCTAGAGGAGTTATATCACCCTAATTAGATACTCTCCACACTCCACAATGGCGGACACTGTTTGCTGAAGAAGAGGGAAGGCTCAAGAAAGGCTAGAAATTAGAGAAAAGCAAGTTACAAAAGCAAAGCTAAACTAGGGAAAAGTGGTTTGGCTGGTAATAGGTTAGGAGAGGTATGCAGGAGATGGACCCATAGTAGTGAGCTTCTATTTGCATTGAGGAGAACTAGGATTCCTGGCAAGAATGACTGGTAGCTATTTTAGAGGGACAGAGAACCAATAAGGAAGCACACAGCATGGAAGCAACATTATGAATGAAACCCTTGACTCACCAAAAACCTTTACTAAAAGTTACCTACTGTTAGGCTAAGAAAATATTGTTCAGCATCATCCAATTCCCTCTGTTTTTAGGTATCCTTAAATGAACGTTCAAGAAAAGATATGTTAGCCATGGGAGTTCTGGGCAAAGCTCCAGTAATATTCCTACTCTGGCCAACGGAGTTGAATAATGGCTGCTGGCCTATATGCCTGACACAAGGGAAGAACATAGAGATTCAGGTGCAAATGAGAGTCAGGTGAAATGAGATACAAACTAGATTCTATTGGACATTATTTGGGTCAACAACTTGTGGAAGACCCCATAAGACATATTCCTGGTCCTTAATATATTTCTTACACACATATCCCCAACCTGACCTGAGAATTACTCTCCATTACTTGTCCAAACTTGTTCCAACCAAGGAGAGGAGGGGAAATAGAGTCATGAAAAGAAAACTCAATTTTGTTCCCATACAATTGACAATTGGATAAATTGTTTCTTTTTCTTTGTTTCATACTTTCATTCTTTATGGTATTTGAAGCTTCTTCAAAAGCCTAAGTAAAAATCAACTTGAACATATTAATTTATTAATGCATTTGTTGAGAGAGAGAGATAGAGAGGCAGAGACAGAGTGAGAGAGAGAGAGTCTAGAGAGGAGGAAGTAGATCTAGTTCCAAGCCAGGCTAGATGGAAAATTATGACATGAAGTAAAATTTCTATTTTCAAAACCTTTCAAAGTGCATATGAGTGTTGATCACGCTTTACCCATTGAGAGACCTTTAAACACCATGAGTCAGAGAGCCCTGCTACATGGCAGCTATTTCCTTTCCCTGGTGGTACCTTGGGGTTGCTGATTCCATTGTACATCTGCCAAACTTGCTAGTTTGATCTAAGGGGAAAAGGAGGCTCAATTATGCACACATGTATTTTGGCAAAACTGTGGTCAGTCAGCTCTCATTTGGATCTAGCAAACTTCTGAATTAATTTAAACATTCCCAAATATGAGTATTTTAACATGAACAGAAGGATGCAATGTGCTATGATGCTGTACAAATTCTGACCTTGACTCTTGTTGGAACCTCACTGAAGGGAGTACTAAATAGATTTCCAATGAGATGGAGGTAAAGGGATTTTCTTGACTTTTTTGTGGGTTTAAGCATAAATTCTTTCTGTGTCTTTTGCTGTGTACATGAAACTTGTTTTATATTTGATGCCTTCAGAGCAGGAGCACTTATAGGGCAATTGGTGGCCAATCAGTCAGTCAATAAACATTTATAAAGTGCCTACTATGTGCCAGACACAGTGCTAAGCATCGAAGATACCAATACCAAAAAAGAAAAGAAAAGAAAGGGTAATTCCTACCCTCCAGGAATTTACAATTTAATGGAGGGAAAAAACACACAAAAGGAAGCTAAGAAGGGAAGGAAAAAATACCTGAAGCAAGGATGTGATGGGGAAGTCCAAAGGAGTGCAGTCAAGTAGGACATGAAAAGATGACTGACCTTCCTTAAATGGAGGTTCTGGGTGGAGCTCTCCACCTTCCAGTCAAAGGATCTCCAGGAGCAGAAGCTACTAATGACATGTAAATTCTATATTTCCCAGATGAGACTGATGGCCACACTATTATACTCACTGGTCAGCCATAATTTTTTGTGGTTCAAGCTCTACTATGTCCTCATTCCTGCTCACTAATATGTTTATTTTCCCCAAATTACTCTCTATCTTATTCCTTCAATGGTTATGTCAAACTTCTCTTTTCTCTTCTCTTCTCACCTATTCTTTCTTCTCTTTTGCTTTCTCTTCTTTCTCATCTCTTCATTTCTCCCCTCTTCTCATGTACACAACCACTTCCCCCTTCTTGTATTGTTTACACATGTTTACTCCACATATTCATTTCCTTTGATCCAGATTCAGATGAAGTATCCAATGCAAAACACTCTACTTAAGCTCTTGCTCCTGCTCCCTCCTCTTTTCTTTTTTTAAAGTTATATTGACATTTTTTATTTTAATATCACACATATTTCCAGATTACCCCCTCTCCAAGAGTTCTCTTGAAAGAGTCAATTAATGTAAGGTAACCTCATCTCAAAGTGCAGGTAATGGTGTTCTATATCTGTAGCATCCCTTACCTTTCTATTTTGTAAATTTTCTTTACATTATTTTAGTAACAAATGTACACATAAGTTTTCCAAGGTTACATGATACATGCTGTTTCCCTCCCCCTCCTGTAGTTGATAAGCAATTTCACTGGGTTTTACATGTATTATCACTCAAAATCTATTTCCATTTGTTCATTTTTGTAATAATCTTTTAAAACAAAAACCCAAATCATATGCCCAAATAAATTAGTGATAAATCATGCTTTCTTCTGCATTTCCACTCCCACTTTCTCTGGATGTGGATAACATTCTTCTCATAAGTCCCTAACAACTGTCCTGTATCATTATATTTATGTTAGTAATAAAGTCTATCACATTTGGTCATTCCACAATGTTTCGGTTACTGTGTATGATGTTCTCCTGGTTCTACTTATTTAACTCTGCATCAATTCATATAGAAATCAACCCTTTCATTATTTCTTATAGCACAATAGTATTCTATCACCATCATATACCATAATTTGTCCAGCCATTCTCCAATTAAGGGACATCCTCTCAGTTTCCAACTTTTTGCCACCACAAAAAAGCTATAAATACTTTTGTACAAACAGGTGCATCCCCATTTCTTTTTAAATTCTTTGGGATATAGACCTATTAGTGGTGTTGCTGAGTCAAAAGATATGCATTCTTTTAAAACCCCTTGGGCATAATTCCAAATTGCTTTCCAGAATGGTTGGATCAATTCACAACTCCACCAGCAACACATTAATGTCCCAATTTTGCCACAACCCCTCCAACATTTATTACTTTCCTTTACTGTTATATTGACCAATCTGCTAGTGATAAGTTGGTATTTCAGAGTTGTTTTGATTTGTATTTCTCTAAGCAGAGTGAATTTAGAGCATTTTTTTCATATTATTATTGATAGCTTTGACTTATTCCTTTGAGAACTGACTATTCATATCCCTTGACCCATTCCTATTTTTTAAAATTTTATTTAATTCCCCCCAATTACATATAAAAATTGTTTCCAATATTTTTCAAAGAATATTGAGTCAAATTGTCTCCCATCTTATGTTCCTACCCTACCATTCTTTCCTCTCCTCGCCTCATTGAGATGGTCAGTAATATCATATAGATTGTACATGTGCATGTAAAACTTTTTCCCATATTATTTCTCTTGTGGAAGGAAATTCAAATAAAAAATTGGCAAAGAAAGTATAAAAAAATTTCTTTGATCTGGATTCAGACTCTTATCAGTTATTTTTTCCCCTCTGGAAGCAGATGGCATTTTTTATCTTATGTCCTTTGGAATAGTTTTGGATGTTTGCATTGCTGAGAATAGCTAAGTTATTCACAGTTGGTCATTGTACAGTATTACTATCACTGTATATAATATCCTTCTGGTTCTGCTTATTTCATTCTGTTTCAGTCCCTGTAGGTCTCTCCGGGTTTTTCTAAGCTTTTTCTATTAGTCATTTCTTACACCACATTAGAATTCCATTACAATCATATACTACAACTTACTCAGCCATTTCCCAATTAATGGGTATTGTCTCACTTTCCAGTTCTTTGCTCTCACAAAAAGAGTTGCTTTAAATATTTTTGTGAATATTTTCCCTTTTTGTTTCTTATCCCTTTGGGATACCACCTAATAATAGTATTGTATTGTTGGGTCAATAGGTATGTACTGTTTTGTAGCCCTTTGGGCATGGGCCAAAACTGTTTTACATAATGATTGAATTATTTCAGGACTCTCCCAACAGTTCATTAGTGTTTCAATTGTTCCATATTCCCTCCAAGTTTTGTCATTTTCCTATTCTATCATAATAGTTGATCTGATAGTCTCTGACCACCACCTCCCTGAATTTTCCCTATTTACTATCAACTGTCCCCCATTCTTTTATTCCCTTCCCCTCCTACTCTCCTGGAGGGTAAGATAGATTTCTATACCCAAATGATTGTGTATGTTCTTCCCTCATTGAGCTAATTCCAATGAGAGTAAGGTTTACATACTTCCTTCCCCACCACACCTCTCTTCCCCTCTACTGTTAAAGTTCTTTCATGCCTCTTTTATTTGAAATCATTTACCCCATTCTATTTTCCTTTCCCTCTCTTCCAAATACATTCTTCTTTCTCATGCCTTAATTTATTTTTTTAAATCACCCCATCATATTCAACTCACTCCCTTGTCTTCTGTTTATGTATACTCCTTCTAACTGCCCTAAAAATGATAAAGTTTTCTGGAGTTACAAGAATCATCTATCCATGTAGGGATGAACATAGTTTAACCTTATGGAATGTCTTTTGATATATCTTCACTGTTTACCTTTTTATGCCTCTCTTGAGTCTTGTATTTGAGAGTCAAATTTTCCATTCATCTCTGGTCTTTTCATCAGAAATGTTTAAAAATAGTCTGTTTCATTGAATATCCATTTTTTCTCATGAATGATTATGTTCACTTTTGTGGAGTAATTTAATCTTGATTGAAGTACTAGTTCTTTTACCTTCTGGTATATCATATTTCATACCTCTATCTTTTAATGTAGAAGCTTCACAATCTTGTGTTGCCCTGACTATGGCTCTATGGTATTTTAATTTCTCCTTTTTGACTACACAAAATATTTTCTCCATGATCTAAGTTATGGAATTTGGTTATGATATTCCTGGGAGTTATCCTTTTGGGAACTCTTTTAGGGGGTAATCAATGGATTCTTTCACTTTTTATTTTACCCTCTGGTTCTAGAATATCCGAGTCTTTTCCTTGATGATTTCTTGAAAGATAATGCTTAAACTCTGTTTTGATCATCACTTTTAGGTAATCCTATAATTCTTCAATTCTCTCCTGGATTTATTTTCCAGGTCATTTGTTTTTCCAACAAGATATTTTACATTTTCTTCTACTTGTTTCATTCTTTTGACTTTCTTTGATTGTTTCTTGATGTCTCATGGAATCATTGGCTTCTATTTGTCCAATTCTTATTTTTAGGCATGATTTTCTTGAGTAAGCTTTTGTGCTATCTTTTTCACTTGGGCAATTCTATTTTGTAAAGAGTGATTTTCCTCAGTGTATTTGTGCACCTTTTTTTTCATATGCCCACTTCCACCATTTAAGAAATTCTCTTCTGTGCATTTTGGTATATTTTTTCCCATTTGTCCAGTTATGCTTTTAAAACTTTTTTCTCTTCATTGAATTTTTGTGCCTCTTTTACCAATTGGCCTGATTTTCCTGTATCACTTTCATTTCTTTCCCTAATTTTTCTTCTACCTCTCTTATTTTATTTTTAAATATTTTTTTTAGTTCTTCCATTAATTATTTTGGGGCTCAAGAGAAATTCATATTTTTCTCAGAGACTTTAGATGCAGTAGTATTGATTGTCTTTTGAGTTTGTGTTTTGGTCTTCCTTGTCACCAAAATAACTTTCTTTGTTGTTTCTTGTTGTTGTTGTTGTTGTTTGCTCATTTTTCAGACTTTTTTCTTTTCTTTTAATTTAAAAAACTCTTAAAGTTGACATCTGTAACTGAGGTAAAGAGAACATTCTTCCAAGCTTCAGGTTCTTTATGCAGCTGCCTTGAGACCTGTCCCTGGGAATATGTCTGCTTTCAGTTCTTCCAAGGTAGTATGAGGTAAGGAGAAGTATGTTTAACACTCTCAAATCTATGCTCTGGTCTTGGAGTAACCACAAGCACTCTTTCCTGCCTTGGAACTGTGATGAGGGTCCCTTGCTTCCCTGTGGCCACAAACACTGGTTTTTGCTAGTGTTCCTCCTCCCCCTGAGAATGTGCCCCAGGACTGCTTCCTGGAACTGTGTATGGGCAGTACAACTAGAATCATGCACCCAGAAGCAGCAAAGGGATCCCCATGATAAATTTCTGAGCAGTTGTTCAACTCCACCTTACCATTTGTGACTAACCAGCAGTCCTTGCTGCTGCTTCAGCTATACCTACGGCCTGTTGTTATGGAGTATGCCCTGATATGCTACTTTGAGCTCTACCACCACCCCAGAGTACTAGATCCCTCAAATAAGAAATTTAGGTAGTATAGTACTATCTTTTATTTGATGCTATTCCAATCAAACTGTCAAAATATTACTTTATAAAACTAGAAAAAGTATTAAAATTAATTTGATTCTTTTGTGTTCTAGTTTTCTTTTTCTATTTTAACCCTCCCCGGTTTACATATCCAGACTTAATCAGTGTTATAGAAGAAATTTTAGATCTTTTCTTATGCTATGTTTTTCAAACTGTTTGTATAATCCTGTAATTAGATGTTTGTTGTATATTTCATGGAATTCACGTGTGAGTTCTTCTAGTCCTGGAGATTTTTTCCTTTAGAATTTCATTTATGGATTGTTCAATTTCTTCCTCTATAATTGGATTATTTGAATTCCCTATTCCTTATTATATTTACACAGATGTTTTATATTTTTTACATATTTATTTAATTAAATTCTTAGTTTCTTTAGAAGAAGAAAAATGAAGAATTGAGCAAGTTTTCCCTCTCTTTGTTACCAGTTGTCATCATACCATTCACCCAAGCCAAGGTCTCCTTCCTCTACCAAAATAGCTAGAAGACCTTTTTATTGTCTTCAGTTTCCCTACCTAGCCTCAGTTCATTCTGATTTTTAGCACTCCTGACCATATTTTAGAGGACCATGTTTTGCTCAAATAGGCATTCTCTGATACCTGGACTAGTCTATCTTCCATAATTTTTTTTAATCTAAGTTGGTGGGTGATTGTTTGTGCCTCTCCATTCAAATATTTTCTTCCTCAATGGAATTGATTCCTTTTGTATTTTCTGCAGTTTATTTTCAAGTATCTCCCACATCTCTGGGTTGACATATTATAGAATTTTAGTCCATAGGGTCCTACCTATCTTTCCTCTATCCTTTTTAAAATCAGCTTTCCTCAAATCTAGAAACTTTCAAAGTTTCACATTCCTTTTCATTCTCTATCACAAAGTCTTTTTTTAATCCTTATTTTCTGTGTATTGGTTCCAAGACAGAAGATCAGTAAGGAGCAGGCACTAAGAGGTTATGTGACTTGTCTAGGGTCATACAGGTACAAAGTGTCTGAGCCTGGATTTGAGCCCAGGACCTCCAATGTGTAGGCCTGACTCTTAATACATTGAGCCACTTCTCTGACCCTTCTTTCACAAATTCTTGAAGAGAATCATGACTGCTCCTCAGCATTGTTTCCATCCTAATAACAAGTTTCTCCTTTTTAGTGAGAATCAAACACAGTCACCTCTCCTTCAATCTTGCACCAACCTCCTCTCTGTTTCACTAATTTCTCCACCCACCAATTCATTCTATCAATTATTTTTACCATCTAACTACTTCATTTTATTGTTTATGTGTCATTTCAGTCATATATGACTCATTGTGGCCCCATTTGGGGTTTTCTTGGCAAAGATACTAAAGCGGTTTAATATTTCCTTCATTTTGTAAATTTTGTAATTTGTAATTTGTAAATAAATTGTAAAAACATTTTGTAAATGTTCCACTTTTCTTAATTTATCCCTTCCCGACTACCTTCTTCTTTTCCTTCTTGAGTCTTCATCTTCTAGTTCTTCACCTTAATCCTTTCTTATCCTCTTCAATTCTTATCTATCTTTCTTAATTGTCTTTGATCTGCCTCCTTTCCTAACCCTGAAGTAGAATCTGGGCCTAGAGATTGTTATCAATCAAATTTTCCTTAATTTTTCCAAAATTTCCTCTGGCCAAATTCAAGCTCAGACCAATTTCACTTTTTCAGACCCCTCCTGCATGATTTTCTTCTTATTCTACTCAGGTCCTTCTTTCTTCCCATAAGCTTTTCCAGTGGAAACTAGAAGTAGATGATGATTGAAAAGAAGGGAATAAGTACTCATTATACATCTTCTATGTCTGTTTTAAGTGCTTTTACAAATATTTTGTATTAGCATCCTCTTTTTTTTCTAAATCACAGATCTAACCAAGTCACTTTCCCTGTGGCTCCCTATTGAACCATTACATACCAAAATCTTGTTTAGTGTTCAAAACTTTTCATAGCTTCGTTCCCTCCTACCTTTCCAGTCTTTTTTACATCTCACTCCTCACCATGTACTCTTCTATCCAGTGTCACTGGCCTCCTTGCTTTTCCATGAACAATACTCCATCTTTTAGCTCCCTACATCTTATCTAGGTATCCCCCATGCCTGGAATGCTCTCCCTCTTTCTCTCAGTCTATTGGCTTCCTTGGATTCCTTCAAATCTCAAGTAAAATCACATCTCCTATAGGAAGCATTTCCCAATTCCTATTAATTTTAACTCCTCCCCTTTCTTGATTATTTCCTATTTATCCTGTAAATAGACTGTATATACATTTATTTTTTTTCTCCTTGTCTCCCTCATCAGATTTTGAGCTCCTTGAAGACAGGGCCTGTCCTTTGCCTCTTTTTGCATTGCCAGTGCTACACAATAGCTGAAATGAGGTAGCCACTTAATAATTGTTTATTGACTGACTGTCATAGGAAAAAAAAAAACAACCGTCCCTATCTCATCAGGGCTTCCATGAAGGGAAAGAGAACAATAATACAAACAAAACAACTGAAAAACAAAAATAAATAAATACACCTAGAATAAGTAGAGGCTGTAGGGGAGCTGAGAGTGTAAAGAGGACAGTCAGACATAAGGACAAATACAGAAAGGTATCTAAAATTTAGTTTTGCAGATGGTAAAGAGTCATATAAATTTCTAAAGGGCAAAGACTTTCTAATGCTTCCTTTATGTCCCCTCAGTGCTTGGCCCAGTCGGCTGCCCATAGTAGACACTCAAGTATTTCTTAAATGAAATGTTTTGGTAGAATGGAAGGACATTTCAGGAAAGAGTAATGAATAACTGAATAAATGACCCTCCAGGGACATAGAGACAGAAAGGGAAGGATGAGGCTCCTGAACTCCTCTATTGAGACACAGATCCCATTGCCTGCTTCAATTTCATCACCCCTTTAAAAGGGAGCTCTCCTTAGCTGGAAATAACTTCCTGAGACCCTCTCATTGTTTCTCTGATGAAGTGATGATGAATTAATGGATTTGGCCTAAGATAAATGAAGCTGGGGTTTCTGGCTGCTGATGTTTGTACTTTGTTTGCCAGATTAGGCTAAGAGATTTCCCCTCCTCCAAACACACTGAATGGTTTCCAGATCAAAGGGAAAGTGACTGAATCAAGTGATAAATGGTAACTCTTTCAGACCTTTGCCTGTTGCTGATGAGGGCTTTGAGAATGAGGAAGCAATTCTGGCCCAGAAAGTAGTAGAGAAATTACACTTTAAAACAGCATTATAATGGGAACAGAACTGATAGCCCTCTTGTGGACTTACAGAGTTAGATCAGAGTCTTGTATTTCAGAGGACATGATTTAACTCATATTTTTATATTTTAATCTAGGTCACAGTGAATCCAAAAATAAATATTATTTGGATATTATTGCTAACACTAATGATCAGAACATTCTTTAAGTGTAAATCTAAAATCCCCTTTGTGGGACTCAGATAACAGGTATAGCTCATCCTGGGAAATTCATAAAGGTCAATTGGCATAGTAGAAAGCATGCACAGTATACAACAACTGGATTACAGAATGAAGAAGGAAATCTAGTCAAGACTCAGAGATTCAGGAACGGCAAAACTGAAGCCATTTACACACAGGAAGTGTCTCATATGACCAGAGTAAAGAATGGGGAAGACAAAACCTTGAATAAGGCTAGATATAAAGATATAAGTGGTTATTTGAACCAGGTTTAAGAGCCATTCTAATCTATGCCTTTGTTTCTCTCTCTCTCTCTCTCTCTCTCTCTCTGACTTTCTGTCTTTGTTTTCCACTTTTCTATTTCTGACTCTGTTTCAGGATTTCTGTCCCTCTGTTGCTGCCTCTCTATGTTTGTCTGCCTGGGTCCCTCTGTCTCTCTATGTATCATAGTTTTCTCTGATGTCAACAATACCACATTAATAGATTGTCACAGCAAATTAAAATACGTTGAACAGCATCCTAACATCATGCTCCCGACAAGTATCATTCATTCTCTTTCATTTGTTTACTTCTCACCCATTCACTCACCAGTGCTCCACTTTTCCCCATCATTCAGAAAGTCAATGGAGACCCAAAGAAGTAAGCCTATATTTCTGACTCACAAAGGGAAATAAGTTGGTCCAGTTCAATGATTCTGTTGCAAAGGAAACAATAACTGGCACTTATATTCATTGAATAATTAACATTTTCCATGGAAGTGGGAGTATGAAAGAGATAACTGAAAGCCTTCTCCAGGCAGTCACCTCTCCCTACCTCAGTTGTGCCCATCCCTATATATACTCTTCTTACTCAGTGCTTCTAGAAGACTTTGTATATACTCTACTTGCATTTCTGAACCCAATTATTCCTCTTCAGTACTCTCCCTCATAGCTTCTAGAGAGAAAGGTTTGTTTCATTATACTTGTATCTCCAAGACTAGGGACAGTCTGGTGTGTTGTTGGCACTTAATAAATATTTACAAATTTATTGATTCTTTGCTTTTAAATTCACAGGGCCTGGTACAAAGTAGGTACCTCATGAATACTTGTTGATTTATTCAGAGAGGTAGCATTATGCCATGGAAACAATACTGAATTGGAAGTAAAGTTCAAGTCTTAGGTTAAAATTCAGATTTATTCTAACGGGTTCTATAACCTTGAATAAAACACATCACTTTTCTGTGCCTTGGTTTCTTCATAGGTTTGGGGCGCGGGCTAAACTAGACAGTCTCCAGGAATCCATCTCAAAAGTTCTATCATCAAACAACTGATCAATCCTAAATGCAAGTCAATATTCCACAATTTCAGGTGCAAACATGCTATTTCCATGCTGAGTAAAAGACCTAAATTATAAAATTATCTTGAGCATATTTGGGACCTGTCTTATCAGTGGGGAGACTATCTTGCCAACATGCTTAGCCCAAACACACTTGGTATTGCTGACAGTCTGAATTATTTCTCTCTATTGTAACCCTAGCACAACAAATGCTTACAATTTTGATAGAACTTCCAAACCAGACTTGATTCATTTTAGGGTCATAGAATTCAAGATTTTGAGGGGATCTCAGATATTATTGAGACCAATTCCTCTTCAAAGAATACATTTCTTCTACCATAACTCCAAGTCATTGTTCAATCTGACCTAAAGCCTCTCAGTGATAAAGAGTGCATTACCACCTAAAGCAGTCCACTTGACTTTGGAACAATTATAATTTTTAGGAAACTATTCCTTATACTGAGCTGAAATCTGCCTTGGCTTTCCTGTTGGTTCTATGTAGTGATCATAATTTGACCCTCTAGAGCTAAGAAAAAAGTTCATCTCTCTTCCACACAATCGCCCTTCCCCAAGACTTAAAAACACCTAAAAAAAGTCTTTATTTTTGTTCTGAGCTAAATACCACCAAATTCTTCTGTGGTTCCTCATATAGCACTCTTTTTTTGAAACCTTTATATACTGTCTTGGAATCAAAGTTGTGTATTGGTACCAAGGCAGAAGAGCAGTAAGGGCTAAGCTATGGGACTTGCCGAGGGTCACCCAGTAGGAAGTGTCTGAAGTGATATTTGAACCCAGGACCTCCAATTTCTAGGCTTGGCTCTCAATCCACTAAGACATCTAGCTCCACCCCCACTCCCCAATATAGTATAGTTTGAAGCCTCTTCACTATACTTGTTATTCTTCTCTGGACTAGAGAAGTTATTATTGTTCCATTGTTTTGGTCATGTCCTACTCTTCATGACGCTATTTGGGGTTTTCTTGGCAAAGATACTAGAGTGGTTTGCCATTTCCTTCTCCAGATCATTTTACAAATGAGGAAACTAAAGCATACAGGGTTAAATAACTTGCTCAGATCACCCACCTAGTAAGAATCTGAGGCCAAATTTGAACTCAAGATGATTCTTCCTGACATCAGACCTGGCACTCCCTCTGTGCCACCTAGCTGCCCAATGGAGAGAGCTGCTCTAGAGAATTAAAGTAATAATAAACCTAGAATTCTCTGCTGCAGATAAAATCAACAACATAATTGAACTTTGTGAGTTATCCATTATCAATTCAATCAAATTGGGGCAGGTCTTACAGGTGTTGACTTGTTTCAGTTGTTGAAGAAGACAGATGCCTCTGTTAACTCATTTTATTGCTTCTCCAAAAATTCTTTAGGGCACATACTTACAAGGCAATATCCTAAATCATTATCTATCTTCATTCATTGAGAAGCTACATGGAACAATGGATAGAGAGCTGGACAGGAAATGAAAAAGACCTATATTTGACTTCTGCCTCTGGCTCTTACTAGCTGTGTGGTCATAGGCAACTAACTTAGCTATTTTGAGTCTGTTTTCTTATCTCTGAAATGGGGATAATGCTAGCTATTGTACCTACTAAAATATATTATGTATCTCAAATGAGATAATACACATATGATCCCAAAATACAGTGTGTCACCTATCATTGCTTTAAGAGGCAAATCTGCTATAGGGTAAAGATGTCAAATACAAGACTCAAAAACTTGCAGTTGCCAACAGTTTAGTTTGGGGAAAATCAAGGCACATATTTCCCTGCATCTTCACAGTGGTGAAGGATTACAAGAATGGAACATTCCATAAGGGTCCAACTTCTTTGATATGTTGATTTACTTGGCTGAACTCTTTCTCTTTTGTATTTTTTGTTGTAAGGAAGAGGAAAGGAGAGTGATGCTTTGAGAATGTGGATGACATTAAAACAAAAGATAATAAAATTCAATTACCAAGAAAAATGGTATTAGCTGATAGGGCTATGGGGGAAGGATGGAGATGGGGTTGAATCAAGGACAGCTAGGAAGAAAAACAATTTATTAATCTTAGGTTTTCTGTCCTGGTTTATCTTGACTGTTACTTTCCCCTTGCCAACAGTTTTTTAAAACAAGGTTGAGACCCATCTCCTCATTTGCCTTCCCTCTCACTAACCACACACAAAGGCACCCACACATCAACTATCACCAACATCCTTCTAAAATTGAAAAGGTCAAGGCACAAACTCTATCTTGGTTACTCTGATTGCACAGATTTATTTTTAGGTAAGAAAGGCCCCTTCCTCCTCTGACTCAAGGCCACAGTATCCAATGAGTACATAGTGAAACTGAAGGAACAAAGGCATCCTTCCTCTTGTCACATTCTCTAATCAAAGAAGCCCTTGTCACTAGTTTCCAGATGCTGTTCTTCTATTTTGCCTCTCTAATCAGCAAACATCCATTCTGCAGGATTCTCATGAGATGCTCCAACTGGAAGGGATCTCAGAAATGATCTGGTCCAAACCTATCATTTCAGAAATATGGAACCTGTGACATAGAGAGGTCAAGTGTTAAGTAGAAATCAGTTGAAGGAATTGGGGGTAATTAACTTAGTGATGAGGAAACTAGCAGGTGTATATGTTTGCTTTTCTACTCTAATAGCTAAAGGCAACTGTTGCTGGAATTCACAAGAGCATAAGATATCCCCTTTCCCCTGTTCTATAACCTAATAATATGGTTGTATACTAGGCTTGTAACTATACTAGGCTGTAACAAGGGAGTCTGACCTTTCCTGAGGTGTTTGGGCTCTTCCTTCTTACATACATTGGCTTACCACTCCCATCCCAGGTATTCTAGTGCTGTTTCTATTTTTTTGGCTCTAGTCTAAGTTTCACTAAAAAAAGGAGATCAATAAAAAAATATTGATTATACATACATATTGATCCATAACAAGTTTTGAATGTACCCAACATACAATAAAAAATTGGGTGTAAGACAGGTCGTTGGATTTATTTCTACACAGAGAAAGGAATGCAAAGGATGAAAATAGTGCAGTCCTCTTTAAAAGAATGACTTAAACAGTATTCACAAATTCATCTCATAGCCAGGGGATAATAGCTTGTTTGGAGTTGGCAGTAAGCCTTATCAAGACATAAAATGACTTGGCAATTCTCATTAGCTATCTTACATTTCACTATTGTCTAAGGAATCACCTACAAAAGATATCCAGTCTTGATCTTTCTAGTGGTTCCCTCTGATGCCAGCTTTTCCCACTGGGACTAGAGCATTCCGGTGGACACTATCTTTTAGCAGCCTTGACCTACCCAATGAAAGTTTTCCCCCTGCTAGCAGCTACTAGCTCTCAAGGGGATATTTTAGGCTGGAACTAACTCAGGTCAGTCCCCTAGAAATGTAGGTATAATGTTGAAACACTCCTTTCAACAGTTAACAAAAGGAGACTTGCTTAGTCATAGAAGAAGGATATTTAACAAGGATAGGCATTGAATCAACTCAAGATCCAACTCTCCCTCCTAAGCTGACCATCATTTTCCACCAGCCACACATCAGAGAATGCTTCATGATTTCTTTGGATTCAGGAAACCAGGAAATGGTGTCAGTAGCCTGATCTTTTATTCCCTGGAGCCAACCAAGAGTCAAGGATAGTCTCAATATTCTTTAAGGAAAAATTAGCATGACATGCATCAGAGATGGTTTGGATATTTCCCCTAGCCCAAGGTGCAACACTGATGTTCTCAGGTTGTTTGGTGGGACAAGTGTCATAATGGCGAGTGTCCCTGATGACACTATCCAAGGCTTTTTCTGGAAATCAACTATTTCATTTAGTGATCTAATCAACTCTCAAGATTTCAATGATTCCCCTCTGCAGATGATTCTCAGATCCCTTTTTTCCAGCCCCAATATCTCTCTTGACTTCCAATCTCGCATATCCAACTACCCATAATTTATCTTGATCTGGTCATCTCATAAACATCTTAAATTCAAAATGCATAAAACTTAACATACTCTTTCCCTCAAAATTCTCCTTTCTTCCTGTTACTGTGATTCCAAATCAAATGCTCCTTTCGCCTTACCACAGATTTCCAAACTGAGAGAAGGGGGATTTGAGGGAAAGGGAGCAGGCATGAGACCAAAGCAATAGACAAAATTATTGTATTCATTTTTAATTTCATTTATTACAATGAAAACAAAGTCTGAATTCAATTGAACAGAAATTAAACTAACAATGAATTTTCTCCAATTGTGAATTCAATTCAATAATTATTCAATACACTATAAGCAAAATAAAAACTGAGTTGGCACATGTGAAAGCTCAATGAAGGTCAGCTGAGCCTCTGTCACTGTGGATCGGTATAAGCTTCCAACAGAGAGGAATTGTGTCCACATACTGCTTCCTGTCTCCAGTGCAAAGAGAAATGTAGACTTGGCTAATTCTAGAGGGCATTTCCTCACTTGGACGCTCCTCTACCAATAACAGTTGCTATCCGTTCTTTCAATGAGTTTACTGAGGAAACCTTTCTCTCCACGTCAGCGCAGTTAAGGAAAAGGGAGGGAAGAGAGCAACCAATCCAGGGCACAGGATTCTGTGACTTACTGTTTGAAAGCATTTACTTCGCCCTTTGTCTTGGTTTCCATGCTTCATTACTGCTGTTGTTTTGAATCATTTAGCTCTTAATGGTGAAGTGTCTAATCCAATGAACTGGGAGTCCTGATTGAAGAAATGAATCTTGTCCGTGGGACGGGGGAAGGGGGGGGGGGGGGGGCACGAGAATAGAGATGAGAAAGATTTCATCACTTTGGAAGTACCGTTCAGATTATTAGGCTTAGACTCTTTTGAGCCTGGGGACAACTCTTTAGCAGAAACAGGAGAAGGCTGAGAAGAAAGATACCGCCGACTTAGGGAAGCAAGAGCTCCATCTGGAGGCCAGATAATATATTACAGCCGGCCTCACCTGGCTAAAGAATCAATGGATGACAGGGCAGTCTATGACCCTCTGTAATAGTACCAAACAGTAGGTTGAGCCAGGGTGGGATGGTGGTCATCCACATACATCTCTAGCATGCTCACCACCAACCCATCCATCCAATTGGTAAATAGCATCTATGTTATTTATTTAAGTGGTAATTATTTCTCAGTGTCACTTTGGAATAGATATTGGGGATAAGTAACTAACTGCAAAATCTCTAAATTAAAAGTGACTTAGGCAGTCTAGGAGAGCTGAGTGTAGGCATTTGAGACAGACACTGATGTAGTCAGACAAGCTAGGATGTAATCACAGCACTGTCCTAAATTCTTCCTGTGACACAGGACAGCTCCCCTGCTCCCTCTTTGCCTTGGATTTTTCATCTTGAAATCTCAGGAAAACAGCTCACTAATCCTCCTCTAGTCTATCCTCCTGCTTCCCAACCTTCTCCCCATTTCTTAAGGGAGACATACTAGAACTATTGCTGGTCATAGAGTCAGATGATCTGGGTTCAAAACCCAGTCTCACTTAAAATCTATATGATCTTGAGAATGTCTTCTAACTTCTCTGTACCTTGATCCCTTATCTGTAAAATGAAAGGGTTGAATTAGATGGCCTATAAGGTCCTTTATCACTCAATATCTATATTCCTATGAGAAAAGCAACTGACAAGTCTATGGACCTGAGTTCAAATTCTGATATTGACCTGCATGACCTTAGGCAAGTATTTAACTTGACTGTAAATTTTTTCTCATCTATAAAAGTAGGCAGTTGGACTCGAGAGTCCTTTAGGTTCCCCTCTCCCCCCCCCCCCCGGCTCTCTCTATATAAGCTAACAATTAATCTTCAGTTAAGCAGAATGGGGAAAATGTATTTTGAATGTGTCTCTTTAGCTATGAGTTAGAAATAATCCTGGAGTGGAAGGTTAAAAAGAAAAGATGTTACAGAAAGAAGTTGAATCAGTTTATTAAATTGGATGTGCCTGTTTCTACTTTCATAATTATTCTCATTAGCAAAGGTTTCTCCTGACCCCAGATTTCCTATGAAACTCCACCTTTTCAAAAATATATTTTACCAGTTTTGTTATATGGCAGCAAGATATAGAAATCTGTTGCCTCAGAAAAAATAAAAATGTAAAGTAGAGGAACAGGAATAAAAGAGGTCATCAAGGAATTATGTGTATGACAGGAAAAGAATATGGGTTGTTCATGTGGCATGCCTGGTGGACACCCAGAGTCCTCTACTGATAGGAAAATGAAGAAAACCTATGGACTCTCCCATGGTGAACTCTTGGGAGAAAACAGACAAAAATTACATTGTATGGGTTATGATGTGTGTGGATGGAAGGAACTTCTCAAATCAATGAGATCTCAATTCTATATGAATGTTTCAAGTATTAAACTATAACAACAGAGGTAGTAATATGCAAAGCAACTGAGAGCTTGGGCATAGATCCAATCCTAAAAAATAAAAAAGCAAAGTTATAAAACTTAAACTATATGCAGAGTATATACACAGTTAGTAAAAAGGGGGGGGAGCACAAGTGCTATATAAATGTCCATCAGCCAGTGAGTCAGCTAGCATTAGTAAATCTCAGCTATTTTTATTAGCATGGGATCATAGCCTTCAGAATTCTGAGGACCTAAAAGAGCGTCTATTTTAATACTTTTCTTTAATACTAAAGGAAACTGAGTCTTTTTAAAAACTGAAGGGATTTGCCCAAGGCCAGGCAAAGGAAACTAGATCAGTAAGCATTTTCCAAAGTTTGTAACCTTTGATATCTCTCTTTCCTTAAAAGACAGTTTCTTTAAAAGAACATTTGAGAGGCAGAGTCAAGATGGTGGCATAGAGGCAGCAAAATTTCAGACCTCTGAAAATCCTTCCTTACCGATTAAAAACCAAATGCTCCAAGGATACTGAAAACCAAACCTAACAACAGGACAGAGCCAAGGAAACCTCCTGATGAACTCAACCTAAAAGGTACACCCCCAAAAAGCCTAAATTCAAGAACACTTGGGTTTAAGGGGAAGGAAGAAGGAAGGTCCCAGGACCCCTTCCCTCACCCACAGTACTGAGCCTCCAGCACTGGCTGGAATATCTGGGCAGGCAAGGGTGCTAGTCTGGAGGGAGTACCTTGTGGCCAAAGCTGTGCCAGGATCAGGACTCAGAATACAGGCAGCTGGGAGGCAGCTTGAGGAGAAGCACAGAGGAGGCAGCCTAGTCACAGCAGCAGAGACACTCCATATCCCCCACCCCTTTCCTGAGGGTTTTGGCCTCAGGGCATATCCAGTTCTGCAAGTTCAACTCAACTGGGCTTAATCTTATCAAGCCTTCAGAGGGCAGGGAAGCTCAAGCTCCAACACCCCTCCCACACAGACTATTTTCAGAACCTTGCTAAGCTCTAAGGTTGAAGGTTGACAGAAAAGCCCAAACCTACAGATCCAACACATAATGAGAGGAGCAAAAGTGCAGGCAACTACAGGGGGAAAAGAAGGGGAAAATATGAGCAAACAACAGAAAAAGAAAAAAGAAATTGCGATCGACAGTTCCTATCCAGGCAATGAACAAAGAGCAAATGTAACAGAGGAGAATCAAGGAACACCAAGCAAAAACACAGAAACTCCAGCGAATTGGACACAGGCTTTGGAAGAACTCAAAATACAATTCAAAAACACATTTAAGAAAGACTGAAGACAACTGGGAAAAGAACTTAAAAAGCAACATAAGTCATCTGGAAACAGAAAAAAAAAAGTGTCTTGAAAGCCAAAATTAATCAGCTTAAAAATGAGGCAAAGGAGATAAAAAATCAGAAGGATGACCAAAAATCCAGGGATTAAATTAAGTCTTTAAAAACCAGAAGATAACAATTAGAAGCAATCAATTTCACAAGGCAGCAGAAAACTATAAAATAAAATAAAAAGAATGAAAAAATTGAGGAAAACATGAAATATTCACAAAACAGAAGATATAGAAAATTGTTCCAGGAGAGACAACTTAAGAATGATTGGTCTGCCAAAAGACCATGACAAAAGAAAAAGCCTAGACATCATCCTATAAGAAATCATCCAAGAAATATGCCCCAACATTCTAGAACAAGAGGGAAAAGTGGAGATTGGAAGAATCCACTGATCACCTCCTGTACTTACTTAATCCCCAACTGACAACACCCAGGAATGTTATTGCCAAATTCAAGAACTATCAGACCAAGGAAAAAATATTAAAAGCTGCTAAGAAGAAGTCATTCAGATACCATGGAACTACAGTGAGGATAACACAGGATTTGGCTACATCTACACCGAAGGACCAAAAGGCATGGAATATGATATTCTGTAAAGCAAGGGAACTAGGTCTATAACCAAGAATCAACTACCCAGCAAAACTGACTATACTCTTATAGGGGAAAGTATGGTCATTTAATAAAATAGAAGAATTCCAAGCATTTGTAAAGAAAAGACCAGACCTGAACAGAAAATTTGATGCCTAAACACAGAACCCAAGAGAATAATTAAAAGGAAATTAAGAAAGGGGTAAAAAAAGAAAAACAAAACAAAAAAAATTTTTAAGAGACCCAATAAGTTAAAATGATATGTATCCCTATAAGTAAAAGAGGATATTGGTTACTCTTAAAAATTGTTATTATCACCTGGGCAGCTAGAAGAATTACACTTAGAGGGAACAGTGACAAACTGTATAGGATGAAATGACAAGACATAAATATGTATGCATAAATATATATTTATATGTATATGTATACATAAATATATATATGTGTGTGTGTATGCATATACAACTAGAGTTTAAAATGAGGTTAATACTAAGAGAAATGGGAAAAGAAACAAAATGGGGTAAATTTATATGTCACAAAGAAGTTCATGGCAGGAGGTGGGGAGAACATCAATACACTGGAAGGGTAAAGAGTTTGGAGGTAGGAAATACTCAATTCTTACTGCATTGAAATTGGCTCAAATAAAGAAGAACAATCAAATACATTGGGGTAGAGAAATGATTTGTGCCCTATAGGAAAGTAGAAGGGTAAAAAACAGACTGGTGGGGAGGGAAGCAACACAAGGGAGAGAGTGTGTGGGGGTAGTTTAAAAATACTGTAAAGAAAATAAGAGGGGAATAAGAAGGGAGGGAGTGTAGAAAGGGAAGTAAAATAAGGGCAGGAATTCGGGGAACTGATTAAAAAGAAAACACTGGTGTAGAAGGAAATCATGAAAGAAGAAAGGGAAGGACTGGGAGTGGAAATCAAAATTCTGAGAAATATACAGCTAGTAATCATAACTCCAAATGTGAATGGAATTAACTCACCCATAAAACATAAGCAAATAGCAGAGTGGATTAGAAACCAAAGCCCTACCATATGCTGTCTATAAGAAACACACATGAGGAAGGTAGACACACATAGGGTGAAAGTAAGAGGGTGGAGCCAAATCTATTGGGCATCAACTGACAAAAAGAAGACAGGAGTCACAATCATGATATCTGACACAGCCAAAGTAAAAATAGAACTAGTCAAAAGAGATAGGGAAGGTAATTATATCCTGATGAAAGGCAGTATAATGATGAGGAAATATCTGTACTCAACATGTATGCACCAAATGGCATAGCATTGAAATTTCTAAAGGAGAAACTAGTGGAGCTCAAGGATGAAATAGATAGAAAAACTATACTAGTGAGAGACCTGAACCTTCCTCTATCAGAACAAGATAAATCAAAACAAAAAATAAAGAAGAAAAAGGTAAGAGAAGTAAATGAAATCTTGGGGGAAATAGTGAATATGTGGAGAAAAAGAAATAGGAACAAAAAGGAATACACCTTCTTTTCAGTAGCACATGATATATTCACAAAGATTGGCCATGTACTAGGGCATAGAAACATTGCAAACAAGTACAAAAGAGCAGAAATAATAAATGCAACATTCTCAGACCAAAAAGCAATGAAAATAATAATTAGTAAGGGTACATGGAGAAGCAAATCAAAAATTAACTGGAAAGTAAACAATATGATTCTCCAGAATCGGTTACTAAAAGAACAAATCATAGAAACAATTAATAATTTCATTGAAGAAAATCACAATGGTGGCATCCTTTCAAAATCTATGGGATGCAGTAAAAACAGAACTGAGGGAGCAATTTATATCCTTGAGTTCATATATTAACAAATTAGGGAGGGTGGAGGTCAATGAACTGGGCATGGAAATTAAAAAACTAGAAAGTGAACAAGTTAAAAATCCTAAGATAAAGACCAAATTAGAGTTCCTAAAAATCAAAGGAGAAATTAATAAAATTTAAGGTCAAAGAACTATTGATTTAATAAATAAGACTAAAAGCTGGTACTTTGAAAAAATAAATAAAATAGACAAAGTACTGGTCAATCTAATTTAAAAAAGGAAAGAAGAAAACCAAATTGACAGTATCCAAGATGAAAAGGGAGACCTCACCTCTAATGAAGAGGAAATTAAGGCAATCATTAAAAATTATTATGCCCAATTATATGGCAATAAACATGCCAATCTAGGTGATATGGATGAATATTTACAAAAATATAAATTGCCTAGACTGACAGAGGAAGAAATAGAATACTTAACCCCATATCAGAAAAAGAAATTGAACAAGCCATCAAAGAGATGGGCTCACAATTGAATTCCATCAAACATTCAAAGAACAACTAATCCCAATATTATACAAACTATTCATTTTACGACGCAAATATGATTCTGATTCCAAAGCCAGGCAGGTCAAAAATAGAGAAAGAAAATTACAGACCAATCTCCTTAATGAACATAGATACAAAAATCTCAAATAGTATACTAGCAAAAAGACTCCAGCAAGTGATCATGAGGGTTATTCATTATGACCATGTAGGATTAATACCAGGAATGCAAGGATGGTTCAATATTAGGAAAACCATTCACGTAATTGACCATATTAACAAGCAAACCAACAAAAATCACGATTATCTCAATAGATGCAGAAAAAGCCTTTGACAAAATACAATACTCATTCATATTGAAAACACTAGAAAGCATAGGAATAGAGAAGGGCCTTTCCTTAAAATAATAAACAGTATATATCTAAAACCATTAGCAAACATCATCTGCAATGGGGATAAACTAAAAGCCTTCCCAATAAGATCAGGAGTGAAACAAGGATACCCATTATCACCTCTATTATTTAACATTGTACTAGAAACACTAGCAGTGAGTCGTGGCGCAGCGGCCACAGCGCTTCGGGCTCCTCCCGGCAGTAGCGGCGCGGCAGCGGCGGCAGTGGCAGCAGCAGCGGCAGCGGCAGCGGCAGCAGCGGCTAGGAGCGCGGCTCCCGCTCTCTCGCTCTCGCGGGGCGGCAGTGGAGAGGCGCGGGCCCAGGAGCAGACGGCCCTGCGGGAGCGCGGGGACCCCGGCCCAGCTGTAGGTAAAGGTAAATTTCTGTTCTAATGTGGGTGTATGAATTGAGAAGTCAAAAAAGTGCTCAAAGGATTACTGCAATTATAGTGGGTTGAAGAAACATGGATTCTTACAGTATTATTGGCATTGTTTTTACCAGTTTTCTCATGTTTCAACTTCTTTTCCATGTTGCAAGTCCTTGGTTTTCAGCACAAGTAACCTCAGGTTTTAACAAACTAAGCACCCAAAAGAAGATCGAATGGAACTCAAGGATAGTATCCACATTCCATTCCTTGCTGGTTGGTTTTTTATGCCTATATATTTTATTTTTTGATGAGGCTACTATAGCTGATCCCCTTTGGGGCGATCCTTCAGTTGTTCAAGTGAATCTTGCCATTGCTTCAGGCTACCTCCTCTCTGATATGTTTCTTATCATTTTGTACTGGAAGGTGATTGGTGATAAGTTTTTTATCATTCACCATTCAGCAGCTCTATATGCATACTACTTTGTACTGGCATCATTAACAGAAGATACCATATTGGCTTAAATTTCTGCTATAGCAGAAAACTTCACCTTTTTGGTGACTGGAGTGAGCATGACATTTTGTTATTTTTTATTTAGTGTTAAATCTTCAGTAATTAATAATGAAATTCAGTTTTACAATTTCTGTAGTGTTGTATATGATAGACATCTTATCGACATACTTCCCCTCAAAAATCAGAATCATAGTATCCTAGATGCAGAGCTGGAAGGAATCTCAGAATCTGATCTAGTCCAAACCCCTCATTGCATATTAGAAAACCTATGATGCAGGAATGTTAAATTGTTTCTCTGGGGTTACAAGTGTAGCAAGCATCAAAGGTCGTTCTCTGACTTCAAAGTCATTCTCCTGGATTGTCTATGCAAATCATCCATCTGAAATGTAAAGCTTTAAATAATTAATGCAAATATTAACACCAATAAAATATAATATATTAGCTTAAATAGATAAGTAGATATAAATATGCCCACTTATATCTAGAAAAAGATATTCCATATTATCCACTTGTCCCTGAAGTGGTTTGGATATAAATAGAAGACAGAACTGCTTTCATGTTTTCTTTTATCTTTTTTGTCTTCCTGTTATTAATATATCAAATAGTTATAAAATAAATGCTATAAATCTAGAGATTCTCATGATACTTTGACATTCTTTCAGAAAACAATAAAATGCCAGTTTCTGATGCTATAACATCAAGGTTTTTATTATTTAAAAAATGAGAGGTACAATCTGAGACAGCATATATGCAGTTCCCTTTCTTGTGGCCTTAGTTATTTCATATTTTGTACTTTATACTGATTAACGTGATGAAATCCATGCCAAACAAAGTCTCTTATAGTTGTTAGTTTTTATTGCAATGTTGCTAATAAAAATATAGGCACACTATTTAGAAAGACTGAATATGTATGCATATGTGTAACATCAGGTAACAATTTAATGGGAAAATATATTTTCTGAATACAAATCACTTAACAATCTATGCTACAAGAACAATTCTGACCTAGTGAAAAGTATAATTTTTAAATGTAAATTCACATTAATATCTCATGAATCTACTGTTCACTCTTGGTCACTCTTGCAAATCACAGGCTTGACAAGTGAATGGCTTTGCATGAACTTGCATGTTGAATGTTCATTTTTGTGGAATGTATACTGATATTCTCTTTGGACCTTATTCTTCTTTGTATTTTATGTGAAACCAAAAGTAAGTGCATGTTAGAGTCTAATTTTCAATTAGCTTATTTTTCTCACTACATATTGATGAATAAAAATCAGCTTTAATTTTAAAGATGGTATATTAATTAACACATTGATTTAATGCAGCATATATCAATAAGAGTCAATCTATTCTTATGAAACCAACAAAAGAGAAAATTTTAGAGGTATTAAAATTTCAAATATTTGTTAACTCATGGGCTTTTAAAAAGTAACAAAAGTAAAACTACAGGTATAGACCTATATGGAAAGTTTTAAAATGGAATCATTATTTTGTATTTTTTTTTTCCTTAAGCAAGCCTTCTCAAAGTTGGTGCTTTGTTTACATCATTACTTCTTAATACTGGTCTAATTTCCATTTTTAGAAAATAATCTCTTTTGATGCCTTGCAGTGTTTATGATTAAGCTATTTGCTATGAGCTTTCTTTCTGAAATAATGGTTCTTTAGTAGGTAATTTAGAATTTAACCTTCAGGAAGCAAAGAATAAAAGCAAGATAGCAATTGGTTCTTATTTACTTCCAATAAAGAATTTTTTTTCTGTTACCTACTTTCAATGTAACTTGGACTCAAAGTATTGAACATAACGTAATAAAGGAAAACAAAAATTCCCCCCCCCAAAAAAAAAGAAACACTAGCAGTATCAATTAGAAAAGAAAAAGAAATTGAAGGTATTCAAATAGGCAATGAGGAGACCAAGCTATTACTCTATGAGGATGATATGATGGTCTACTTAAAGAATCCTAGTGAATCAACTAAAAAGTGAGTTGAAATAAACAACAACTTTAGCAAAGTTGCAGAATACAAAATAAACCGTAAGTCATCAGCATTTCTATATATTTCCAACACATCTCAGCAGCAAGAATTAGAAAGAGAAATTCCATTTAAAATCACCCCAGACAACATAAAATGCTTAGGAATCTATCTGTCGAGACAAATACAGGAACTATATGAACAAAACTACAAAACACTTTTGACAAAATTAAAACTAGATCTAAACAATTGGAAAAACATTAACTGCTCATGGGTAGAACAAGCTAATATAATAAAAATGACAATCCTACCCAAATTAATTTACTTATTTAGTGCCATACCCATTGAATTACCAAAAAACTTTTTTACTGAATTAGAAAAAACATAAAAATGTTCATTTGGAAGAACAAAAGATCAAGGATATCCAGGGAAATCATGAAAAAAAAATGCGAAGGAAGGTGGCCTTGCAGTTTCTGATCTCAAACTATACTATAAAGTAGTGGTCATCAAAACAACATAGTACTGTCAAAAAGACAGAAGGGAGGATCAGTGGAATAGACTTGGAATAAGTGACCTCAGAAAAACAGTCTATGATAAACCCAAAGTTCCCAGCTTTGGGGACAAAAATCCACTACTTGATAAAAAAAAAAAACTGCTGGGAAAATTGGAAAACAGTATGGGAGGAATTAGGTTTGGATCAACATCTCACACCCTACACCAAGATAAATTCAAAATGGGTGAATGACTTGAATATAAAGATAGAAACTATAAGTAAATTAGGTGAACACAGAATAGTATAAATGTCAGATCTTTGGGAAAGGAAAGTTTTTAAAACCAAGCAAGAGTTAGAAAAAATCACAAAATGTAAAATAAATAATTTTAATTACATCAGATTAAAAGGGTTTTGTACAGACAAAACCAATGCAACCAAAATTAGAAGAGAAGCAACAAATTGGGGGAAAGTCCTCATAACAAAGACCTCTGACAAAGGTCTAATTACTCAAATTTATAAAGAGCTAAATCAATTGTACAAAAAATCAAGCCATTCTCCAATTGATAAATGGCAAGGAACATGAATAGGCAATTTTCAGTCAAAGAAATCAAAACTATTAATAAGCACATGAAAAAGTGTTCTAAACCTCTTATAATCAGAGAGAGATGAAAATCAAAACAACTCTGAGGTATCACCTCACACCTAGCAGATTGGCTAACATGACACCAAAGAAAAGTAATGAATGCTGGAGGGGATATGGCAAAGTAGGGACATTAATGCATTGCTGGTGAAGTTGTGAATTGATCCAACAATTCTGGAGGGTAATTTGGAACTATGCCCAAAGGCCACTAAAAGACTGTTTGCCCTTTGATCCAGCCATAGCTCTGCTGGGTCTCTACCCCAAAGAGATAATAAGGAAAAAGACATGTACAAGAATATGCATAGCTGTGCTCTTTGTGGTGGCAAAAAAATTGGAAAATGAGGGGATGTCCTTCAATTGGAGAATGGCTGAACAAATTGTGGTATATGTTGGTGATGGAATACTATTGTGCTCAAAGGAATAATAAACTGGAGGAATTCCATGTGAACTGGAATAATCTCCAGGAATTGATGCAGAGTGAAAGGAGCAGAACCAGGAGAACATTATACACAGAGATTGATACACTGTGGTACAACTGAATGTAATGGACTTCTCCATTAGTTGCAATACAGTGATCGTGAACAACCCAGAGGGACCTATGAGAAAGAACACTATCCACATGCAGAAGAAAAACTGTGTGAGTAGAAGTACTGAAGAAAAACAACTGCTTGATTATATGGGTTGAGGGGGATATGACTGGGGATGTAGACTCTAAATGAACATCGTAGTACAAACATCAACAACATGGAAATAGGTTCTGATCAAGAACACATGTGATACCTAGTGAAATTGTGCATTGGCTATAGGAAGGGGAGGGGAGGAGAGGGAGGGAAAGAATATGATTCTTGTAACCAAGGAATAATGTTCCAAATTGATTAAATAAAATTTAAAAAATTAAAAATTAAAAAATAAAAGCAAAAAGAAAAGTCCATTTGAGGGCATCTAGATGGCATAGTAGATTAAGTCAGGCCTGGAAATGGAAGATTTGGGTTTCAAATCTGGCCTCAGACACTTCCTAGCTATGTGACCCTGGGCAAGTCATGTGACTTCCATTGCCTAGCCCTTACTACTCTTCTACCTTGGAACCAATCCATACTATTGATTCTAAGATGAAAGGTATAGGTTTAAAAAAAAATCAATTCTTTAAATTCCTGAAGATTGTGACAGAAGGTCAGTTTTCTTACATTAGTATCAGGATACCAAATGTACTCTAGAGTTATAAGGATGAGAAACCTAGGAGCCCAATCAGCACAGCTCCTTTTGGCCAATGAGAATTTCGTGACTCCATTGGCATGAAGGCTTTCATGCTCTTGCAACCAATGCAGGATCTTGACTCCTCACTTTAATAGTGGTATGCATTTGTTACTGATACCATCCTGTCAGTGAGCCTTTCTGGACCCTGATCACAAGAAAACAGACTGGCACAGATCTAAACTGGAATATTTCCAGCTTTATAAGGGCTGCCTGAAATTTTGTTCTATTGGCATAATCATCTGAAATCCAGGGTCACTTTGATGTCATGCTAAGCCGGAGGAAGATGTTAGGGGGTGTCTAAAATGTAAGAGAGTCCAAAAGCCCTGCTCTGTTTAAGACACAAAGCCTTGTAATATGACATATAGCCAGAAGGTGGTGCCATGGGCACACGTCTGAATGGCAGTATTCTGGGGCATAGGGAAGGTTGGGGGCGAGGACTTTCAGAAGCCATTCCTTTTCAAAATTTTCTTTACCAGAAGGATGTTTCACAAGCAAAGCTGAGATATAATGATTTATCTCCACTGTAAAAGCAATGAAAGATGGTTAGAAAGCATAGACAATTCCTATTATGGTCATAGATTCATGGAAGCAACGCACCTTTGCAGAAGCCGTCCCCTCCTGTGTATGGTACACTCCTTCCTCACCTCTGCTCTTAGAACTCTGGATTTCAAGTTACCCCTACCACTACCTCCCCATCCCAACTATCACCCAGAGAGTACTTTCTCCCTTTTGAAAGTGTTTTTGATTGCTTTGGGTCTGTTTCATATTTTGAGGTTTATGTATATACACACTCCTCCAGATCCCCAGTGTATGTAAACTCTTCAAGGGATAGTAACTTTGTATCCCCAGATCTACGCTATAATAGCACTTAATGTTTGCTGAATTGAATTGAATCTCAGTTTGGAAAAAACAAACTCTGTCAGAGGCCATCTACCTGAAGAATTCCCACTGTGATGTCATTAGTAAGTATTCCTCTACTCTTCTATGAACAATTTTAGTAGAGTAGAAAGTTGCTATCTCACAAAGTAGTGCATTCATTCCATTTTTGAATAGCTCTAATTGCTGGAAGTTGTTTGGTTTGGTTATTTTTTCCTCCTCTCCCATCCATTAAAGCAAATTTTGCCCCTATAAAATCTCCAGCTAATGTTCCTTGCTCTGCCCTCTGGGGACAAGCAAAATAATCACTCTTAGATGAGATGCCATTTCAAATCTTTAAAGACAGCTATCACCTTCCCTCCCCTTCCCTTTTTATCCCTCCAAATCTTTACCAAGCTAAATATTTCCACTTTCCTTCAAACAGTTGCTTAAATGTCTCCACTAAGTACCTTCAACATGGTTTCACCCCTTATGATATTCTCTAGTTTGCCACCATCTTTCCCGAAATATAGTTCATAGAACTTAGTAGAGTACTTCAGATTTGGTCTGACCCAGGTAGAATATTGCATCTGTCTAATGATCATATTTTTCTGATACTGGAAACTACCTCTCTGTAAATGCAATGTAAGATCACATTTTGGGGGCTGGGAGAGTACCTTATCACTGTCATATCAAAATTGCAGTTGACTAAAACACCTAGGTGTACTTCAAACTATTATCTAGTCATGACTTCCTCATTTTGTGAATTTTTGTCCTGGAGTGCTATTGAAAGAGGACTGGATTAGGAGTTGAAGAACACAGGTCCAAATATCTCTGTAACTAGAGAGAAGCCATTTGGCTATTGTAGACCTCCATTTACCCATCTGAAAAATGAGAGCATTGAACTATATAACTTTTAAGATCTCTTCTAGTCCTAAGCCTATGATCTTATGTCACCTTGATTTTTAAACCCACTTCAAGTGTACCAAATATAAAACTTGATGTGGAGTTCTATCAAATTTAATCTTAATACATTTGGGCCAATAGTTTACCTACTGAGATCTTTTTTGGATCCTGATTCTATTCTCCAACAAGTAAGCTATCTCTCCTTCTCTATCATATGTAAATTTAATAATCCTGACATCTGCACCTTCATTGATTAAAAAAAGTTAAATAGCATAGAATCAAGGAAAATCTCTGGGGTCCTCCATTAGAGAATTCCCTCCAAAATGGCAGTGACTCAGTAATGGATTCAGTAGAAGCTGTCACCAAACTGAACTATTCTCTAGTTTTCATGCCTTGATTTTGTCCAAAAGTATAGATAAGAGTCTTTGCCAAAGAAAGTAGCCACAATGTAGGAAGAAGCAAGGTCTTAAAAAGTTCATAAGACAAAATTCCATGAAGAAATCAGGAAGAAAATTAATGACAGCAGATGCTTATATGTAGATATATAAAGCATTTGTAAAAAGCAAGGAAACATATCTGACTTTAAGATATCACTGAGACATGGTTTGTGACTCATGACTGAATTATGACTCTGGAGCTATATGTTGGAAGGAATGTGGGAAAATAGGAACACTAATACATTGTTGGTGGAACTGTGAACTGATCTAACTATTCTAAAAAACTATCTGGAATCATAATCAAAGAGCTATAAAACTGTGTATACACTCTGACCCAGTAATATCACTATTGGGTTAATTTCCTTATGTAATCAAGGAAAGTGATATATGCCATAATGACAAAATAAGATGATCACAAAAACAGCTGGAAAAACTTATAGAAAGTAATGCGAAGTGAAGTAAGAGAACCAAGAGAACTTGGTACACAATGACAACAATAATGTTTGATGATCAACTGTCAATGACAAGTATTAACAAGAAAGCAAGGATCTCACTTTATTGCCTCCAAGAATTTTTCTCTAGTGTAAGTAATATATGTCTTGTTTTACAACATAACAAATGGGAATGTGTATTATATGATTATATATATATATATATTATATATATGCATATATATAATATATATATATATATATATATAGCTGTATCATATTATCTGCCTCCTGGGGGTTGGGGGAGGAGTAGGAGGGAGAGAAAGAACATTGATTGAAAAAGTAAAAAAAAATGAATATTAAGAATTGTATCAGAGTTCTATCCTGGAGCTTGAGCTTGGAGGAGCCCCTCAGATAGCTTCTCTTCAGATAGGTCACTTGATTGATAAGGACTGACTCCCTTCTCTTCCTTGGCTCTCCAAGGCCTTAGACTCCCGCCTTGGTTCAGCCTGAGTCAGAGTGGTTTTTGAGTTAACCTCCTTTTCCTTCTCTCCCTCTCTCTCCCTCTAATAATTTCTTCCTCCTGTTGTAATTAAATCACCATAAAACTAAAAAAAAAAAGAATTGTATCAACAGGCAATTTGGAAAAAATAATTTTTTTAAAAAGAGAAAAATATAAAAATGGCTCTCTCTGGAAGATTACACTTTTTAAAAATAACAGGAGAGTAAATAGTATATAACTATATAAATAGTTTATATATTTTTCTATTTATATATAATTATGTATTTTATAATTAATATACAAATTATAATATATAAATAGTAAAAAAAGAGTAAATAAGAGGAGTGGCTTCATCTGCATCATCATTACATAAATCAGATATTTGCTGCACTCCCACTTGACATGGATCTTTTTACTCTCTGTCAAAAACAGAGCAGCTAATAATTTGTATTCTTACCTTAAACATTATCCTCCATAAGGTAGACTTAGTGGGGATAGATAGGTGGCTCAGTGGAATAAGAGCCATGCCTGGAGATAGAAGGTCCTGGATTCAAATGTGACTTCAGTCAGATACTTCCTAGCTGTGTGATCCTAGGCAAGTACTTAACTGCAATCGCCTGGAGCTTTTGTTGCTTCTCAAGCCTTGGGACCAAAACACAGTATTGATTCTAAAATGGAAGGTAAGATTTTTTTAAAAAAGGTGAAGGTAGCATTAAATCTGGTATATCCTATACCAGATTTGATTCTCATCATAAAAAAGGAGCTGATTATTAGGATAGAAATTATTAAAAAAAAACTTTGCAGATTAGAAGAAGGTAGTGACCCCTTCATAACAGAATCTGTCTTTTCTAGCACAGAAAGAGAAAATCAGAGATTGCTGAGATACAGTAGTCATTTTAAAAGAATGGATTTTAAGGTATTCAGAAGAGAGTGGGTGGCATCCTAAAAACTAAAATTTTACAAGTGGTCAGCCCATAAGAGTCAACAAGATATATACTGGAAGTGTGCTCTAGACACCTACTAGTTATCATTCATCCTGTCTCGATCTCAGTTTTCTTGTTCATAAAAAGAAGGTACTGGACCCAAAAATCTTTAAACTCCATTCCAGTTCAAAATCTAGGATACTATGATCAAATCCTGAAGAAAAATAAATAAGTGTGAGGTTAAAGAAAGGAGAAAGAGGAGGGTTGGAGATGTCCAAAGAAACCAGTGTTGATATATTAAAAAAAATTCATCAACTCTTTTAATTCTATTGTTTTTAAACAATTCATCCATAACCAGTCTAAAGAATATTCTGCTAGCACCTAGAAAGATTTATATGTACTGACACAAAGCAAGTGAGCAGAACCAGGAGAATATTGTATACAGCAAACAGCAATATTGTATGATGATCAACCATGAATGACTTAGTTATTTTCAGCAATACAATGATCCAAGATAATTCAAAAGGATTTATGATGAAAATGTTGTTCACCTCTGGAGAAATAACTGATGGATTCTGAATGCAGATGTAGGTATTCAATTTTTAGCTATTTTTCTTTATAGGTTTTTTAATGTGTTTTCTTCTACAACATGACTAATATGGAAATACATTTTGCATGACTACACACATATAACCTATATCAAATTGTTTACTGTCTTAGAGAAGAGGAAGGAGAGGGAAGGAGAGAACTAGAAATTCAAAATTTTAGGAAATGAATGTTAAAAATAATTTTACATATAATTGGAAAGAAATAAAATATTACTGAAAAAAACTCTCCAAAAAAAGAATATTTTGTTACAGAAAATAGAAACAAAGCAAAAGATATAATTCTGTCTTCTCACTGCTATCTATTGTTATAAACTTTATCCAGGCTAAGTAGTAGTTCTATATCTTAACTGATTTTCTTCTTACTCCCAATACATCTTACAAAGTCCTTTCTGTTTTCCCTTCTATTCCCATTCCATTTCCTTCCATAGAATAGCTAGAATCAATTCATCTCAAGCTCCTAGCTCAAGATCTATTTCATTATGTAGGTAGTATTCTAACAGGACCAGGCCTCTTCCATCATCTGCCCTTTTTTCTCTCATACAGGTTTTTTAAAATAGCATACTCATTGATCTTTTTAGATAATTTCTGGTTTGCCTTCAGAATTTTTTCTCAAGTGAGTTTTTAGAGTTTAATTCTTGATAGTTTTTGATCCTTGATGGTCTAACTTCCTCTGTAGAATTTTAGTTCATTGTTTCCTACTTCTCTGTACTTTTTGAAATCTTTTCCTCCCAGAATTAAATACATAAGTAGGACTCTCCTCTCCATTTATATCAACAATTCTAATGTCAAATAGTCATTTTCCCCCAAGATTCTCATTATGCCTACATCAGCAACCAGTTCCTTTTAGTTGACCAGGAAATGGTCCAGAACAGAGAATCTTTTTGTTGCTTGCTCTGTATTTTGAAGAATGAATGTGTGTTTGTAAATAGGCTTTCAAAAGAAGAAATTTTTAACTCAGTTTAATCTAACAACCCTATATTAAGCCACTTCCATATAAAAGACCCTATATTGGGCCTTGGGGACACACACACACAAATGAAAAACAGTATCTACTTTAAAAATTCTTGTATTCTATTGGGGATGAACTTAACACATAATCATTTTTATAGCTATTTTATGCTGGTAATTTATTACCTTACTAGACTGTAAATTCCTTGAAGATAAAGACCATGCTTTGTACAAACTTCTAATGATATTCCACCAGATACCCAAGACCTAGCACAGGGATTAGCAATTTTGCTTGAGTATCATTGCATTGCATTGCATTATTTGAGTTACCTTACAGTGTGTAATTACAGAGATCAAAGTTAAATTTAAGGAAGAACTTCCTGAGAGTTAACTGAGTTTGCAACCAGAATGATTGTCTTCCTTTCTAGAGAGATTTTTAAGAAAGATTTTTAATCTTTCTCTATGTTAAAAAAAAAAAAAGCATATTGGAAAAGTCACTGGCTTGCTATAAGAAGACCTGAGGGTCTAGTTACAGAATCACAGGGTGTTAGAGCTAGAAGGAATCTCAAAAATTATCTGATGAAGGACAGAAAGCTAAGGAGTCTTCTTCCCATTAACACTATGATACTCCAAAGATATACTTAGCTGAAACACATTTAGCTATCTGCTTTACCAAAGGATTTCAAGAGGACTTTTTCTCTTCTCTGCTTTCTCCCCAAGCCAGACCTCCAAAAGTTGTGTTCACCTAACCTCTCGTATGCCTTCCAAGCTCAAAAGGAAAGATTATAGAATTTAGAAATACAAGGAGTCTTAGGAGTTGTAAGAGTCGAAGTTCAGTAAGATGGTGGACTCCTCACAATGAATCACTAAGATGGAGTCAGGGAGCATTTCCATCAAAACAAATTAAGTTTCATGTTCCCAACCTAATCCCCATTTCATATATATAGGATTGAAACAGCCCTTGTTTTGCCTGGGTAAGAGGCTATAGGATATGCAGATAGGATTGAAACCATCCTTGTATTGATTGGTTAAAATCTGCTTGAATAATTAGGATAATTGGCTTTGTAAATTACAAGTTATGATTAGCTAGTTTTTGAGATAAGACTGTAACTCTCAAGTAACCAGCCAATGGTGAATGAGAGGAAGGACCAACTTCATGAACAGAAAGAAAAAAAAAACAGAACAAGACTAAGAGAAGAATTATCCCCCTCAGATACAAATGTGGGATTTGGGATTGCTCTGACCATCACACCATAGAGATTTCCAGGAGTTTGATTTATCCCAAATTTCCTCAATCTCCACTGAATCTAAAGTCTTTTGGACTCCTCCAAAGGCCACCTTGTCCCCTTTTGTCTCTAATCAACAACTCAAAATTCATCCCAGACAGATTGAGAAGGGGGTAAGAGGACAGGAAAGAGACCACTATTCTTAAGAAGCCTCTTCTCCTAGACCTCTGATATCTTAGCAAGACCAACTAATATGACAATTAAAATGATGATGATAATAACAATAAAAACAATAGCAAGTATAAAATATATATATATATATATACATATATGTTTCCAGTACTTTGAGGTTTACAATGTTCTTTACATACATTATATCATTTGAGATATGTATAAATACACACACATATTCCTAAGTTTTTCCATTGATGCTTAGGAAGCTCAGTGTCTGCAAATGATAGATAATGATGGTAGCGCCAAGAGGATAGAAATATTGGGAATATGGATGAGTGCTGAACACTTAAAGTGAGAGTGAGGTTCTGCCACAGCCTGGCTTTGGGAACACCTTAGCATGACCCCGGTTCAGAATGTCCTGTACTGGCACCAGCTTGCTCAGAAAAGCTATTCTAAAATTGGACTTTTCTTCCCTTGGGAAATCTGAGAATTTGAAACTCCTTCCCAACAGCCTGAGGAAGATAAGCTTATTGGGAGGAGGCAGAGTAGAGCAGGAGGATATGGAAATATAACAGCATTGTTACCTTCTGTAACAGATGAGTTTTCCCAAGTTGTCTTGGATTCTAAGCAGCAGTATCTCCCTGGTAAGTCAGTAGTTGAGTGTGAAGACTCCTGACTTTCGGTAACTCTGTCTAATTTCCTAATAATATTATGGCCTGGCTCTTATATGGCATGAATGTTTTTTCATAGAATTTCAAAATTCATTCTTTCATTCAATAAATATTTCATAGGTAACCCCAAGGCCCTGGTAGGAATAGATGCAAAAACACACAAGAGAAACTTGACCTCAAGGAAGTAGAGGGGAATGCTAGGAAAAGACAATGAACTTGGAATTCCAGGATTTAAGTTCAAATCCTGACCAACTCCTTACCATCTCCATGTCTTTATAAGTTATTTAACCCCTCATGGGCTCATTTTCATCACATCTAAAATCAGAGGATTTCACCTACGGCCCCATCCCACTTTTAAACTGTGATCCTGAACTCACAGCATAGATTATTACAATTTCTTATTTATATTGGTTCATCTGTAAAATATTGTTCTCATTTTATAAATATTAGTAGTAAAGAAAAGGCAGTTTGGCATGGTGGGTAAAGAATTGGCCCCCCAGTCAGAAAGTCCTAGATCCAAACCTCATCTTTGACACATTCTCACTGTGTGATCCCAGCCAAATCACTCAACTTTTCCTTGTCTAACAACCATCTAAGATCACAAGTTACATCTGAAAGGATGGAATTAACTCATTTGGGGATCCTCTATAACAATGAAATCACAGATCCAGTTCCAAAAAAATTAAAGACAAAACATTTATATAGTGTTGGGGTTTTTTTGTCTTGTTTTGTTTTTTTACAAATCCTTACTTTCCATCTTAGAACCAATATTAAGTATTGGTTCCAAGGCAAAGGAGTGGTAAGGGCTAGATAATGGGGATTAAGTGACTTACCCAGAGTCACAAAACTAAGAAATGTCTGAAGCCAGATTTGAACCCAGAATCTCCCATCTCTAGTTCTAGCTTGCTAACCACTGAGTCACCTAGCTATGTAGTACTTCAAAGTTTACAAAAGTGCTTCCCTTACAACTGTAACATGAATAGTAGTAATAGTCTCTCAATAGCTGAGGATGACGATTGTCTTTGTGCATTTTCATCTATGATAGATGAATGTGAACAAAGACACTTGTGCATGAAGGAGATTTAAGAGGAAAAGTCGATGCACAGAGACAGTCCCACTCTCGGTGTTGGAAGCCTGGGTCCAGTGGCACGAAAGGTTGTTACACCTGGAGACTTCCTCAGCTGCATTGGATGGCTGTGTTGTCTTTTGTGTTCCAACACGCCCTAAGCATTCCACAGTGCTTTGTTGCGTCGCCCTCTCAGCCGCTGAACCTTCTTATTGGTTTCTTCCGTCTGTTCAGCCGAAGCAGTCTTTACATGTTGGGTGAGCAAAGCCCTGGTTTACCAGGGGTCGACGACCCGATGGCTACCCTCACAAGGTTTAGCCAGCCTGTTGAAGCCGTTGCCCGGGGTGTGGCCGCTGCGGCATGCTAGCAGCTACTAGGAGCCACAAGTGAAAGCTGGGTGTCAGGTGAGGGTCAGAGTCTGGAGAGCTGCCCTAGGAGGACACAGCAAGTCCTCCATACCAGAGATACTACCCCTCCCTGAACACCCCAACATGATCACCATATTACACATGCAGAAACTGAGCTCTAGAGGTGAAATGACTTGCTCAAAATCATAGTTAGTGTTTGGACCAGTATTTGAGATATCCTAACTGTAAGTCCATCTCTCTTCCACTATACCACATTGCCCCTTATAAATGATGCCAGAGAGATAAATTGATTGGGAAATCTAAGATAAGAGTGCCTCTTATCACTATTTTCTTTCTGTTCTAATTAGCTAGAATTTATAAATAAGATATCTGCATCTCTTCTGCTTTTGCTGAGGAAAGGACATGAAGAAAAGAGCTGAAGTTGCAGTTTGAAATACTGAGTTTGAAAAAGAACTTTCTAAATTCTAAATTATAAAGAGACTTTTTCTTTCTTCCCAAATAGCTTCTAAAAACACAAGTCTTATTCTTCCATGAGTAGGAAAAGTAATAGTAATGGATAAGATGATCTTGCAAATACTACTTCAGACTCTGAATCCTATAATAATATAGCAGGAATGCAGTTAATATGGTGCTATGGTGCCTGGCTAAGCAGGGCTCTTATATCCTCTTACTTGCTCCACTCTTGTGAGGATGGAGTTACTCCTCTACTTGGGTACCACTCTTTCCAGTCACTAACTCTTTTTTTTTTTTTAGTTTTTAAAACATTATTTTATTTGGTCATTTTTCATACATTGTTCATTGGAAACAGATCATTTTCTTTCCCTACCCCCTAATCCCCCACCACCCCTTCCCTAGCCGACGCGTGATTCGTCTGGGTATCACATGTGTCCTTGCTCTGAACCCATTTCCTTGTTGTTGGTATTTGCATTAGGGCACTCATTTAGCGTCTCTCCTCAATCATGTCCCCTCAACCTCTGTAGTCAAGTAGTTGCTTTTTCTCGGTATTTTTACTCCCTCAGTTTGTCCTCTGCTTGAGGATAGTTGTTGTTATGTTTTTTTTTCTCATAGATGCTGCAGCTTGTTTAGGGACATTGTAAAGCCATTAATGGAGAAGTCCATTACGTTCTCTTGTACCACAATGTGTCAGTCTCTGTGTACAATGTTCTCCTGGTTCTGCTCCTCTCACTCTGCATCACTTCCTGGAGGTTGTTCCAGTCTCCATGGAATTCCTCCACTTTATTATTCCTTTGAGCACAATAGTATTCCATCACCAACATATACCACAATTTGTTCAGCCATTCTCCAATTGAAGGGCATCTCCTCATTTTCCAATTTTTGGCCACCACAAAGAGCGCAGCTATGAATATTCTTGTACAGGTCTTTTTCCTTAGTATCTCTTTGGGGTATAAACCCAGCAGTGTTATGGCTAGATCAAAGGACAGACAGTCTTTTATTGCCCTTTGGGCATAGTTCCAAATTACCCTCCAGAATGGTTGGATCAATTCACAACTCCACCAGCAATGCATTAATGTCCCTACTTTGCCACATCCCCTCCAGCATTCATTACTTTCCTTTGCTGTCATGTTGAACAATCTGCTATGTGTGAGGTGATACCTCAAAGTTGTTTTGATTTGCATCTCTCTGATTATAAGAGATCTAGAACACATTTTCATGTGCTTATTAATAGTTTTGATTTCTTTAACTGAAAATTGCCTATTCATGTCCCTTGCCCATTTTTCAATTGGAGAATGGCTTGATTTTTTTGTACAACTGGTTTAGCTCTTTATAGATTTGAGCAATTGGACCTTTGTCAAAGGTTTTCTTTATGAAGATTATTTCCCAATTTGTTGCTTTCCTTCTAATTTTAGTTACATTGGTTTTGTTTGTGCAAAAACTTTTTAATTTGATGTAGTCAAAATTATTTATTTTGCATTTTGTGACTCTTTCTAAGTCTTGCTTGGTTTTAAAATCTTTCCCTTCCCAAAGGTCTGACATGTATACTATTCTGTGTTCACCTAATTTACTTATAGTTTCCTTCTTTATATTCAGGTCATTCGCCCATTCTGAGTTTATCTTGGTATAGGGTGTGAGGTGTTGATCCAAACCTAATCTCTCCCTCACTGTCTTCCAATTTTCCCAGCAGTTTTTATCAAATACTGGGTTTTTGTCCCAAAAGCTGGGGTCTTTGGGTTTATCAAAGACTGTCTTACTGAGGTCATTTACCCCAAGTCTATTCCACTGATCCTCCTTTCAGTCTCTTAGCCAGTACCAAATTGTTTTGATGACCACTGCTTTGTAATATAGTTTGAGATTTGGGACTGCAAGGCCACCTTCCTTTGTTTTGTTTTTTTTCATTATTTCCCTGGATATCCTTGATCCTTTATTCTTCCAAATGAACTTTGTTATGGTTTTCTCTAATTCCGTAAAATAGTTTTTTGGTAGTTCAATGGGTATGGCACTAAATAGATATATAAGTTAGGGTAGGATGGTCATTTTTATTATGTTAGCTCGTCCCACCCATGCCAGTCACTAACTCTTGGAGGGGTTTTACTCTTTAACCACGTCCAAGAGAAAGGGAAGAAGATAAACAGCCCTATTTTGTTCAAACTGTCCTCCCTTAAGACCAACATATCTTCTCACTATCCTGGTAAGTTTCTTTAGGCTAAACTGCAGCTTGTCATTGCCTTTCATAATGTGATAGTCAGAAGTGAACAAAATAGACCAAATATATAATCTGATGAGGGTAGACTATCATCCTTGAGATTATAGGGGAAATCTAATAAGACAAAGGATCTAGAAGTGGTTTTGTTATGTTTTGGGAAAAAGCAATACATTAGGAAGAAGGGTGAGGGGAGGTAAGGAAAGGTGAGAAAAATTATCTTACAAAATTGTGGAATGAAAGTAGAAGACAAAGAAGATGGGATGGGGAAAAATATAAAAAATACAATAATATACAACCAGGGAGCTAGTTGAGAGAAAAAATAAAATGCAGGGAAAAAATGCCAAAAATTCTAAAACAGAACAAGCCTGGAGGAGAGCATAGAATAAAAACAATTTCTTTGTGTGTTGGTTGGTTGTTTATTATTTTGATTTAGTCTTGTTTTTGGCTAATGGTTACAGAAAAGATTTTATTCATTTTATAGCATATATATAATTATTATAATTTGTTAGTCATAACAAAGAAGTTAAAAGATCAGTTCATAGGAACAATAAAAATTATGTCAAAGAGAATAATTATGATGCAATATACCCAACATTTATGAATGTATCAAAAATGGTCCTTGTAGAAAAACATATATACCTTAAATTTTATATTAACAAAAGGGAAAAAAGAGAAATCTGATGAGCTTATCATGATATTACAAAACACTGGAAAACACAAATTAGTAATTCTGAAAAAGCAGAAAGGAAAAAACCTTCAAAGACACTCAAGGTTTGTATATTTTTTAACTGGACTTTTTTTGTGAGAAAGAACCAGTTTCATCCTGTCTCTGAATCCATATTTGTCTTAATTTTTCAGATGTTTCTTGTATGATGAAATATTGGAGATCACATCTAGTAGAGACTGATGAACTACTTCATTGGGCCTTAAACAAAAGTCATTGTCTTCCAGGGTACTATGGAAGCTGACAATGGCTTAAAGATGAGGAATCTGAAGCAAGCAGGGTTAAGTGACTTGCCCAGGGTCACACAGCTAGTAAGTGTCTGAAGCCAGTTTTGAACTCCGGTCTTCTGACTCCAAATCCAGCATTCTATCCACTGTACCACCAAGCTGCACATAATGTGTATCTTGCATAAAAGTAAATATGGTCATTGATATATGTGGTAATTATTAAATGTTTACAGTATTCTATTTTATCATTTTTTTGTTCATATTTGCTTTTTTCTAGAATTTTATATATATTGTGAATATTGTTTTCTTAACTATGAATAATTTTGTTACTTTGTATAGACATTACTATTTCTACGTGTTTTATTATTCTAATATTACTCCTACTATTATTGCCTTGCTGATATGCATATTTGTTTATAGTCTATGGACATATATATACTACTACTCTGATGTGCATATAGTATGTACTCCATTCAATTTAAGTTATACCACTACAGAAGCCTATTAAGGAACATGTTACTTTGGGTTATATTCATTGCACACATATGCTATTAATGATTCCTGGATTTCCTGGGACACTGAGTTAATCCACCTTCTGGGAAATACTAATATTGTTTCGATGATGTGATTTGTAATTTCAGGTGTCAAGTATACTATAATTTTCCAAGGGCTTGCAAAGTTTCGGATTCCAGAGGAAAACGTAGAAGGATTTTAGAGCCCAATTGTCTTGTAGGTAGACATGTTGGCACTTCAAAGATTGGGATAAGAAGAGTTTTAGTAGCTTTCTTTGTGTTATTCGGTATGATGAAAGAAAACTTGCCCCCCTGGAAACCTCTTACTCTACTATCTTCCCAGCATTTCTTTGCTTATAATTTAAGTCAATAGTCAATAACGTGTGTGTTATTGTGGAATTATAAGTGGAAATCACTTCATTGTAATGGAGAATCCCGTGTAGCATGCACTCTGGCACTGTGGAAATGATTATGTAAATTCAAGAGAGGACAAATTGTTTTGTTTTGCTGAGATGGGACAGCATTTCCTGAAAATATCTTGCTTATCTTCATGACTAAGGGATCAAAGATCCTTGCCAACTGAGTCTCCCTATCTCCGTACCCAGGCCATAGGCTTTCTGAAGGAGCTAATATAAAACATCCTTTCTTCTTTGAGCAGCCCCTCTTCCTTAGACCCCCAGTGCTGGAGAGTCTCCATTCCCTCCCTCATCCCCATATCCAGTCATGATTGTGGCTATTGCTGGAACTTGTGGTAGTGAAAAGATGTACCTAGTTAGATTAACATGAGGTAGATCCTCAAGTTGCTGGGCTACCTCTTCTCTTTTATTCTGCTTTTTAGTGAGCCGGGATAACCTAACAGTAAAGAATGGGACTGGCTTCACAGAGGGAAGTCCTTCCTTAAACTATAGTATATTTTGGAGAAGGTGTGTGTCTTGAAGAAGATGGATATCTATAGTTTATCTTAAACTGGAAAGGAGCTTCCCAGAAGCCTTTGGTAAGTTTCTCTAAATGTATAGTTCTGAAGTGAATATGAAATGCATGTTCCAAAATCTAACAGACTTGTTTCTATATCCCAGGAGAATATATTTGTACTGGGTTTTGGATTTTTGTTTTAGCCATTTTTGGTTAATGGCTTTCATGAACCTTTTCTGTTGTGGAAAAAACAAATAGCCATACTTAAAATCTATTGTATATATTGAATCCCTTTGCTAGAAAGGGGTCACCCAAGATACAAGCTACATTTAAATTTTATTTTAGAGATTTTGATTAAATTCTTATTCTAGGGAAATAATGTTACAGGATAAGAGAAAAACTGGATTTCTTCTCTTTGGCTAAAACTGGTTAATGTGAGCTCCAGGCTAAGAATCATGGCGGGAATCTATTTTGATTCTCCACCCTGGCCATAGCTGTCACCTATATTAGCTATCAGCACAGGGTCAGAATGATTAATTTTTAGAGAGGTCAAAATTCATGCAGACCTAGAAGGAAGAATAAAAATGAAAAAAAAAGATTGTATGTGACCAAAATAATTCCATTCTCTTAACCTATTCAAAGTATGAGTGAAGAAAAATGGAATATGGACAGAAGATAAAGCATAGATACAAGCTACAATAATTTCATGTAGAAGTTTAGCTAATGTGAATAAGTGACCATAATAAGAGGAACAAAACAGTGAATAAGTATTTTGTCAGGAAACACCTGACTTTATTTGCCACAGGGAAAGGGCATCCAAGAATAACTCTAGCTTAGAATAAACTCAGAATTACATATTTGTAAAATTTTATAAAGAAAGATAAAGAAAATTTATGAAGAGTATCACCCCAAAAAACAGAGGGAATTGGTGGAAGGTAAAATTGAAAGATTGGCCAAAGTTGTCATGAGTATATATTTAAGGATAGAAGTGGAAGGAGAAAGCAAATAAAAGAAAAATGGCATTAACTTTTATAACAATTTTTTTCACCACAAGGAATAATGGAACAGTCATAGTGGTTCTCTCTAATAATGCTATAGTCCCAAATAACAGAAGGTAAAATTTGAATTATGTACAACAAAGATAGGAGAAGCAATTAGATTAGAAAAATTCCACATAGAGAAGACCAGTGCTGGAACCAAAACAATTAGGAAGACATTGAGGGATTTCTTCGTGAAGTATTTGAAGAAGGGGAAGATATAAAAGTTGGGGGTGGGAGGAATTAGAACCTTATTAATACTAGAAAAAGTATCAGTAAAATCAAAACTGAATTATATATCTACTTTTCCTTCTATATAAAAGTTATGAGGATGATCTATACCCATACTGTAGGTATCTGATTAGGTATTAGTAGGGAATAAGCTTTCTTTTGCAAACAGTATTCCATAGTAGATCGCATCTTTGTATTCATTCAATTGATTAAAAAATATAGAGAAGACAATATTCCTCTATGCTCATTGTTTGTTGATTCAAAAATTATTTAATTCAGGACAAACTATCACCCTAAATGCCATGTGTCCCACCCCATCCAGATGCCAAAATTATGCAAAAATAAATTTTCTGTTCTTTTTTTGTATCTTCTGTGCTTACTTTAGCACTGGCACATAATAGGTGCTGAATAAATGCTTGTTGACTTAAGGCAAGGCATAAATAGGGATGTATACTTAACAAAGACATTATACATTATTTAATAAGTTTTTGTTAAATTTCACAAATTTGAAATATATCTTAAAATGTGACATTTGAATTCAGTCTCTTCATATTTTTCTGAAGAATCAACAATTCTGAGGCATCCCTCTGATCTAGACTTTTTGTTTTTTTATTTATTTTCATTTATTATTTTTACTTTCAGTTCCCTAAATCTTTTGGATGTATTATTCTTTAATTCTGTTTGTTTGATTTGACAACTCATCTGTTTTTCCCCTTCAAGATAGGGCTATTTTCATCTTTTTATATTCTATTATTTTGTTAAGACTTTCCACTGATTTTTCCAAACTATCAAGTCTCTTATTTTCCCTTCATTGTTCTTCCTTTATAAAATTCAATTCCATCTTTTAAAGTAACTCACCTTCCTCAATTTAAGAAAAAATATACTTTATTGGTATTTTTTATATCAACTATATTTCCCTCTACATACCTCTACATCCTCCTTCAAGAGAGCTGTCCTTTATTAAAAAGAATAAACAAGTGGGGCAGGGAGAGCACAATTCAACAAAACTAGCCAAACATTGAAAATCTGACAATGTATGTAGAATGCCACACCTTTTCACAGAGAAGAGGGAAGTGATTTTTAATATCCTTTCCATTAGACCAATCTTAAGTCATTAAAATTTCACATCAAGTTTGGATTGTTTTGTTGATGATTGTCACTGTTTATTTTGTTATATTTGTTGAATATATTGTTTTCCTAGTTCTGCTTTCTTCACTTTTCATCAGTTTATATAATTCTTTCTATACTCATAATATGAATAAAATTTATAATTTCTTACAGCTCATTAGTATCTCATTTTACTTATATATCACAAATTGTTTAGCCTTTCCAACAGAGAATGAATCACTTTAAAGAATATTTCAATACAATGTAGATATATTTTCCTTCTCAGTTTTCTTCTCCCTTTTAATGTTTTTTTTTCAGGTTCTTGTGTACTTTTAATATTTATTCTTTCTTTGGGAAGTCTTTAAAATATTTTTTCTTATTCCTTTCTTCATTTTGATCTTTTTTTCCCATTTTACCTTGAGTTAATTTTGTTTTGTTTATTTTGTTCTTGTTTTCTTCCAGAGCATTTGTTACTATTTTTGCAGTGAAGTAGGAGAGACATAATTTACTTTTATCTTATTCTTCCTTGGGAATGGTTTTTTTATACACTGAAAGGTTTCACAAATTTGTTTTAAAAGATGATGCAGTTAAAGGCCTCCCCTGTAAAGTAAATGAATTTAAGTTATAAAAGAAAGGATTTAGTTGTGCCCTAAGAAATAATTGTCCACAGGAAAGTTTGCTGAATGCTGAAATAGGTGTGGGAGGGTATATTTTGTATATCTGTATCCCTATTTCTCTAAAAACAAGTAGTTTTTAGTCTTTAGAGATAGTGGATCTCTGTGCCACTCTTGCCAATTATTTGTATTAAAGAAACAAAAGAATCACGTTGTGTCAAAATTACATCTTGTTCTGATACCACTGGCTCTACCCCACCCCTTTTAGTTAGTATAGTAAATTTATAAGTAGCCACTATAAAAGTAACAATAGTAGGAAGTAATATTGCTCAGGGGAACCTAGAAGTCCCATACAAATTGTCTCATAGATCAAAGGAGCACAACAGTTTCTTGCAAATTGTATCATAAATTAGCTAAAAGTCACATCCTGAGACAATGTGCTAAATGGGGGGAAACCAGCACAACCTTCCTGTCTTTTTTTTTTAAATCCTCACCTTCCATCTTGGAATCAATACTGTGTATTGGTTCTAAGGCAGAAGAGTGGTGAGGGCTAGGCAATGGGGGTCAAGTGACTTGCCCAGGGTCACACAGCTAGGCAGTGTCTCAGGTCATATTTGAACCCAGGACCTCCCATCTCTGCATCTGGTTCTAAGTCCAATGAGCCACCCAGCTGCCCCCCAACCTTGTTCTCTTAAAGGATTTTTTGGGCTTGATAACTGCCATGGTTTTTAAGCCTTGGATAAGTTCAAAATATTTCCATTAAGACCTGCAGAACACCTAATGTTGCTGACAATTTGAGATAATGTTGATCTGTTAATGAACTAACCCCAAGGCGTGGGGCTAACACCTTGTTAACATTTTGTTCCACCCCAAACCCCTATAAAAATGAGACCTCAAACTCCTGTCACCAGAGCACTCTTCCATTTCTTAAAGGTTCTCCAAGCTGCTCAAGTGTTCCAAATTTTGATTAAGCAGTAACTTTAAGTGAGGATCCTTCTTTCCTATTCTCTGCCTCATGGTGCCTGCCTTCCTCCACCATCCCATCCCATCCCATCCCAGTCCCCATGCCCTCTGTCTCAATGCCCCACCCCACTCCAAGCTGTTTGTATCTCTGGGTCATTTTTCCTGGTAACCTCTGTGTCTTATTTAAGTATGACTGAAGGATTACTTCCTGTAGTTATCTGGTCTTTCCCAAAGAGTACCCCCCCAAACCAGGAATGCCTGCCACACAATAATCCCCAAAATAAATGAGAAATGTATGTGCTCTGGGGTATACTAAAAATGCATTTTAGCTTAAATCTGAATAAATTAATATTTTCTTAAGTCCAGATAATCAACCAAACAATAAATTGAGCCCTGGTTTATAGGCTTTGCCAACTTTCAAAGTAGAAATGCTCACACTGAAAATGTAATAATTGGAGCTCCTCAACTTGTTAAAGCTGGCTCCAGTATATCCTTGACCACATATCTTTCTGAAATGATTGAGGTATGACTGTCTTTGAAGCAAGGTGCTAAATGAAATCAGCACTCAAAAATCAATGTCGATTTGTGTTTGATTCCAAGGAGCAAACAAGGGAATAAATGGGCTCTTTCTTCGTGTTTAGAAGCACTGTGTTGGAGCAGGGGCAGCTTTGCAGGGAAGGGGGTATATGCAGGAAACTGGTTCAGGCATACAGTGCTGCCATCATCCATCCATGAACTGATAGGTAGAGTGTTAGACTTGGAGTTAGAAAGATCTGAGTTGTAATTTTGCTACTTATACTTTTTCTCTGTGTGTCTCTCGGCAAGTCACTTGAATTTTCTCAGCCTCAGTTTCCTCATCCATAAAAAGAGAATAATAATAATATCACTTACTTCACAAGGTTATAATAAGGATTAAAAGAAATAATATATGTAAAGAGTTTTGGAAAACATGCAGTACAATGTTCTAGCTATTATTATTATTACTAGTAATGATACCATCCTCTGTAATCTTATAGAAATAGCCCTATATCTTGTTTCTAGTCTCAGCCCAGTAACTCTTACTGTTATCAAGTCACGATGCTTCAGTTTTGTAATCTGTAAAGTGATCCTCTAGATGCAAGTTCTCCTTTCTTTCCCAAGGCCCCTGGAAAGTCCCACGTGAGAGTAACTAACACTCTCCTAATTACCTTCTTTGAATCAAAGCCAGAAAGCCTTTCTGACAGCTATCAAAGACAGCCAACCTATTACAGAAAAGATAACCATCCTCCCTAACCCCAGTTTGAAAGAAGGGACATTTTCTTGTTACATCTGATTGGGCCAGGAGGGAAAGATGAAAAACAAATGGTGTTCTAAAAATTCTCTGTGTTTTCATAATGACCCATGGCATTTTTAGCAAGAAGGGAAAGGAACTTTTTTTCTCCTCTGTGTTGGCAACATGTTGGCAGATTTCCCTTGAAGCCAAGGAAAATGTTGTTGTTATGGTACTGTTGAGTACAGGCATGTTAGGGCAACCACAGAAATGATTGTGGGGCCCCTTGCCTGAAGGATGTCTGATAGCAGACCTAATGAGAACTCAGAAGCTGGCCAGAAAAGAAATAGAACAGCCTTGGCAATGGGGGGAGGGGAGGGTAATCCAAACCATGTTTGGGTTTCGGTGGAGGTGGGTAGAGGGGAAAAAAGTAAGAATGGTCCTCAACTGAGGAATGGGAGAATTTGTGAGGGATAAAAGGAGAACAAAGTAAAATATCACTCAAGCCACTGTAATTAGAAATGACTCATTTGGATTTAAGAGCTGAAAGAAACCATAGAGATCAATTCAACTTTGTCATTTTTACAGATGAGGAAACTGAGACTCAGTAAAGTTATTCCCTAGGTCACTATCCTAAATTTTTCATTACATTTTACACAGGCTCACAATTTCAAATTTTCAACATATTTTGTATATGACTCTCTGATCCATCCCCTTCCATTGTCCTTAAAAAACTCAATATTCATACTGACTAGCCCTATGGCACTTGACCTCTGGATTCTTTAACTACAACATCTTTTTTTCACCCCACTTCAACCACAAACCAACATGGCTACACCACAGACCTCATTAATCCCTTGGAACAGTACCACCTCCAAAATGTGGAACTTTGAAATTCTATTCCCCAACCACAAGCTCCTATCTTTCTGCCAGTCCTGCTTTCTCACTCAGGGTAAGCAATTTTGTTGTTCTTCAGTCACTTCCAATTCTTTGTGACCCCATTTGGAGTTTTCTTGGCAAAGATACTGGAGTGGTTGGCCATTTTCCTCTCCAGATAATTTTACAGATGAGGAAACTGAGGCAAACAGTGATTTGCCCAGGGACACATAGCTAGTTAAGTTTCTGAGGCCAAATTTGAATACAGGTCTTCCTGACTCCATTATGCAGTTTCTGTGCTTTTGTTATTACATTTCCGTCTATAAACTATTTCCATCTTCACAGTCCAAAAAGATTGGACTGGCTAATATTAAGTAAACTAGCCAAGGGCTTCCTCCAAATATGCAAATTCTTGGAATCACTTCGGTTTCTCTGGCTCCTTCTCCCCAACTAAGAGTTTGCTCTCCACATTTCTTCCATAGCCTCAAGGGACTGGTGATATTCCAGGCCCACTGAAACTCTCCTTATGTCCATTGTTCCTAGGTAAACATACCATCATGCTTTAGGCTTTAGAGGATTTTCAGTGCTGGCAACAGCAGGTAAATAGGCAGTGGGTTACACAAGACAAATAGAGGAAAAGTTACTGAGAAATCTGAAAAGCCTAAAGAAGTAGCTAGTTTAGGCCTCCATGGAAATCTAATAATAACAATTAGTATTATAAGGTGTCTCTGGGAAGGATTTTTTTGAATGTAACTATATGTTACCTTTCAAGGACTTTCCATTTGCTAATGTCTCTTCTCTTTGCTGACTTTCCATCTACTTTGTATATATCTTATATCAATGATAATGACATGTTAGAATATAGCCTCATTAGAATCTATGCTCATAAGTCAGATCAAATAGCTTACCATCTCTGAGAGGGAGGAGGGAAGACAGGGAAGAAGACAAATGGATCTCAGAATTTCAGAAAATGTATGCTGAAAATTGTTATTAAATGTAATTAAATGTAAAATAAAATATCTTTGATGGGCTCCAGGACTTCCGGTCAAGATGGCGATGTAGAAGCAGCAAAAGTTCAGACCTCGGAAACCCTTCCCTACCGATCGCAAACAGAGTGCTCCTAGGCCACCGAAATTCAAGCTGAACAACAGGATAGACCTGGGGAAACCTCCTCCTGGACCTGGATCAAAAGGTACCACACCCCAAAAGCCAGAACCCTAGATCACTCAGATCTAAGGGGTAGACAGAAAGAAGGTCCCAGGACCCATCCCTCCCAACCCAGAGCGCTGAGCCCAAGGCAGCAGCAGGAACCTCAGGGCTCTGAGGACTCACCTTGAAAGCAACCTGAGCCAGTCTCCGGAGCGCCCAACACAGACGGCAGGGAAGCATAGAGAGAAGGGGGAATCCTGTGGCCCCCTGGCTGGGTTCTTCCATCTGGGTCTCGGGGGAGGTCCCAGCTTTGGGGCACCAGCTGAGCCCAATCCCATTGGGAGCCCTCAGAGCTACTGAAAGGACAGAGGGCTCAGGGCTGGCAAAGGGGTGGCTCCGAAGAGCCTACCTTGAAAGTAACCCGGGCCAGTTTCTGGGCACTCAACTCAGACTGTGGAAGAGGAGGTTGCTGCTTTTCTTTTTCTTCCTTTTTTTGGCTCCGGGATCATTAGGCCCACACCACCTGAACCTAATCCCATCAGGAGCCATCAGAGTCCAGGCAAGCCACTACCCCTCCCCCCTTAGAGAGCTGGGTCTTCTGAAAGAACCAGCTGAACCTAATCCCATCAGGAGCCATCAGAGTCCAGGCAAGCCACTACCCCTCCCCCCTTAGAGAGCTGGGTCTTCTGAAAGAACCAGCTGAACCTAATCCCATCAGGAGCCCTTAGAGCTGCTGAGAGGACAGAGAACTCAGGGCTGGCAAGGGGGTTGCTCCGGGGAGCTTGCCTTGAAAGTAACCCGGGCCAGTTTCTGGGCATTCAACACAGACTGTGGAAGAGGAGGTTGCTGCTTTTCTCTTTCTTCTTTTTTTTTTTGGCTCCGGGATCATTTGGCCCACACTACCTGAACCTAATCTCATCAGGAGCCCTCAGAGTCCAGGCAAGCCACAACCCCTCCCCCCTTAGAGAGCTGGGTCTTCTGAAAAAACAGAAACCTAGAGGTGAAGTCAAGATGGCAGCCTACAAGGAGCATAGACCTGGCAGCCTGGCCAGAGCTTTAGAGATCCTCCATATCTGCTCTAGACGTCCACGAAGTTTAAAACTCAGAATAAACCCAGCCCAACTAAGCTGAACTCAATCCCATCAAAAGTCTCCAGAACACAGGGAAGCCCAGGCTCCCCATCCATCCTCACTGACTGCTGGACTTTAAGCCAATCAAAAGCCTCCAGAGGACAGGAAAGCTCAAACCCCCAACAACCCTCCCTCAGAGACTACACCAAGAGATCCTCTGTTAAAGCTCCAAGAGGGGAGACTGATAGAAGTCCCTAAAAAAACAAAAAAATGAGAGGAACAAGAGCACAGACAAACACAGGGAGGAAAGAAGGGGTGAATTTGAACAAACAACAGAAACAGAAGAAAGAAACTACAATAGACAGCTACTACTCACCAAATGGAACAGAGGGGGAGAGATCAGCAAACGATAAACCAGAAATCCCAGCGAATTGGATACAGGCTGTGGAAGAACTCAAAACACAACTAAGAGAGGCTGAAGACAATTGGGAAAAGAACTTAAAAATTAAGATAAGTCATCTGGAAACAGAGGCACTTGAACTAAAACAAGAAAATAGTGTCCTGAAAGCCAAAATCATCCAGCTGGAAAATGAGGCAAAGGAGATGAAAGACGAGATAAAGAGGATGAAAGACAATCTTCAAAGAAACTCAGACCAGAAGGAAAAATGACCAAAAAGCCAAAGATGAAATCAAATCTTTAAGAACCAGAGTAAAACAACTAGAATCAAGTGACCTCACAAGGCAGCAGGACACGATAAAACAAAACAAAAAGAATGAAAAAATTGAGGAAAATGTGAAGCATCTCATTCACAAAACAGATGATTTAGAAAGTCATTAGAGAAGAGACAATTTAAGAATAATTGGACTACCAGAAGACCACGACAAAAGAAAAAGCCTGGACATAATACTAGAGGAAATTATCCAGGAAAACTGTCCCGAAATCCTAGAACAAGAGGGGAAAGTGGAGATTGAAAGAATCCACGGATCACCCCCTGTATTTAATCCCCAACTGACAACACCAAGAAACGTTATAGCCAAATTCAAAAACAATCAGATAAAAGAACAGGTATTACAAGCTGCCAAGAAGAAACCATTCAGATACCATGGAAACATGGTGAGGATAACACAGGATCTGTCTGCATCCACACTGAAGGACCGAAAGGCATGGAATATGATATTCCGGAAAGCAAGGGAATTAGGCCTACAGCCAAGAATAAAATACCCATCAAAACTGACTATATTCTTACAGGGGAAAGTATGGTCATTTAACACAACAGAGGAATTCCAAGCATTCATAAATAAAAGACCAGACCTGAACAGAAAATTCGAAGTCCAACCACAGAACTCAAGAGAATCATCAAAAGGTAATTAAAAAAGAGGGGAAAAACAACAACAACAAAGGTTTTTTTTAAGAGACTCAATAAGTTAAAATGATATGTATCCCTATAAGAAAAGAGGTCATTGGCAACTCTTAAAAACTGTTGCTATCACCTAAGCAGCTAGAAGAACTACACTCAGAGGGAACAGTGACAAACTGTATAGGATGAAAGGACAAGACATAAATAGGTATATAGAGATATGCATGCATAAATACATATACATGTGTATGTATATATATATATATATACATGACTAAAGCTAAAAAAGAAAAGAGGTTATGACTAAAAGAAATGGGAAAAGAAACAAATGGGGGTAAATTTATATGTCACAAAGAAGCTCGTGGCGGGAGGGGGGAGAACATCGATACACTGGAAGGGTAAAGAGGTTGGAGATAGGAAATATTCAACTCCTACATACTTTGAAACTGACCCAAAGAGGGAAGAACAATCCAATCCATTGGGGAAGAGAATAGATTTGCGCCCTATAGGGGAATAGAAGGGTAAAAAACAGACTGGTGGGGAGGGAAGCAGTACAAGGGAGGGAGGGGGGGGAATTTTTTAAAAAGGCTACAGGGGAAAATAAGGGAGGGAATAAGAAGGGTGAGGGTAGAAAGGGAAATACAAGGGAGACTGATTTAAAGTAAATCACTGGACTAAAAGGTAGAGCTGAAGAAGAAAGGTTAGAATTAGGGAAGGATATCAAAATGCCAGGGAGTCCACAAGTGACAGTCATAACATTGAACGTGAATGGGATGAACTCACCCATAAAACGTAGACGAATAGAAGAATGGATTAGAATCCAAAACCCTACCATATGTTGTCTCCAAGAAACACACAAGAGGCGGGTAGACACCCACAAGGTCAGAATTAAAGGATGGAGTAAGACCTTCTGGGCCTCAACTGACAGAAAGAAGGCAGGAGTGGCAATCATGATATCTGATAAAGCCAAAGCAAAAATAGACCTGATCAAAAGGGATAGGGAAGGTAATTATATTTTGTTAAAAGGGACTTTAGATAATGAGGAAATATCACTAATCAACATATATGCACCAAATAATATAGCACCCAAATTTCTAATGGAGAAACTAGGCGAATTGAAGGAAGAAATAGACAATAAAACCATATTAGTGGGAGACTTGAACCAACCATTATCAAATTTAGATAAATCAAATCAAAAAATAAATAAGAAAGAGGTAAAAGAAGTGAACGACATCTTAGAAAAATTAGAATTAATAGACATATGGAGAAAAATAAATAGGGATAAAAAGGAATACACCTTCTTCTCAGCACCACATGGCACATTCACAAAGATTGACCATACATTAGGTCACAGAAACATGGCACACAAATGCAGAAAAGCAGAAATAATAAATGCAGCCTTTTCAGACCACAAGGCAATAAAAATAACGATCAGTAATGGTACATGGAAAACCAAATCAAAAATTAATTGGAAACTAAACAATATGATACTCCAAAATTGTTTAGTTAGAGAAGAAATCATAGAAACAATTAATAATTTCATTGAGGAAAATGACAATGGCGAGACATCCTTTCAAACCTTTTGGGATGCAGCCAAAGCGGTAATCAGAGGTAAATTCATATCCCTGAGTGCATATATTAACAAACTAGGGAGAGCAGAGATCAATCAATTGGAAATGCAAATAAAAAAACTCAAAAGTGACCAAATTAAAAACTCCCAGCAGAAAACCAAACTAGAAATCCTAAAAATTAAGGGAGAAATTAATAAAATTGAAAGTGATAGAACTATTGATTTAATAAATAAGACAAGAAGCTGGTACTTTGAAAAAACAAACAAAATAGACAAAGTACTGGTCAATCTAATTAAAAAAAGGAAGGAAGAAAAGCAAATTAACAGCATCAAAGATGAAAAGGGGGACATCACCTCTGAGGAAGAGGAAATTAAGGCAATCATTAAAAATTACTTTGCCCAATTATATGGCAATAAATATACCAATTTAAGTGATATGGATGAATATATACAAAAATACAAACTGCCTAGACTAACAGAAGAGGAAATAGAATTCTTAAATAATCCCATATCAGAAAATGAAATCCAACAGGCCATCAAAGAACTTCCTAAGAAAAAATCCCCAGGGCCTGATGGATTCACCAGTGAATTCTATCAAACATTCAGAGAACAGTTAATCCCAATACTATACAAACTATTTGACATAATAAGCAAAGAGGGAGTTCTACCAAACTCCTTTTACGACACAAACATGGTACTGATTCCAAAACCAGGCAGGTCAAAAACAGAGAAAGAAAACTATAGACCAATCTCCCTAATGAATATAGATGCAAAAATCTTAAATAGGGGGACTTCCGGTTAAGATGGCGGCTTAGAGAAAGCTAAAGCTCAGATCTCCCGAAAACCCTTCCCGACCGATCTCAAACTATAAGCTCCTAAGGTGCCGAAATTCAAAACGATCAACAGCACAGACCCTGGGAACCCTCCTCCTGGACCTGGACCCGGTTCAAAAGGTACGGCTCCCCTCAAAAGCCAGAACCCGAGATCACTCGGACCTCAGGGGTAGGAGCGCAGAGTCCAAGGCTCCCGGAAGCCGCAGCCCAGCCGGGCTCAGAGAGCAGAACCCTCAGGGCCTTCTACCCGAGTCCCAGTGAAAGTTACTGCCTGGGGCTTCCACTGCAGAGAGCTGGTCGAAACAACAGCAACCCTCAGGGCAGGCAAGACAGCCTCACGGGCTGGATCCTGCTATCCAAGTCTCAGTGAAAGTCCTTGCCCTAGAGCTTGGGAAAGCTGCAGCCCATCCCCCCGCAGGCCGAGGAAACAGCCTCACGGCCAGCGATTCTGAAGGCAACTTCCTGAAAGCGAGCTGGGGGGAGAGTGTGGCCTCGTGGTCCGACCCTTCCATTCCAGCTCCAGTGAGGCATATTCAGTTTAACCCAGGGAAAGCTCTTAGAACCAACATCTGCCCAGGACTAAAGCCTCGGATCACCAGAGATAAGAAAAGCTAATCCTCCACATTCAGAGATGACAAACTCCACAGAAGCACAGAAGCCCCAAAATACCAAGAAAAATAAGAAGAAAGGGGCGACTTTGGACACATTCTATGGAGCCAAAATACAAAATACAGAGCAGATAGAAGAAGATATACAAGAAAATTCTCCAAAATCTTCCAAAGGAAATAGAAACTCTCCACAAACCCATGAAGAATTTGAATCAGAAAGGACCAAAAAGATGGAAGCCCTCTGGGAGGAAAAGTGGGAAATAATGCAAAAGAAATTCATGCATCTACAAAACCAGTTTGACCAAACTGTAAAAGAAAACCAGGCTTTAAAGCAAGAACTAATAAAGCAAAGCCAAAACACCAAGAAATTAGAAGAGAACATAAAATATCTCACCGACAAGGTGATAGATCTGGAAAATAGAGGGAGAAGAGAAAATTTAAGAATAATTGGACTCCCAGAAAAGCCAGAAATAAACACCAAACTGGACATGGTGATACAAGATATAATCAAAGAAAATTGCCCAGAGATTCTAGAACAAGGGGGCAATACAGCCACTGACAGAGCTCACAGAACACCTTCTACACTAAACCCCCAAAAGACAACTCCCAGGAATGTAATTGCCAAATTCCAAAGCTATCAAACAAAATAAAAAATCCTACAGGAAGCCAGAAAAAGACAATTTAGATATAAAGGAATGCCAATCAGGGTCACACAAGACCTTGCAAGTTCTACTCTGAATGATCGTAAGGCATGGAACATGATCTTCAGAAAGGCAAGAGAGCTGGGTCTCCAACCAAGAATCAGCTACCCAGCAAAACTGACTATATACTTCCAAGGGAAAGTATGGGCATTCAACAAAATAGAAGACTTCCAACTCTTTGCAAAGAAAAGACCAGAGCTCTGTGGAAAGTTTGATACCGAAAATCAAAGAGCAAGGAATACCTGAAAAGGTAAATATTAAGGAAAGGGGAAAAATGTTATCTTCTTCTTTTACTCAAACTCTCTTTTATAAGGACCACATTTATATCAATCTATGTATGCTAATATGTGGGGAAAATGTAATGTATAAATAGGGGGTAAAGAAAGACCAAATAGAATAATGGTTCTCACACAAAGATTAACATGGGAAGGGGAGGGGAAGAAAACTCCTAAAAGAAGGAGAGGAAGAGAGGGGAGGGGGTTACTTAAACCTCAATCTCAGGGAAATCAACTCTGAGAGGGAAAAACATCCAGATCCATTGGGATCTTGAATTCTATCTTACCCAACAAGGGTAAGGAGAAGGGAAAACCAAGGGGGGGAGGGGGAGAGGGAGAACAAAAAGGGAGGGAAAGAGAGGGGGGAGGGTGAGGGAAGAAAAAGGGAGGGACTAAAAAGGGAAACATCAAGGGAGGGGACAAGGGGCACTGATTCAAAGTAAATCACTGGACTAAAAGGTAGAGCCGAAGAAGAAAAGGTTAGAATTAGGGAAGGCAATCAAAATGCCAGGGAGTCCACAAATGACAATCATAACTTTGAACGTGAATGGGATGAACTCACCCATAAAACGTAGACGAATAGCAGAATGGATTAGAATCCAAAACCCTACCATATGTTGTCTTCAAGAAACACACATGAGGCGGGTTGACACCCACAAGGTCAGAATTAAAGGATGGAGTAAGACCTTCTGGGCCTCAACTGATAGAAAGAAGGCAGGAGTGGTAATCATGATATCTGATAAAGCCAATGCAAAAATAGACCTGATCAAAAGGGATAGGGAAGGTAATTATATTTTGTTAAAAGGGACTCTAGACAACGAGGAAATATCATTAATCAACATGTATGCACCAAATAATATAGCACCCAAATTTCTAATGGAGAAACTAGGCGAATTGAAGGAAGAAATAGACAATAAAACCATACTAGTGGGAGACTTAAACCAACCATTATCAAATTTAGATAAATCAAATCAAAAAATAAATAAGAAAGAGGTAAAAGAAGTGAATGAAATCTTAGAAAAATTAGAATTAATAGACATATGGAGAAAAATAAATAGGGATAAAAAGGAATACACCTTCTTCTCAGCACCACATGGCACATTCACAAAAATTGACCATACATTAGGTCACAGAAACATAGCACAAAAATGCAAAAAAGCAGAAATAATGAATGCAGCCTTCTCAGATCACAAGGCAATAAAAATAATGATTAGTAATGGTACATGGAAAACCAAATCTAAAACCAATTGGAAATTAAACAATATGATACTCCAAAACCGTTTAGTTAAAGAAGAAATCATAGAAACAATTAATAATTTCATCAAGGAAAATGACAATGGCGAAACATCCTTTCAAACCTTTTGGGATGCAGCCAAAGCGGTAATCAGAGGCAAATTCATATCCCTGAAAGCTTATATTAACAAACAAGGGAGAGCAGAGATCAATCAATTGGAAATGCAATTGAAAAAACTCGAAAGTGATCAAATTAAAAACCCCCAGCAGAAAACCAAATTAGAAATCCTAAAAATTAAGGGAGAAATTAATAAAATTGAAAGTGATAGAACTATTGATTTAATAAATAAGACAAGAAGCTGGTACTTTGAAAAAAACAAACAAAATAGACAAAGTACTGGTCAATCTAATTAAAAAAAGGAAGGAAGAAAAGCAAATTCACAGCATTAAAGATGAAAAGGGGGACAGCACCTCCAATGAGGAGGAAATTAAGGCAATCATTAGAAATTACTTTGCCCAATTATATGGCAACAAATACACCAATTTAGGAGAAATGGATGAATATATACAAAAATACAAACTGCCTAGACTAACAGAAGAGGAAATAGAATTCTTAAATAATCCCATATCAGAAATTGAAATCTATCAAGCCATCAAAGAACTTCCTAAGAAAAAATCCCCAGGGCCTGATGGATTCACCTGTGAATTCTATCAAACATTCAGAGAACAGTTAATCCCAATACTATACAAACTATTTGACATAATAAGCAAAGAGGGAGTTCTACCAAACTCCTTTTACGACACAAACATGGTACTGATTCCAAAACCAGGCAGGTTAAAAACAGAGAAAGAAAACTATAGGCCAATCTCCCTAATGAATATAGATGCAAAAATCTTAAATAGGATACTAGCAAAAAGACTCCAGCAAGTGATCAGAAGGATCATTCACCATGATCAAGTAGGATTCATACCAGGGATGCAGGGCTGGTTCAATATTAGGAAAACCATCCACATAATTGACCACATCAACAAGCAAACTAGCAAGAACCACATGATTATCTCAATAGATGCAGAAAAAGCCTTTGATAAAATACAACACCCATTCCTATTAAAAACACTAGAAAGCATAGGAATAGAAGGGTCATTCCTAAAAATAATAAACAGTATATATCTAAAACCAACAGCTAATATCATCTGCAATGGGGATAAACTAGATGCATTCCCAATAAGGTCAGGAGTGAAACAAGGATGCCCATTATCACCCCTACTATTTGACATTGTACTAGAAACACTAGCAGTAGCAATTAGAGAAGATAAAGAAATTGAAGGCATCAAAATAGGCAAGGAGGAGACCAAGTTATCACTCTTTGGGGATGATATGATGGTCTACTTAAAGAATCCTAGAGATTCAACCAAAAAGCTAATTGAAATAATCAACAACTTTAGCAAAGTTGCAGGATACAAAATAAACCCACATAAATCATCAGCTTTTCTATATATCTCCAACAAAGCTCAGCAGCAAGAACTAGAAAGAGAAATCCCATTCAAAATCACCTTAGACAAAATAAAATACCTAGGAATCTATCTCCCAAGACAAACACAGGAACTATATGAACACAACTACAAAACACTCGCCACACAACTAAAACTAGACCTGAACAAATGGAAAAACATTAACTGCTCATGGATAGGACGAGCCAATATAATAAAAATGACCATCCTACCCAAACTTATTTATCTATTTAGTGCCATACCCATTGAACTACCAAAATACTTCTTCACTGATTTAGAAAAAACCATAACAAAGTTCATTTGGAAGAACAAAAGATCAAGGATATCCAGGGAAATAATGAAAAAAAAAACACATACGATGGGGGCCTTGCAGTCCCTGACCTAAAACTATATTACAAAGCAGCAGTCATCAAAACAATTTGGTACTGGCTAAGAAACAGAAAGGAAGATCAGTGGAATAGACTGGGGGAAAGCGACCTCAGCAAGACAGTATACGATAAACCCAAAGATCCCAGCTTTTGGGACAAAAATCCACTATTCGATAAAAACTGCTGGGAAAATTGGAAGACAGTATGGGAGAGACTAGGAATAGATCAACACCTCACACCCTACACCAAGATAAATTCAAAATGGGTGAGTGACTTAAACATAAAGAAGGAAACCATAAGTAAATTGGGTAAACACAGAATAGTATACATGTCAGACCTTTGGGAGGGGAAAGGCTTTAAAACCAAGCAAGATATAGAAAGAATCACAAAATGTAAAATAAATAATTTTGACTACATCAAACTAAAAAGCTTTTGTACAAACAAAACCAATATAACTAAAATCAGAAGGGAAACAACAAATTGGGAAAAAATCTTCATAGAAACCTCTGACAAAGGTTTAATTACTCATATTTATAATGAGCTAAATCAATTGTACAAAAAATCAAGCCATTCTCCAATTGATAAATGGGCAAGGGACATGGATAGGCAGTTCTCAGATAAAGAAATCAAAACTATTAACAAGCACATGAAGAAGTGCTCTACATCTCTTATAATCAGAGAGATGCAAATCAAAACAACTCTGAGGTATCACCTCACACCTAGCAGATTGGCTAACATTACAGCAAAGGAAAGTAATGAATGCTGGAGGGGATGTGGCAAAGTAGGGACATTAATTCATTGCTGGTGGAGTTGTGAATTGATCCAACCATTCTGGAGGGCAATTTGGAGCTATGCCCAAAGGGCGATAAAAGAATATCTACCCTTTGACCCAGCCATAGCACTGCTGGGTCTGTACCCCAAAGAGATAATGGACACAAAGACTTGTACAAAAATATTCATAGCTGCGCTCTTTGTGGTGGCCCAAAACTGGAAAACGAGGGGATGCCCATCAATTGGGGAATGGCTGAACAAACTGTGGTATATGTTGGTGATGGAGTACTATTGTGCTAAAAGGAATAATAAAGTGGAGAAGTTCCATGGAGACTGGAACAACCTCCAGGAAGTGATGCAGAGCGAGAGGAGCAGAACCAGGAGAACATTGTACACAGAGACTAATACACTGTGATATAATCGAACGTAATGGACTTCTCCATTAGTGGCGGTGTAATGTCCCTGAACAACTTGCAGGGATCCAGGAGAAAAAAACACCATTCATAAGCAAAGGATAAACTATGGGAGTGGAAAGGAGACTATGGGAGAGGAAAAGCAACTGCCTGAATATAGAGGTTGAGGGGACATGACAGAGGACAGACTCTAAATGAACACTCTAGTGCAAATACTATCAACAAAGCAATGGGTTCAAATCAAGAAAACATCTAATGCCCAGTGGACTTACGCGTTGGCTATGGGGGGTGGGGGGGAGGAAAAGAAAATGATCTTTAACGAATAATGCTTGGAAATGATCAAATAAAATATATTTTAAAAAAAAAAGAAAAAAAAAGAAAAAATAAAAAGAGAAAAAAAATCTTAAATAGGATACTAGCAAAAAGACTTCAGCAAGTGATCAGAAGGGTCATCCACCATGATCAAGTAGGATTTATACCAGGGATGCAGGGCTGGTTCAATATTAGGAAAACCATCCACATAATTGACCACATCAACAAGCAAACCAACAAAAATCACATGATTATCTCAATAGACGCAGAAAAAGCCTTTGATAAAATACAACACCCATTCCTATTAAAAACACTAGCAAGCATAGGAATAGAAGAGTCATTCCTAAAAATAATAAACAGTATATATCTAAAACCATCAGCTAATATCATTTGCAATGGGGATAAACTAGATGCATTCCCAATAAGATCAGGAGTGAAACAAGGATGCCCATTATCACCTCTATTATTTGACATTGTACTAGAAACACTAGCAGTAGCAATTAGAGAAGAAAAAGAAATTGAAGGCATCAAAATAGGCAAGGAGGAGACCAAGTTATCACTCTTTGCAGATGACATGATGGTCTACTTAAAGAATCCTAGAGATTCAACCAAAAAGCTAATTGAAATAATCAACAACTTTAGCAAAGTTGCAGGATACAAAATAAACCCACATAAGTCATCAGCTTTTCTATATACCTCCAACACAGCTCAGCAGCAAAAACTAGAAAGAGAAATCCCATTCAAAATCACCTTAGACAAAATAAAATACCTAGGAATATACCTCCCGAGACAAACACAGGAACTATATGAACACAACTACAAAACACTCTCCACACAACTAAAACTAGACTTGAGCAATTGGAAAAACATTAACTGCTCATGGGTAGGACGAGCCAATATAATAAAAATGACCATCCTACCCAAACTTATTTATCTATTTAGTGCCATAGCCATGGAACTCCCAAAAAATTTCTTTACTGATTTGGAAAAAAACATAACAAAGTTCATTTGGAATAACAAAAGATCAAGGATATCCAGGGAAATAATGAAAAAAAACACTAATGAGGGGGGCCTAGCCGTCCCAGACCTCAAACTATACTACAAAGCAGCAGTCATCAAAACAATTTGGTACTGGCTAAGAGACAGAAAGGAGGATCAGTGGAATAGACTGGGGGCAAGTGGCCTCAGCCAGATAGTATACGATAAACCCAAAGATCCCAGGTTTTGGGACAAAAATCCACTATTCGATAAGAACTGCTGGGAAAATTGGAAGACAGTGTGGGAGAGATTAGGAATAGAGCAACACCTCACACCCTACACCAAGATAAATTCAAAATGGGTGAATGACTTGAACATAAAGAAGGAAACCATAAGTAAATTGGGTAAACACAGAATAGTATACATGTCAGACCTTTGGGAAGGGAAAGACTTTAAAACCAAGCAAGACATAGAAAGAATCACAAAATGTAAAATAAATTATTTCGACTACATCAAATTAAAAGGCTTTTGTACAAACAAAACCAATGTAACTAAAATCAGAAGGAAAACAACAAATTGGGAAAAAATCTTCATAAAAACCTCTGACAAAGGTTTAATTACTCATATTTATAAAGTGCTAAATCAATTGTACAAAAAATCAAGCCATTCCCCAATTGATAAATGGGCAAGGGACATGGATAGGCAGTTTTCAGATAAAGAAATCAAAACTATTAATAAGCACATGGAGAAGTGCTCCATATCTCTTATAATCAGAGAGAAGCAAATCAAAACAACTCTGAGGTATCACCTCACACCTAGCAGATTGGCTAACATGATAGCAAAGGAAAGTAATGAATGCTGGAGGGGATGTGGCAAAGTAGGGACATTAATTCATTGCTGGTGGAGTTGTGAACTGATCCAGCCATTCTGGAGGGCAATTTGGAACTATGCACAAAGGGCGATAAAAGAATGTCTACCCTTTGATCCAGCCATAGCACTGCTGGGTCTGTACCCCAAAGAGATAAGGGACAAAAAGACTTGTACAAAAATATTCATAGCTGCGCTCTTTGTGGTGGCCAAAAATTGGAAAACGAGGGGATGCCCATCAATTGGGGAATGGCTGAACAAATTGTGGTATATGCTGGTGATGGAATATTATTGTGCAAAAAGGAATAATAAAGTGGAGGAATTCAATGGAGACTGGAACGACCTCCAGGAAGTGATGCAGAGCGAGAGGAGCAGAACCAGGAGAACATTGTACACAGAGACAAACACACTGTGGTATAATCTAACGTAATGGACTTCTCCGTTAGTGGCAGTGTAATGCCCCTGCACAATCTGCAGGGATCAAGGAGAAAAAAACACTATCCACAAGCAGAGGACAAACTGAGGGAGGAGAAACACCGAGGAAAAGCAACTGCCTGACTACAATGGCTGAGGGGACATGACAGAGGAAAGACTCTGAGTGAAAACTCTGATGCAAATACTAACAACATGGCAATGGGTTCGAGTCAAGAACACATATGATACCAGTGGAATCACGCGTTGGCCATGGGGGGGGTGGGAGGGAGGAAAAGAAAATGATCTTTGTCTTTAATGAAAAATGCATGGAAATGATCAAATAAAATACTATAAAATTAAAAAAATAATAATAAAATAAAATATCTTTGAATTAAAAAATGATCACCTAGCTAGTAAGTGGCTGAGCTAGACTGTCAACTTAACTTGACTTAAAATAACCTGGCAAAACTGATGTACATTTTGATATATATGTGTGTGTGTATGTATATATGTATGTATACACATATATAAACACATGTATGTTTGTGTATATATATATGCAATTAGATGATGTATCTATGCAAATTAGTTGTATTTAGCTAAAGATGAGTGGGAATCAGTTGGCTAAAGTACATTAGTTTTCCCTACTAACCTTAAAGTTACAGAAATGTCTGCTGTTATATGTACATTAAAATCATAAATGTTGGTTATTTGCATCACTATTATAAAATATAACTCAATACAAAAACAAAAAAAAAGAATATATGCTCCTGGGAACAAGGATTTTTAAGTACTTAGTCTTTGGTGCAGAGGAAATCTTTAATAAATATTTGTTGATTGACTGAATATGGAGAAAACTAAAGCTATTCACCTTGAGATATTTTTTCTCCCTTCGATTTATCTGAAAACCCTTTGACATTAACTCTATCTCTTCCATTAGTTCAGTTTCTAACAATGTGATGCATTTCTCCTTGCCAAATTAACCTCTTTATGTGTGCCTATTCCCATTCCTTTTCATTTTCTTCAGCTGAATGCATCCTTAATCAAATCCTCTTTCCCAAATCTTCAACCTCTTCTTAGCTGCACTTTTCCTTTCTACTGTTCTCAAACATTCCCTAGGTTCCCTCTATCCTTAAAAAAATACAAATCTTCATGAGATTCTACCATTCCCTCAAGCTATTTCCTATGTTTCTTCTCCTCTTAGTCAAACTCCAAGAAAGAGCTATATATTCATTTTGAGTTTTGATTTTCTGGCTTCTCACTCCTTTAACCCTTTCAGTCTGGCTTTTGAAATCATGATTTAGCTAAAGTTACCAAAGTTACCAAAGTCTCCCAAGTTACCAGTGATATTTTAATTGTTAAATTTTATCTCTTTTCTTCATTCTTATCCCTCTTGACTTCTGCTGCATTTGATACCATTGACCAGTCTTTTCTCCTGGATATTCTCCCCTTTCTAAGTTTTCTTAACATTTCTCTCTCCTGCTTTGCCTTATACCTGACTTCTCTTTCTCATTCTCATTGGATGGCTTATCATCTCATGCCAACTAACAATGGATTTTCCACAAGACTGTTTTTTCAACCTTCTCTTCTCGCTCTATATTCTTAGTGACTATATCAGTTCTTGTGAGTCTCTTCCCTATACAGGTGACTGAACTTAGGAACTTCAAAATCATACCTCTGCTACTGGGGATCTTCCCCAGTGTCTGAAACCTCCTCCTCCTGCTCAGTCATCCTACCATCCCTGCGACCTATTCATCATGGAATATTACTCCAAAGGGCCTATCTCTATGCTCCCAATGGTGAGTGCCTCTTTAAGCCTCTGTATTCTAAAGGCATCCAAGCCTGTCTGCCTTCATTCCCCTTCTGATTCTGTTCCTGTCTTACTGAACTACAAAATCATACTCTCATTCTGAGTACTGTAATTTCATCCCCATCCTAGATTTTCATTTCCCTTTTGTGTATTATTTCCCCCCATTGGGATGTAAATTTTTTGAGGGCAGGAATTGTTTTTTGTTTGTATTTGTATCCCTAGTGCTTAGCATATTGCCTGGCCCATTGTAAACATTAAACAAATGTTTGTGTCCATCCTTGTTCTTTCATATATACCTACAGATAAATATTCCTAGCCTCCTAATCTTCCTTGAGCTGCCAACTATTTATTGGACATTTCAAATTGGATATCCTAAAGAGAGCTCAAATTAGCGTTCAAAACAGTACTCAATCTTTCCCTTTCTCCAATCTAACTCTTTAAAACTGCCCTATTTCTGTTGAAGGTACCACCATTCTTCCAGCCTTTCAGAGGAATCCTGGCTGTTTGCCCATAAGTAGTTGTGAGGAACAGGTTCTGACAAGATGGTGGACTCCTCTACATAAGCCTGTATAATGGAATATTCTTATTCCAAGAAAAGAACATTGAGCTGAGTTTCATGTTCCTAGCTTAAGCTCCTTTTCCCCATATCCACATCTGCAGGACATGACAAGGAATGCATGACAGGTTAGCCGCCTTTAAGTGGCTAACAGGAGAAGTTGTTTTACTTTAATGTGAATGATTGGAGGGAGGTGTTTAATTGCATTCAGATCAGCTGACTCTAGTGATGAGGTTATAACTCTCTAGTAACCAGCCAATGGTGGATGAGGGGAGGGATTGAGTGATTCCAATTAATAAAAGGGAGTCTCCTCCCATTTCTTGTATTTGCTTGCTGGCTGTTAACACCTGTAAAACTGGCTGGTGTGGAAGAGGCATGAAGAAAGAGAGGATTTAAAAGACAAGCTAAGCTTGCAACACAAAAGAAAAGGACCTCACTTGTCAATCAAGGTGAAGATTCCAAAACGGAATGTTCCCAGGAAAGGCAGTTGGAACCTGGCCAGAGGAGATGAACTGAAAAAAATTTTTTTCTCTGGGGTCTGACCAGGGGAGACTGATTTCATCTGTCCTAGGTTGAAGGCTCTTTGGGGGGGTCTTCTGGAATTAATCTGAGAAGAAATTAACTTTTGTTGATGGTTTTGTGTAATTGGAAGAAGAAAGATTTAACGGTTGTCCTCCATCTCCCTGACTGTCTCTGAGTCACAGTTGTGACAGGACTGACGTTTTCCATAATCCTCCTAATTCTCCTTCTATATTAGGGATACCCTTATCCCTTTCACCTCAATCCCCATCCTGTTGTTCCCAATAAACCCCTTTACTTGAGGAAAGAGTAAAGAATATTTCTCTGAAATCTCATAGTTCCCCTGGGTTATTTAGAAGCTAGCTGAGTAAGGCCAGAGGAGGGGAAAGGGAGGCAGAAGGGTGTGGGTGGAAACTGGGAGGTGAAGGGAGGAAAAGGGTAGGAAATAGTTTGATCTATTAGCCATCAGTAGTGATCAATAGGCTACCCCTGAGTACCCCAGAGTACCCCCCTCTAGCAACATCTCTCTCTATCTCTCTATCTCTCAGAAGTACTTCTATCTCCATTATAACAACTAGGTACCTTGAGGTTTCCCCTGGTAGTAGTATCTCAATTACACCTAGGCATTCACAAGTTTCCCTAGTAGTCCTCTCTAGTCTCAAGCCAGAGTATATTCCAGTTATTACAACCAGAAATCGTTTCACAGATTTTTTCTTTCTAATACACTGGTGAGTACCCTTTCTCAGGAGAATGAAATAAAAGAGTCCTTACTGCTGAATTCAAGTTTCTTTTGAGTACCTGATTGTTGCTATCAGTAGTGATCTCTGAGTCTTTCCTCCCAGGATCCTAGAGGCAGTAAGCAGCAGGGAGAAGGGGGCAAGATATCTAGAGAAGAAAGCTAGGAGATAGAATCGACAAAAAAGCAAGAAGCCAATATATGGGACTAAGGACCATTCCAGGGTTGCTACTATCAACCAGTAAGGATATTTTATTCCAGGGACCATATTTTACTGCCCACCATGATGAAACTGAAATTTAGGATGTTCTTTTTCAACCAAACATATTAGAAAGAGCTGCAGTTAGGTCATCTCCTTAAGATCATCAGAGTATTGTTAATTTCTGCTTGAAGGACATTCTCATTTGAAGATGATTTCCTTTGAGATCTTATTTGGAGACAAACTTATTCAGCTGCCTTTTCATTTTTTTTCACTAATCTAATAAAGCCCATGGCATGTGCCCAGGCTAAATAAGATGGCTGAGCATTCTGTAGAAAGAAGTAGGGCTTGAGGAGGACTTACTGATCCTAACAGCTCACCTAGGAGGCACAATAAGAAGCCAGAAATAGAATGTGTCAAAGGGAAAGAAGTAAAGGCTTGAGAGGGAAAAGCAGAATGGGAACCAACATGAGGCTAGTATTAAGCAAAGACTTATCTAGGATACTCAAGTTAAGTCCTCCCAGTGCTATTTGGATTAAGCTAGGGGTACTGAAAGTGGCCTAGATCCCAGAAAATCAAATGTCCTTTGGAACCAAGATGCTGGTAAAACATACTTAGTATTCTCTTTGTGCTCCCTTTTGCTGTCTGGGGAGGGGGGAAGACAGTTTGGTTGTGTGTGTGTGTGTGTGGGAGGGGTTCTGTACTCTGCCCCCAAAACTCAAATATTTAAGATTGTTCTTCATGGATGCTGTCAACTGACCAACCTATGTCATTCTAATCCCAATATAATAATTTTTTGCTGGGTGTGGGATAGTCCTGGGTAAGAGTAGCAACTCAGATTTTTAGATTCTACTTTCCTACATTCTTTCTAGGAATATGAATCAAATCTATAATCTTCACATTCTACTGTCATTCCTTCTTTCCTTACTTTTCCCTTGGAAATCAAAACTCCCCCCCCCCTCATTTTCCACAACTCTATCCCTCTCTAGTTGTCCACAGTCTTTTATAGGTCACTGACAGTGGTTTAGCAATTGCATCCACTATTTCTCATGCCTCATATACATCCTCTGTAGCATGCAGTTAAGCTGCCAAACTGAAATATGTCTTCTTAATATACAAATTCCCCAGTCAAATTTCATCATCATCAAACCCTTGTAACTATGCCGTGGACAAGATCCTTTTCCAGCTCTAAAATTCTATGATTCTATGAATCTATTTCTACATCAATCCCTTTCTTTTTTCATAAATATGAAAGGTTATTTTGAACCCTGAACCACAAATCAGAGAGAATTCACTGCAAATTTATAGGAAAGACTTACCCTCAATGACATCCCCTCTGGTTTTTCAAGCCTTTTCATCAGAGAGACCCTCTCATCTAGTGCCTGCCTCTGTTACAAACATATCTGGGAAAAGTTTATTCTATCACTGCTTAGGAAATCCAAGTACTGCTGCTACTCAGCAATTTTTTTTAATTCATAAAACCCCAGAGCTAGACTGGATCTCAAAGGTTATTTAACACAATGGCTTTTCCTAATAGATAATTGCCTTGTGACATCCTTGAAAAGTGATTATTGAACTTAAGTCCCTGGGAAATTAGCTCAAATCTTCTCTCTGACTTTTCCTATATATTTGAATATAGGCAAGGCACATGAACTCTGAGATCTCTTTATCTCTAAAATGGCTATAGTACCATTGAACTGTTTAGATGGGAATAATTTGCAAATCTTATGGTCATATAGAAATGTGAGTTATTTTCCAACCTCTAATGAATGACCTAAAATGAACTGACTATTTCAGAGAGAAAGCCATTCTATTATGGGGGAGCTCTAATTGTTAAGACTTTCATTCACCCAAACTTTCATATTTGAAACCTCTATCACCTTCATGCCTTCCCTGTATACTGTTCTACATGCTTCAAATTTCCTCCTTAACTCTTCTCACCTATTGAATTCCTTTGTATTTGTTGTAGGCAAAGCTCTAATATCAGCATCTTTTTGAGTATGATTTAGGCATTCACAGGTCTCTGAATATTTAACAAAGGAAATTTACTTTGCACTAATATAGCAACTACGTGCAGCAAGCAAGTAATACCTTCTCTAAACATAGCCCCCTTCATCTCTATCTAGAAAATTATTGAGCCAGTTAGGGTTCATCTGGTCAAAAAATTGTCAGGCTATGGAGACTTACACTATAGCTATAGTTATCATTATAGCTGTAGACATCTATACACATAGACATATATAAATATATTACTTCTGGATTCTTTTCCTTTCTTTGATCTCTGGGCAGAGGAATAGTATTGGCATCACTAATTGAAAATATTATATAACTCCTTTAGGGAGCTATAGAACAAAGTGCTATATGAGCTCCAAAACCAGGAGTTTATGAAAGAAAGAAGGATGGTGTGTGTGTGTGTGTATGTGTGTGTGTGTGCGCGCGCGTTTGTAGGCAACTATTTGGTATAGTGGATAAAATTCACTGGGCTTAGAGCTGGAAAATCTGAGTTCATCTTGCCCTCAGACACTAGCTATATGACCCTGGGTAAGTCATTTAAGCCAGTTTGCCTCAGTTTCCTCATCTGTAAAATGATCAAGAAGAAAATGGCAAACAACTAGAAGTATCTTTGCCAAGACAACTCCAAGTGGGATCATAAATACATACCCTCACATATTTACACATACACACAGAATTTTATACATATAAATGTCTCTGCATTTATAAATGTGTATATAGCTATAATTAATATTTGTTCTTTTCGTAGTGACAGAATTGGAAAGTAAAAATAAAATCATTAATTGGGAATTGAATGAGTAAATTATGGTATATAAATATAACTGAAGAGTATTAATTGACAACAGGGATAGATTCAGAGAAACCTGGGAAGACTTGTGAACTGATACAGGATGTAGTGAGCAGAATCAAGAGAACAATTTGTAAAAGAACAGTGACATTTCAAAAATAAAGAATTTTGAAAGACTTAAGAACTCTGATTTGTCCAATGACCAATCAGTTATACATGTTACCCACATCCAAAAGAAGAAATGGACTCAAAATGCAGGAATATATCTTTTTAGACATGGCCCACATGGGAATTTGCTTTGGTTGATTATACATATTTCTTACAAAGGTTCTCCCTCCCCGGTGATAGTTAGTCAGAGGAAAATAAAATGTGGTTAATTGGGAAAAATATTTTTTAAAAAGCATACATGAAATTATGAAGAGTGAAATGAGCAGAACTAAAAGAGCAATATGTACAACAGAAATATTGTTTGAAGAGTGATTTGTGTGTATCCAGCTCCAGAGAAATAACTGACAAATAGAAATAAGTAAGATATAGTTTTATATATACATATATCTTTTTTGTCAAATGATGCCTTCTCTGATGGGAATATGGGAAGGAGGAAGGAATTTAATTGGGGATTTTAAAGCGATAAAAATAAATTAATTTAGTTGAAAAAAGAAGCTAATGATACAGCTCTGTTGGGAATTTGCAGTGTATTCTCTGTAATTTGCAGGTTTGTGGAAAACAGGAGAATCAAATGGAAAAGGATTTCTGGAATCATAGGATTTTAGTTACAAAGGGTTTGGTCTGAGGCACAGTAACAATGGTTTGATGATGATACAGTTTGACTTGGGAATTTGTATATTAATTCCCCTTAACTGCATGCTAGAGAGAATGTATATGAGGCTTGTGAAATAGTGGCTGCAATTGCCAAACCAATGTTAGTGATTTTTTTAAAGGCCGTGGAGAACTGGAAAAGTAATATAAGAGTGGAAAATGGGCAAAGATTCTCCTTTTTTAAAGAATGAAAAGTATATTCTGAAAACTATAGGCAGAGGACTTGATATATTCCTGAAAAAAAAATAGCAGAATGGAATAAACTCTCCAACTAATCAATGTTGAATTATCATGTTACCTAGGACTATCATCCTCCTATCAAGAAACTACACCTACAAATATTATAATGAAACAGATTTGCCATTTGGCAGCGTCCATGAACAATCTCAAAAACTTGGATTTAGAGCTTAGGGCAGAAAAAATTCCAAACTGCTTTTTTATCCTCCCAAACAACAAAAGGGGCGGGGGAGGGGGAGGGACAAAGAAAATGCTCAGTATGTTTTACCAACATCTAAGTCCCAAGGATATACGAAGAGACATGTTTTCAGGGGTCTAAGGCACTTCCAGTACCCCTAGACTGATCCAAATCACACTAAAGGGACTTGACTTGAATATCCTAGATTAGTCTTCACTTAACACTAGCCTCATATTGGCAACTATTCTGCTTTTCCCTCTCAAGCTTCCCATGCTTTCTTTTGACACATTCTATTTCTGGTCTCTTATTGTGCCCCCTAGGTAAGCTGTTAGGATCAACAAGTCCTCCCAAGTCTCTTGTTCCCACTTCAGGCTCTACCTCTGCAAAATGTTCAGACATCGCCATTTAGCCTGGGCACACGCCATGGGCTTTCTTAGGTTAGTGAAAAAACAAAAAGGCAGCTGAATGAATTTATCTCCAAATAACATCTCAGAAGAAGTCATCTTCAAATGATAATGCCCTTCAAGCAGAAATTAGCAATCCACTGTTGATCCTTAGGAGACAGCCTAGCTACAGCTCATTCTAAAATGTTTAGCTGAATTGGAACATTCCAAGTTTCAATTTCCTTGTGGTGGTCATTCAAATGTGGTCCCTATAATAAAATATCCTTCCTGGTTGAAACTAGCAGCCCTTTTATATTCTTTATTCCTTCCTGTCAGCCCCAAACTCTTTCTCATGGTCCCCATCTCCTAGCTCTCTTCTCTGGATATGCTGTTCCCTTCTCCCAGCTACCCACTGCCTCTCTGATCCTGGAAGGGAGGATGTACAATTCAGCAATCATGTACACCATTTAGAATTCTCCAGATCTGTGTGCATGTTTTGGGAAAGGGGTGTTAACATGGAGAGCTGGGCATTCTATGGCATGGTTGAACTGACATGGCAAGAAGAAGGATGACTAATAGGCAACAGGGAGACTTGTATCCAGAAGGATTAATGGGATATGGTGGAAAGGGTCCTTGGCTCTGTCTCCAATTTGCCACACTTGATTCAATGCCTGAATCCTTCTGAATGTCTTCATTTGTTTTCTTGTTAAGCATTTTATTAAATAATCTCCAAGATCCCTTTCAGCTATATTATTGTAGGTGGTAAGATGACATATATAGAGCCTAACCTGGCATTTGCTCTCAGATGGAGAAGGATCTTGATTATGGTTTAGCTCAGTTCTGTAATAAGGGATTTTTTGAATGGTACCTGATAACTAAAATCCCCATCTAGAGGTTCATTGAACCTCTAGGAATCCATTTGCTCCCCATAAGTAAGATTAAGATTTTTCCTTCTCACAGACTATTAGCAGACAAGAGGGAGTAAATTAAAGGTGGGGCTATTCTAACTGAAGGAAGGAATCCAAGAATAACAGCTGCTTATTTTCAGTATTTATTTAGAAGAATCATTCATCTCATTAATGTGGATAACCCCTCCATAAATGCAGACTCCACTCTTTTTTCATCTTCTTGTACTATGCACTTCTTACCCCAGTCTTTTGCTCAATTCTCCATCAAGGAGAATCTACTCAATGTGCCTTCTCACTCACCTAAGAGATTTTTAAATTCTATGCTGACCTTCTTTTCTGGTAATAGGTGACTTTGATAATACTTTTTATGCCATTCTCAAGCACAAATCATCTTTGATAAATGCTACAGGCCAAATAAGTCCTCCACAAGCCAATTCATTGTCCATTCATGAAATGGAAAGAAAGGTGGATTTGGAATCTGAAGCCTTGAGTGTGAATCCTGAGTTTGTCATTTATTACGTTTGTGAACTTGGGAAGAGTTATCTTTTCTTGTAAATTAGAAGGTTGAACTAGATGTTTTCTAAGGTTCTTTCTTTCTCTAAAACTTTATTTTCTGAATCTAAACTTTTCTGTCCCAATATGTAGACTGACTTAATGGACTGACTCTTCATGTGCCCTTGCATGCCATAATCTAAACACTAATGTTTAAAATCTATTTAGCATACCTATTGTCAAAGTTTATATAATGGATGATCTCTTTCTTCAATCCCAAGGATTAAAATGAGAAATAAGAAAAATTGGGCATGAACTGCCACTTAGAAGGACAAGAAAAAGAGTTAATAAGTCTAGCTTCTTTTCATCATAGTATTATTGTTATTCTTAATGAATGAGAAGAATAACTTAGCTTCTGAGACATTTCTCTCATAGTTGGGCCCAGAAAAGACTCAACTAATCTGTGGTTTGGCATTCACACAAAATCATGTCTCATTGGCCCCCCACCAATATGCTTACTTATCTCAGTCAACCATAGGATGCAAAAGCAACAGACTATTTCCCTCATAAAACCAGGACATTTACTGCTATGAACTACAGCTACAATCAGGGTGTGAAGTGTGCATATCATGAAGGCATATGTGTGACAGGACATGTAATCAAGTGTACAATTATGGAACTTTCAGTGCTTCAGAGTCATCACTAAGTTCTTATGATTTCAACAAAAGGTCTTCATCAGGAGTCTTCCTAGTTTTGCCTTCTGTCTATGTTTTGGGATTTTCATATGATTAGAGTCCTCAGTAGAAATAGTCTTTCCTTTTATGGAGAGAAAGTAGATTCTGAGATCTTCCTTTTAGCTTAGAACCTATAAACTAAATTTCAGCTCTTTTGGAAAGTCAAGGGCTTCATGCTCCTAACCAGACTAGGATAAAGTGAAATTCTCTCTATAAGGAGAAAATCTGTCAGGTTGCAGTCTTAACCTCCAGGGAATAGGTTTTTTTGGAACACAGAGCCAGCCAGCTAAATGCTCAAAGGAATTTCATCTCTTTAAGCTCACTTTTCCTACTCAAAAGATTAATTTATATGTCTCAAGACTTTATAATAAATCAATCAGTCAGTAACCGATTAAGAACCTACTATGTGCCAGGAATTGTGCTAAACACTGAGGATACAAAGAGAAACAAAAGGTAGTCCCTGCCCTCAAAGAGATCACAGTCAAATGAGAGAAACCACAGAGACAACAAATCAATGGATATACACAACTAAGCTATATACAGGATGAATAGAAAATAATCAATAGAGGAACGACACTTGAATTAAGAAGAACTGGGGAGAGCTTGAGGTTAGAAAATTCTTATAAAGTAGATTTACTTCATTGAGAAGATCGTGTGTCCTAATACTTGAGGAAGGTTTTTCTAAAAATACTCTCAGAAATTAAGTGGGTCTGGGGGCAGCTGGATGGCTTGGTGGATTTAGATCCAGGCCTGGAGGCGGGAAGTCCTATGTCCAAATCTGGCCTCAGACACTTTCTAGCTGTGTGATCCTTAGCAAGTCACTCAACCCCCATTGCCGAGTCCTTACCACTCATCTGCCTTGGAACCAATACATAGTATTAATTCTAAGATGGAAGATAAGGATTTTTTTTTAAATGTGGGTCTGAGAGACTAGAGGTTTCCTCTTCCTACAAAGATCTTATATGCAAATGAATAGACAGAGAAGGAGGTCAGTTTTAGGGGAAGGCTATCCCCCAATGTTTTGGAAACTCAACATTACCTACTTTGTGGCGATACAAACATACACCCACACCCACAATCCCTAATCCCGAGGAGCAAGCTCCTTTTTTGACATTTTATTACAAGATAACATATAGGTATATGACCACAATGGGGAACAACACCCTGGCACCTACTGCCTGAGAACCAGATATGTTACATTTCAGACTTCCCCCAGGGTTCTCTGATATCCTCAAGGGGGCATTGAGTATCTGCTTGCTCTGCCATTGACTCAAGACCCCAACAGTGAATTTCCTTCAATTCAAGGGTGCCCTGCAACCAGTTCTATTTAATTATTTAAACAATCAGATTGGCTTTTATAAAAACATATTCACTTCAAGAACTGCAAGAGCAGACATACCAACATCATCCTCCAACACATAGGGGCATATTTCCACACATACATACAAACACACACATACATATACATATAAAACCTTAGTCTCTAGAGAGAGGGGAAGGATCTTGATTATGGTTTAGCTCAGTTCTGTAATAAGGGATTATTTGAATGATAAATGATAACTAAAAATCAGGACTGTTAATCTTCTTCCTTCCTCCCTTCTTGCTTTCCCCTTCCTGTTCTATTGGTCTCTCTAAATCAACTAAGGGTGACTTTTATGATGTCTCAAATAAAATACTCTTTCTCTTCTCTAAATTAAATAAGGGGTTTATTGGGGAAGAAAGGAAAGATAAGAAATGGAGGGAAAGAGGGTTTGGGGGTTCCCCTAATACTAGAATAAGTCTTGGGTTGAAAGATGGTAGAATATAGTTCAATTTGGGAAAATGGGCTGACAAGTCTGGAAATTCAGTCAATGTATCATAACAGAGCAAATCAGAGAGCTGGACTTTGTCCTTCTTTCTCCTGTACCCAAGCCAAGAGACTTCTCTCCTTTCTGTCTCCAAAAGCCAAAGAGAGTCCTGACTTTTCTGTCTTCAAAGCCAAAGGCTTCAGGCTTCAGTTGGTCTGATCTCCTTCTTCCAACAGTTTCTCCTGGTCAGATTCCAAACAGAATGTCCTCATTTGAATGACAGGTCATCAGTCCCAGCTACTCCAGGTCCTGCTGCAAACCATTCCCAATTTTTCACTTCCATAGTTCCTATATAGCAGAATCCTAGCAAGTCCTAAGTCCAAAGCTATCCTTGGCTTAAGTCAGAGGTAGCCTGACTTCTTAGCATTTCCCTGCTGGATTGGCCACAACAACCAGCCTGGAATCTTGTCTCCCAGATTACTGCTGCTCATGTCTGGGTCCAATGTGGATTCCGCCACCTGTACCAAGAACAGAAAAGAACAAACAAAACAGAACAAAATCCCAAGTCGATTCTCAGAGACTGAGTAGGAGGGGAAAAACCATCTTCATGTGTCTCAGCTCATGGTAATTCTAATGTAGGTGAATAAGACTTCTGCACCTTCTGGACAAAACAAAAAAAAAAGAGAGAGAAAGAGAGAGTGTGCGTTCAGGCTGGTATTTAAAAAATATAACCTATTATGTCTTTGTACCCAATGGAAAATTTCTACTCCTACCTACCTGGAAGGGAATATATTTTCCCAGAGGAAGGTCTTTCCATTATAGGCAATCTGGCCCTAATTCACAAAGCCCTATTATATAAGTTTATATAAAGTAAATATATAAACAGTACATCTGTAGATCCCCACTCTTTGGAATCATTTTCACCAACTCTTCTTTGCACTCACAGGTTAAAGTCCTACAAGGAGGAGTTATTACCTTGTTTTCTAGGGATGGCTGTACCACTTACACTGTAGCTATTGAGCCTGCACTAGAGACCTTTTCCAGTGGGCTCAATTAACTCTTAACAAAAAGATTTTACTAAAATGGTATGACAGAAACAATAAGTAAAAAACAAAAATCCCTCCTCACCAATACATACACATAGCATCTATGAGAAAAGCTGAACACAACTTTAAAGCTGTAGAAAACATATGTAGTCAAGGCAATTCATAATACCAGAACCATTGGAACTGTAAGGTCTCTATGGCTTCTCTCTCTTGGAATGCCATCACAATGTTCATGATTGGGTGTAGTCACTGGGCCAGAAGTGTGGCTTGGTCACTAAGTCAGGCTGCTACCTTCATAGGCCATGGCATCTCAACTGGGTAGGTCAAACTGCGGGTATTTCTTTTCTCAGATAGGTTTGTTCTTCTATGGCAATTTAGCTCTGACTCATCCTACTTCATTCTCAGCTGGTCTCCAGTTAAGGTAGTATTGTGTTCTTTCAGAAGGGCTACAGAATCCCCTTATATATATATTTCAAGCTGGTTGTTGCTGCCAGTCCAGCAGAGAAATGCCAAGAAGCCACGCTACCTATGACTTAAGCCAAGGATAGCTTTGGACTTAGGACTTGCTAGGATTATGCTATATAGGAACTGAGCTAAACAATAACATATCTCAGTGGATAGAGCACTGGACCTAGAGTCAGCAATATCTGAATTCAAATCTGGCCTTGGACACTTACTAGTTATCTGATCATGGGTAAGTCACTTAATTTCTATTTGCCTTAATCCACTAGAAAAGAAAATGGCAAACAACTCCAGTATTTTTACCAAGAAAACTCCATGGCCAATATGGTTCCTGGGGTCAAGAAGAGTTAGACACAACTTATTGACTGAACAACAGCAACAAATAGTCCCTTAGTTTAAGATTAGTAGAAGCCTCTCAAATTCTGCTTCTTGACTGAATTCTAAAGTCCTTCTGCACTTCCCAAGCAACTGGTATCAATTCAGAGAGGAATGACGGCTTCTGCTTCTTCTCCTCCTCCTCCTTCCTCCCTCCCTCCCTCGCAGCAGGTAGTAAAAAGTATAGCTTCTCTTCTTTAATAACCCCTTCCTGGTTCAAGCCTGGATCAATAAGATCAATAATCTCATATCAATAATCAATAATCTCAATAAGAGATCTCATTCTAACTGAAGGCAACTGTCCAGGACATTTTTCAGTTCTTCTACCCAATTATTATCAAACATTTCTAATGTTCAGTCTTCCCAAAATTTTTAACTCTTACTTTCTTCTGTTGGTCTTATGCAAATGAATGACTAGAAAATGGAGGGAATCTTTGTCTAATCAAATCAAGTTCTCATGTTTTCTCTATCCTACTTTACACACTTATACTCTATGAAATGTTTGTGTTTATGATTGTCCAACTTATTTTTACATGACTTTAAGTATATAAAGAATAAATAAACAAAAAAAGGTAGTCAGATATAAGATTGCTATGGAGGGAGAGCACTGGTATTTAGGAAGATCTAGAAATCTTCAAGGGGCTTGAATACTTGAACTTACTCTTGAAGGGAAAGAAGGATTTTGTGAGCTATAAGTAAAAAGATAGTGCACTCTATGTATTGGGAATAGCCAGCAAAAAGACATAGAGAAGTGAGATGGAGTGTTGTATGTGAGGAACAGAGAGAATGGCCATTTTGCTGGACTATAGAGTGAGGGAAAGAAGGGTTGGAAGATTAAGTTTAGGTGATGTTGTAAAGGACTTTCATGACTAAACAATGGGGTTTATATCTTATCCTAGAGCCAGTAGAGTTTACTGAGTATGAGAATGACATGGTCATTTATATACTTAAGGAAAATAATTTTGGCACCTGTGTGAAGGATAGATTACAGTGGGAAGAGACTCAAACCAGAGAGGCAAATGAGGAGTCTATTGAAGTAGTCTAAGCAAGAGGTGTTAAGGTCCTGAACTAAAATAGTAGCTATGTGAAGTAGGCATTAGGGAGAAGACATAAATGGTATTGGGAAGGTAATAATGGTAAAAGCTGGCATCTGACTGGATGTGTTGATAAGGGCAAGTTAGGAGGTGAGGAAACACCAGGATTAAAAAACTGAGAAATTGGAAGAATGGTGTTACCTTTGACAGAAATACAGGTGGATATGGGTGGAAAGATGACAAGTTTTCCCATAATAATGTTGAGTTTGAGATGCCTGTAGGACATCTAATTTGAAATGTTTAATTGTCATAGCACTGAAGTTCAGGGTAGATACTGAGTCTATGATATACATATGTTAGTTATCTGCATAACCATGATAATTAAATATGTGAGAGCTGCTCAGGTCACCAAGAGGAGGAATCTAGAAAAAGATGTGAACCAGGCCTAAGGCAGAATCAGGGGGTGGAGTGGAGGGGGGAATCCAAAGTTAGGAGACAGATATGGTTAACCCAGCAAAGGATACTGAGGTATCCCAACAGGAAGAAACAGGGTCACAAAAATCCAGAAATGCAAGACAACACAGCAATAGAACGTAGTCAACAAAATCAAATGCAGCTAGGAGGTCAAGAATGATAAGGACTGAGGAAAGGCAAACATATTTGACAATTTAAAGTTCACCTGTAACTTTTAAAGAGAGTAGTTTCGGTTAAGTCATGAGGTCAGAAATCAAATTGTAAAGAGATAAAGAGTGAGTGAGAAGAGAGGAAGCAGAGACAATAAGTGAAGACAACTTCTACCTGTTAGCTGAGATGAGAAGTTGATAGGAGATATAGGATAACAATTGCATTTGGTAAAATCTAGTCAGGGTTTTTTTTAAGGGTGGAGAGACTTGGAAAGGTTTGAAGAGCACCAAAAAAATGAACTAGATGATATAGAGATATTAAAAATTATGGAAAAGGGATTATTAAGGGCATAATCTGCTGTTAAAGATGAGAAGGAATGGGATCAAGAACTTATGTATAAGAGTTGTCCTTAGCAAAGAGAGTCACATCATTTAAGAAACTAGAGAAAGGGAAAAGAGAAGTTTTTAGATGAGAAGGAAGGAAGGAAGGAAATGCTCATGATGAATGGTCTTGACTTTTTCCAAAAAGTAATAGGCAAGGTCTTCAAATGAGAGAATGGGAGGAGGGAAATTTATAGATTTAAGGAGAAAAAATATTTGCAATAGCTTCTGTGAGGAATGAAATAAAGAAAAAAGAAGAGTGGAATGAAATGGATTGCCTTATTGTAGCCAACCCATTGGCTCGGGTAGAAGAAGCATTTATTAAGAATCCACTATATGGCAGACACTATATAAATACTGGGCATACAAAGAAAGACAAAGACAAAAACAGTCTCTGATCTGAAAGAGCTCACAGTGTAATGGACAACAATGCATGATGGAAGGAACTTGGAGAGATTTGTAGCATGCTCAAACATTCTATAACTGGTTCCTTCTTACTACTTGGAAAATAAGGACCTCAGATTGACTTTGATTAAATAGTGAGACTTGGAGTTCATTCAAAAGGCCTTGACCTTATCCTTCTTCTCTTGGTTTCTTGTTTTATTTATTTTCTTCCTGATTGGTGACATTCATGTGAGAGAAGAAACTATACAATAAGGACAGAAGCCCTGAATATCCTTATCCATCCCCTAATCTGAAGCTGGCACAAATAAGGGACTCAGTTTTCACCTTAAACATTAGTTTGTTGTTCATTTTAATTAAGAGATAGGAAGTTAGTGGCAAGAGGGCAGGAACATGAGTCTCTTGGAGTCCTAGTAGGTCCTAGGTTTTGTATTGAGGTCTGAGGATCAAGAACCAGCTTTACAGAGATGCTGCATTTGGAGGTCAGTTTGGTGGACCTGGTGCTATGTGAAATCTTTCATTCTGCATCCTTAGGGACTCTGTTCTTGCTATATCTCTGATGCATATATCCTTTTATAAAAGCTAGATGATGTTAAATAATTCAGTGGAACTGGGGTACTAGCTGCCAATGGTAGCTTTGGGGGACCATACTGGAATGGAGACTCTATCATAAAACATTAGACATGAAATGCCCCAACTCCTCAGGGCTACCCTAAAAATATTGTTAAAACCAAACACTTCCTGTCTAGTCTGTTTGTTATTCTTGGAGACTGACATAATTTCAGGTTAGAGAACACCTCTGGACACTAATACGAGCTGTAGCTTTGGGACTTTAGGTCATAAAGGATAAAGAATTGAGGAGAATGAGCATGGAGGGCACAGGGAGCATACAATCTTTGGCCATACTAATTCTCTTCTTTCTAGTCCCACACACAAAGCCAATTCGGGGAGATCTTTTGCAATGATGGTTTTTACTAGTTGACACCAAGAAGGAGCAACTAGATGGCACAGTGGATAGAGCTCTGGTCCTAAAGTCAGGAAAATCAAAGGTCAAATCTGACCTAAAATAAGTACTAGCTGTGTGACCCTGGCACGTTACCTAATCTCTGTTTGTCTCAGTTTCTTTGCCTGTAAAATGAAGATAATAATAACACTTACCTCCCAGGGCTGTTGTGAAGATTAGATGTGATAATAATTATAAATTATAAATCTTTTAGCGCAGTGCCTGATGCATAATAAGTACTATTTAAATGTCAGCTATTACTTTTACTATATAAAAATACAGGGAGAGACCATCCCTCCATCTTTCTAGCCCATTACTGGATCAGGGACCTACCAGTGATATGATCAGACCAACAAGTGAAAGTTTGAGTTGCTAAATGGTTTCTTGCTGACTAGATACTTAGACAGCCTAGACAATGGCTAGGGAGATTCATGTTTAAGCAGGTTAAACTCCTTCGTCCTCTCCTCTTTGTTTATTTAGGTTGTACTCATAAGAAGCCCCCCTCTTCCTTCCACAGCTAGGTGGTTCAGTGATTAGAGCCTTAGGCTGGGAGATGGAGTCCTGGGTTCAAATCAGACCTCAGACACTTCCTAGCTGTGTAATCCTGGGCAAATAACCCCCTTTGCCTAGCTCTTTCAGCTTTTCTGCCTTAGAACCAAAATGTCACATTAATTCTAAGATGGAAGGTAAAGTTTTAAAAAGAAGGTCCTTGGTATGAACTTGAGGACACAAAATATTCCCTGCTCATCTGGAAAAAAAATATAGAAATAACTGACTCCTTGGATTGATACTTAGCATATCTCTGGCGATCTTTTTAAAAAAATTGTAGAGTGAAGATCAAGTCAGTAAGGGGATAATGGATGATAGGACTTTGAAACTGATCCAGGACATAAGCCTGTAGTTTTGTGTCTGGTATGAGGAAATGCATCAGCATGATGGCCCCTGTGACCTTGATGCAGCAGGCCAAGCAAAGTTCCAAAGTGTTGGGTCACTCAACATGCAATCCATCACACTGGCCTCACTGGCCTTCCTTCTCTCACAGCCCCAATGATCTTCTGGGAAATGCTTAATTGCCTTTTTGAGGAGGCAGCTGAGCCAAGAGTTCAAGATCTTGCTTCACAAATCCTTTTGGGGTCAAAGAGATATACATGTCCACTTTTAGGATTTTACTCTAGGGACTCTTTGAGCTCCCCTCGGAAATGAGTTAAAGCATAAGCCTTCAGTTACAGTTCTCTTCCTACCTTAGACATATGGGGTAGAGTGTTGAAGATCTTAGCCATCTACATTGATCCCTACACTGCAGGCCATCCTGGGTTCCTGTGGCTCAGGTTTAAACTCTTACAAGATTGTAAAATTCTACAAATATCAATAGATGTAGATTTAGCAAACTCTTTGCTTGAATTAAGCTGGTCTCTGAACTCTCCCATCATGGCCATATATTCATTCCCACTTCCATGACTTCTTTCACCCATGTTTCCTAGTTTTCCCTCCCACTGGGCTTTTACCTAGACAATTCCCATCCATTTACCAAGTTAGTAGTAGTTACTATGCTCTTGGCCATCAATGGTCTTCAGACACTTAGTACCTTTGTGACCTTAGACAAGTCACTTAATCATGGTCAGCCTCAGTTTCCTCAACTATAAAATAGAGACCCTACCTTTTAGGGTCATGATGAGGAACAAATGAGATAATACTTCTAAAGCACTTGGCACAGTGTCTGGCATATAATTAGGCTCTATATAAATGTGAATCCCCTCTCTTTCTTCCTCACCAAATATCATTTGTACTAACAACCATAAAAGAAATTTATACAACTGAATTTTCATTTTCTTTTTTCTTCAGATCTGTGACTTCAACAATATAGAGAACTCCAGTGAGGAATTGCTCTCTATCAACACACATGTTTTTAAATATATTCTCAGTGAGTTATCTGGGACACTGAGAAGTTTAGAGATTGGCTTAGGTCACACAGCTGGTCTTTTTTTTTTTTTTGTCAGAAGGTGAACTAGAACCATAACCTTCCTAAATCAGAGTCAACTTTCTATCCCCCAAACAGTTTTTCTCTAAAAGTTTTCTAGAAATCTTTAGTGGCAAAGTGGTTAACATGATTAACAAACCTGCAATTAGGAACACCTGAGTTCAAATCCAACTTCAAATACTTAGTAGCTAGGTGACCTTGGGCAAAAAGTCGCTGAACCTCTGTTTGTCTCAGGTTCCCCATCTCTAAAATGAAGAAAATAAGGCCCCCATTCCCCAAGTTTATTGTGAGAATAAAATGAAATAATAACCATAAAAACTACTTAGCACAGTACCTAGCATGTAGTAAACCCTAGAGAAATGTTAGCTATTATTATTGTAGTCCTTACCGATTTCCCTTTCCTGGAAACACTCTTCCACTCTTACATACATCTCGACAATTCTAGAACGACTTGTTTGTTATCATTTAACCTATCTTCTTTTTCCTGGTGATTTCTGGAAGCTTGCCATTTTCTTTGCAGTCTTCAGGTATTTAACATAGGACTGGCCACAGTTCATGTTTAATAAATTTCTGTTGATAAACTGGTCAAGGAAGAGAGCATGGAAAACATACAAACACAATCTCTAGCCATTACCAGGTTCTCGATTGGCAGAGCCTAAATGCCTGGTCATTACTTTAGTCTTCTGAGCCTAACCCCAAGGAATATGCCTTGCTACTCCCAGAACACTCCAAGTGGATAGATCTTTAGCACATATTAAATAGCAAGCTCTAAATCGTAATTTCCCAAAAGACAATGATTGTGCTCCTCACCTACACACACACACATACACAATGAGCTCATCATAGGTTTGACAACATGTACTCAATGAATATTTATTAACTCCCAATGATACAGTGATTTGATCAGACAATAAAACTGATGACAGGCAGAACTGGTGGACCAATGAGGAATTTTCTTCTCTCTCTTTTCTCTTATTTTTCATCTTCTTTTTTTCCTTCTTTTTTTGCAGTGTGGAATTTTTAAAAATCAGTATAGTAGGGGGCAGCTGGGTGGCTCAGTGGATTGAGAGCCAGGTCTAGAGTTGAGGTCCGTCCTGGGTTCAAATATGACCTCATACATTTCCTAGCTGTGTGGCCCTGGGCAAGTCATTTAACCCCCATTGCCTAGCCTTTACTGCTCTTCTGCCTTGGAACCAATACAGAGTATTTATCCTAAGGTAGAAGGTAAGAGTTTTTTTTTTTTTAATCCATATAGTACCTTTTAATTTTGCTTTCATGTAATATGAGAAATCTTAAGGAAAGCAGTTCTCAAACCCTTGTGCTCTGCAAAGCACCTGCTCCTGGCTTCCAAGGTAATCAGAGTTCATCTTAGCAAACTAAGAACCCTGTTATTCACCCATCTATTTGACCAAAAGGAGACAGGATCATATATCTAGCACTAAAAGAGACCTTGAAAGACATCCAGCCAAATCTCTTCATTTTACAGCTGAGGTGGCCCAGAACAGTGAAGCAGGTTCTCAAAGTCACACAGGTGGCTCATAGAATCCCAAGATTGGATGGAAACCTCCATGTCACCTCATCTCTAATCACCACCCCCTCCCTCCCAGGGTCAGCACTTTTAGCACTCATGTTTTATTTTATTTCTATCTCTGCATAAGTATACTTCATATCCTCTTCCCTAGGCTGTAAGATCCTTGAAGGCAGGAGACATTATTGGACTTTTAAATTCCTCTCACCTAGCAAGCCCTCAGCCATCAGTGTGCTCCAGGGCTGCCACCAGCCTCCCAGAGACATTGGATAAAATAGTCATTTGTAGGGCTGCAATTTGAGACTTCTGGTTCTGTTCTCTTTATTGACTTGCTTTGTTCCTTGTGTTGAGTCTTTGGTTTCCCCCACATAACTGTCATCTCCCCAACCAACACCCACTCTTCCCTTTGCCTCTGTTCCTCCATCCTCAAAATGTGATTACTATGAAGAAAATTACATTCAATTAAGAGGTTTCTGAGATGTAGCCTGCTCCTATTAGCCAAATATATGCCACAAACAATTATATAGTTTCCCAATCACCAGCAAAGGCCCATATGCTAACCTTTCCACTACTCCTCTTGTGTACCTGCTTCCTAAGGAGCAAATGTCTAAATCAGCAGTGTTCATTGGTAGTGATTGTCTCACCCTGTAAAGGATTACATCCCTGCTGCTGGGGAAGATGAAGGCTGATAGATTGCTTGAATTCTGGAGTTCTGAACTGGAGTAAGGCTAAAGCTTGAAAGGATGTCAACTCTAAATTTGACACCAATATGATGGGCCCCAGGGAGTGGAGGGGCACTAGAGTGCTTAAGGAGGGAAAAAACAGCCCAGGACAGAAAAAAAGCAAGCAAGGTAAATCTTCAATGAGCAGCATTTGCATCTGGAAGTGAGTAGCTGCTGCATTTCAAGCCTGAGCAAAAAAGGATACCCAATCCCAACAAAAACAAGCAAGTAAAAAACAAATAGGTGAATAATGGTAGATCATGATAGATATGTAGATATGATAAATATATAAATGAATGAATGATAATCAAGGAAATAAATGAGCAAACAAATAAGTGGGGAGATAAATGAATGGACAGAGAGTGGCAAAACTAGATTTTTTTTAAAAAATCAAATCAAAAGTGACTACTTTTCCTTTGGAGTTTCTGAGAAAAGGAAGAGAACCTAAAAAAATCTAGTTGTACTCTCAGTTTCAATCAGTCCATTCCATATTTGCTAAACTGTCTATAACTGAAAGCTATAGGACTCAATGGGTTTAGGGATGACATCATTTGGTATTTGGTTTGGGCCCTACTGCCTTTCCTTTTCTTTTAACTTGCAAATAAAAAAGCTGAGTTCTGCCTACATTTATTTTCCAATTCCTCGGTTTATATGTTAACACCTTCTGGTTGAAAAAAAAACAGCTGTCTGAATTATCACAGCCACCTCTTTCATATATTTATTTGTGTGACTGTCTCATCCAAATGCAAATTCCCAAACTTCATTTAAACTGATATTGCTTCACCAGCTATGCAAAGACTTAAAAATAGAAGGATGGGGTAGGACCTGTGATTTCATTGGTATAATGAAACTCCAGGTGAGGAAAATCCCTTTACCAATGCTAGAAACATTGATTGACATTTTCCCCACCACTTGAGTCTTGGAAAGCTGCCTAGAGAACTAAAAGACAAGTCATTGTCTTACATCCTAAAAAGCTAGCTGTGGAGCCAGTTCTCTCTCCCCTATGCCACATTGTTAAAGACTTGACTCCATTGCATAAAACTAGTTATTAGCTTAGCCATTGTCAGGGGGGAAAGAGAGAGAGGGAGTTAAGGATCATGGGCTGACCCAAGATGAGGATTTAAAAAGGCATCCTGTGGATTATTTAACAGGGGGAAATGCAATATCATTAATTCCGAATGCCAGGGCAGAAAGCTAACGCCGGAGAGTGATTTCTGAACATGTATACTTACTTTGGTATTTAGCCATCACCTCCCTGCCAGAAGGAAACAAAGAGATTCCAAATGGAAGGATTAAAATTATTAAAGGCAAAGCAACAAGATGTAGAAATCAACATTTAATGTGAATGTGAAATCCTCCATATTCCCTGCTGCCACAAAAGAATAGGATAGCTTTCACCCATACCACAGGAGGTGTACATCATTAAATACAGTTCTCCCAGTGACTCCATGGTAGGATAAGCTCCTGTAGAACAGGCTTCATTGTCTGAGAAGGATCAGTCTTGGTTCTCAGCTGTTCTGTGCTGTGTTAAGCAGAGGTAAACCTTGAGGGAAAAGAATTCCCAGAAGACCTCAGGTGGGGCCTGCTCCCCTATTTCTTTTCACTTAATCTACTAGATTTTGGGTCTAAGAAGTACAGTTCCCTTAGCAAAAAGCTTGTTAAAATGAGGTCTTTAATAAACACATTCTGAGCAAATCAAAGAATATTGTCTCTCACAGATTATAGGGTGAGTGCCTTCAGTTGCCAAGAAAGGCTGTTGTCTATCAAATCACTGGCTTTCTTAACCACCCAAGATCTTTGCTCTCCTAATCCAAGAAGACAAAAAGACTGTCACAAAAAAAATTGTAGAAAACCAAGCACTCTCCTCAATAAGGTGATGTTTTATTTCTGAGGATAAAAAGGAGAGGAAGGAATTATAAGAAATCTTCCTCCAACCTTATTAAAATGTGAAGAAAGAAAATCACACCAATTATTTAAGGCTCACAAAAAAACCTTGTCTTTCTTTCCAGAAAGTGTCTCTATTCTAGAACTGAAGCATCAAGTTCACATGGCATCCAGAGAAACACAGGTTTGTGAACATGAGAACTAAGACAGGCTTATGCTGAGAAACAAGTGTCCATATCAGGAAGGTGCTGGTGAAATAGTGGTTTCCAGAAAAGCAGCACAAACTTTTTTCCATCCATAAACACAACATATATAGAGAAAGAAAATATATGTCAGAAATATCTGAACTACAATATAAAATTTTCTTCCATCTGTCACAAAAAATAACCTCCCCTCCCCATTCAAATAAACATACTCAAACTTGGAACACATATATCTGGGGTTTGCAAAATCTCTATTCTCTGTTTGTTGTTTTTTCCAAAAGCTTTTGTCTGGTTTTCCCACTAATGGCTAAAAGTAGCCAGAACTGCAAATACATACATCTTACTGCACTCACCATTTCGACAGTATCCTGCGTCATGGAATGTGGTACTTTTTAAAAATAAGTGACCCTTTGGTGTCATGGAAAAAAACAAAAAGGGGCGAAAGGGGGAGAAGGAACAAGGGAGAAAAGCAGGTTGGAGAATAATCTTTGAATACTCTGTGGTACAAAATAGATTGCCACTCTAAAGACTCATTCTGCATCTCCACCTGGCCCTCTTGGTCTCCACTACAGATCTGTCTCCTGGCTTGTATCTAGGCAAAGGGCATAGAGGGATTTCCTTATGTCTACATTGCTTTTGGCTTTAAGGTTACATTTTTCCAGGGGGCAACTTCCCCTGTGGGATCCTTCCATGTTATCTGGGGTTTTAGTAAAGGACCCTTTGCTCTCACTAGATTTCATCTGATTCACACTGTCCTGTCCTGAGCCCTGGCCTGTGGTGCTTGTTGGTTCTTCCTTGAGGGCAGCCCTTTCCTCATTATCAGTCTCCCGGTGATAGAAGTAATTGAAGTTGGAGACGATGACAGGCACGGGCAGAGCAATGGTGAGGACACCTGCAATGGCACACAAAGATCCCACAATCTTGCCCCCTACCGTCACCGGTCTCATGTCCCCATAGCCCACTGTAGTCATGGTGACCACTGCCCACCAAAAGGCGTCTGGGATACTGGAGAAGTGGGTCTCGTGGTTGTCTGCCTCTGCAAAGTAGACAGCACTGGAGAAGAGAATGACTCCAATGAAGAGGAAGAAGATGAGGAGCCCCAGTTCCCTCATGGAGGCCTGCAAGGTCTTGCCCAGGATTTGGAGGCCCTTGGAATGTCGGGAGAGTTTGAAGATGCGGAAAACCCTGACCAGGCGGATGACTCGCAAGATTGCCAGGGACATGGCCTGCTGTCCATTGGAACCTCCACCTCCTCCTATTCCCCCTGGTTGTTGCTCTGCCAGCTCTGTACCCAGGGTGATGAAGTAAGGAAAGATAGCTACCACATCGATGATGTTCATGATGTTCCGGGAGAATTCTGCTTTGCTAGGGCAAGCAAAAAAGCGAACCAGAAGCTCAAAGGTGAACCACACTACACACGTGGTCTCCACAATGAAGAATGGATCTGCCAGGGTCCTGGACACCATCGGGGCTACTGTGGGCCCCTGAGACAGAAGATGCAGGTTCCGACCACCGCCTCTACTGGCATTAGCATTCTGAGGGTGAGTTGGAGGCTGTTGGGGCAGCTGGGGATGTCGAAACAGCTCCCGTTCATCCCGGAACTCAGGCAGGGTCTCAAGACAGAAGGTGATGATGGAGATGAGGATGACCAAAACAGAGACAATGGCGATGCCCCGGGCTGAGCCGGAACTCTCTGGGTACTCAAAGATGAGCCAAACCTGCCTCTGGAACTCATTCCGGGGCAGAGGCTTCTCCTCTTCTTTGATGAAGCCCTCATCCTCTCTGAATCGCTCCATGGCCTCATCCCCTAGTTGATAGAAGCGGATCTCATCAGCAAACACATCCAAGGAGACATTGACAGGCCTCCTCAGCCTCCCCCCAGACTGGTAGTAGTAGAGGATGCCGTCGAAGCTGGGTCGGTTACGATCGAAGAAGTACTCATTACGCAGGGGGTCAAAGTAATGCAGACGCTTGGCAGGGTCCCCCAAGAGAGTGTCCGGGAACTGAGCCAGAGTGCCAAGCTGAGTCTCGAAACGAAGCCCCGAGATGTTGATGAGCACACGTTGATGATGGAGGGCAGAAGACCCTAAACCTTCACCTTCCGACATCCCCAAGGGGGAGCTTGTTTCTGCTTCTTCTTCCCCTTGTCCAGGAGTTTGCTGTCGAGCTGTCTCCGGAAGCTCGGGTAAAGGACGTCCACTCAGTACTTCGCCTCTCCCACCACCGCCACTCCTGGACCTCCTCGGCGTTCCCTCCTTGGCTCCGTCGTTCGGCTGTCCTGTCGGAGGACGCCGGACCTCTCCCTCTGGCTTGGGACCGCTGTTTCCCCCAGTCGGTTCTCCTTTCCCGATGGCCACGGTGCCTCCGTTTTTCAGCGTGACCAAGGCGATCTCCATGGGCTAGGGGCAGGGGCATGCTGCGCCCCCGCCTCTAGGCTCCTCTCTCTAACTCTCTCCCTGTGCCCACTCCAAGCTCTCTGCTAACCTCCTGCCTGGCCGCCCGAATCTCGGCAAATGCTCCCCACTGAGGTTGCCGGAGCGACTCCCAGTTAGTCCTGACGTCAAGATGCTGCCCTGGCTCTTTTCTTCCTGCAAGCTACTCGGTTACCAAGCAGCATAAATGCTCCTTTGCAAGCAGATGCAATCTTATAGTCTGCTCTCTCCATCAACCAGGCACTCAGCCACCACCCCCTGGAGTTCCCTCCACCTCTTCTTTCATTTTCTTCCTCCCCTTTTTCTCCTTCCCTGCTCCGAGACTCTCACCCCTTATAATTCACGCACTCCTGCCAGACTAGCGACATAACATCGCTCCCACCTACCCCTTCCTCACTCCCCCCAAACCGTGGGAGTGTCTCCCCGCGGAGAGGCGCAGATGGAGTTATTGGTTTGTGAGAGGGCAGAGAGAAAGCAGGGAGAGGTACAAAGGAGGAGCATCATAGTATACAGGAGAGAGTCAAGACTCCCCTGGGCAAGAAGATGAGAATAGCTTTGTGTTTTTCTACTCACCTGGGACTCTGCTGTAAACTGGATACACTTGAGCAGGGGAAGTGAGAAGGTGAGAATATTGAGTTGTTACAGGATGGTAAGAAATAGAAATGACTCTCTCTGTGTCTCTGTCTCTGTCTGTCTCTGTGTGTGTCTCTCTCAATGACTCTTTTCTGTCGGGTCTCTGACTGTCCCTGTCTATGTCTCTCCCTCCATCCCTCTCTTCTTTTTCTGTTTCTGTCTCTCATATTTCTCCCTTCTTTTCTTTCTCTTTCATCAGGGAAGAACTTGCCAGAGTTCTCAACAGGGGCTAAATGAAGGGCCTGATATGAACTAACACACAAACGAAAAAGACCTTTCAGCCTCTCTCACAGATCAGAAATTGTGTGCCACTAACCAGACTTCAATTCTAATGAAAATCCACATTCCCAGTACATTTCTTCCCTGAAGAAATAACAGATGTAGTTCCCTTAGGCACATTCAGGCAGCCCCAGGCAGGCAGAATCAAGGGACCTCTCTGAATAATCTCACAACTCTCCACTCTGGAGACCAAATCCTATGTGCCAACCCCAGAATTGGAAGGAAGAAGAGAGAGTCCTGAAAATGCCTGAAAAAAGATTAGTCACATAGTCCTCTGTGCAGTTATTTCTCCGAATAGTTTACAGGTTCAGTGTGGGCCTAGCCCTATCTACATTTGGGAAGTAGGGGCTCCATTTATATAAGGCAAGTCAGGGAAACACTGTGACCCACTTCTCTGGAAATATTTTAAGGATGAGCCATGTAATCGTGCCTATCCCCACCCTAAACACCACCACTCCCAGGCCCAGCTCCCCATCTGTTCAGTGCAGGTTGGGTATCCCACTCCTGCCAGACAAGAGCAAAAATGAGATGACCCTCTAGACTAGAGTCCTCCTCCAGCCAAGACCCAAGGTTTCCCAATCCATCCTGACCATTACAGGTTTCAGCAGGTAGCAGTTGAAGAAGGAAAATGAACTACAGGAGAATGTGTATGATTGAGAAAGCCAGCTACAAGTGGCATAATCTGACTTAGTTTTGTTTTTAAGCAAACAAAATTATGCATGAAAATATGTAAGCACATATAGTTGATATATGCATATAAATGAAAGTCTATATATATTTTTGAGCTTTTGTTGAGGCTTTGGGTGAGGGCACTGTGTCTGTAATTGTGTGTGTGTATTTGGGGATATCAGTCAATCAAAAAATATTCAGGAAGGCCTACTGGAAAAAGCTAGCTATCCTGCAGTGTACTGGGAATATAAATACAAATGTGAAACAGTCCTTATCCTCCAGGAACTTACATTCTACTAGATGGATAAAATGCATTCACAGATAAATGCATACGGGACAGTAATCCTAACAGCTAGTGTATATGTCACATTTTAAAGTTTGGAAACTGCCTTCTGCGGCATCTCATTTGATCTGGGCCACAGTTCTGTGGTTACTGTCATAGTGGGTTAACCTATTAAACACAACCAATTTTTTAGGTTATTGTGCTTATCATGAGAGAAGTTGATGATGTGCTCAGGGTCTCACAGCCAGTAACATTCAGGATTCCAATTCTAGCTTGCTTGCCTCCAAGTTCAGTGGCTCAGCTTACACACCTCAAGATTTTGCAGGTGTTTCTTTTTTTAGGCATACACTGAAATTTTGGAATTCTGTAAATATGGGGCCAAAGAAGTGAATGGATGTGTATAAATATGGTTTTGTGATGGTATGTGGAAAGCCAGCAAAAGTGTAGTGACTATAGTACATATAACCTGAGTTCAAGTTCAGCCTCTCACTCATAATGACTGGTGATCCTGAGCAAGTCATTTAACTTCTTAGTATTACCAAGAAACTTTCTGGGCTCATAATTGCTGGCTTGAATTGGTAGAACTAGAAACTTCACTACTGTGTCTGGACAAAAAAAAAAGATGTAGTCACATATATGGAGTTGCAATTCTTGATGTAAAATATAGGTGGGGGACAGAAAAATTATAAAGAAATTGTTATTCATTTGCTTTGAACTCTTTATAATCCTTTTTGGAGTTTTCTTGAAAAAGAGACTGATATAGTTTGCCATTTCCTCTCTAGCTCATTTTACAGATGAGGAAATTAAGGCAAATGGGGGTAAGTGACTTGCCCAGGGTCACATAGCCAGAAAGTATCACAGGCTGGATTTAGACTCAAAACTTCCTGACTCCAAGCCAGGTGCCCTGCCCACTAGAGCTGCCCTCTAAAGAAACGGTTGCTACTGTTCAGTTGTTCCGTTCATGCCCAACTCTTTATGACTCCATTTAGGGTTTTCTTGGCAAAGATGCCTGCGTGGTTAGCCATTTCCTCCTCCAGTGCATTTAGGTATTGGCATTTATAGTCTCTCTGGGTGAGGGGTTTTAATGGGAAGAACACTTGCTAACTTTCACACAACTGACCTGGATTCCCAGGATGGCTCTGCTATTTTAATAGCTTTGTGGCTTTGGGCAAGACACAACAGATCTGGGCCTCGTGTCCTTCATTATATATGTATATATATGTTTGTGTGTCTGTATACAGGAATATATGTATATAAGCAATTAGGTGGCACAGTAGATAGAGTGCTGGACCTAGAGTTAGGAAGATTCATTGCCTAAGTTCAAATTCAACCTCAGATTCTTACTAGCTGTGTGTCCCTAGGCAAGTCACTTAACCCTGGTGGCCTCAGTTTCCACATCTCTAAAATGAGAGAAGGAAAATGGCAAAAGTATCTTTGCCAAAAAAAAAGATGTAGTCAGAAAGAGTCAGACATGACTGAAAACAACTGAATAACAACAACAGAAGTGAAAGAGACAGTTCTTATATGACACACATATGTCTATGGAGATATATTGGTATGTGTGAGGGCTTAGTAGATGAACTTTCTCTTTATATCCCGTTCCTTCCTCTGTCCCTTCCATATTAAGCCCTTCTTTGGGGCAAAGAGCTTTGCCCTTTGGGGATAAACAATAAAGCAAAAACATCCAATGTAGGAATTCCTTCGGACAAGACAGCCAACATTCTGTCCTAGTAGCCGCCCCATCTCTCTTCCATGAGGATTGGAACATGTAACATCAGTTGTTCTCCCAGAAAATGACTGGTATTTCAGTCCCCCAGAATTTGACATCTTTTTAGTGATTTCTCCTTCATATTGTGTAGTCTCTTAATTCTGCTTATTTTATCAGTTCATACAAATATTTCCCTGTTTCCCTAATTCCTCATATTTATAATTTCTTACTATAAACTAATTCCCAATTATATTTATATGCTATAGTTTTTTGTCTATTCCATAGTCAATAAGTATTCACTTTTTCCAAGTACTTTGCCACCCAAAAAGTGCCACTATGAATATTTTGGTATATATTGGACTTTTGAATCTTTTTTGAATTCCAATTGTAGAACTATAAGGTAAAAGAATATGGAAGTTTAAAATATTTTCTTTCATAATTCCAAATTGAAATCCAGATTGCTTAAATTTGAATGGGCAACATATGTATGTCTGTGTGGCTATGTATACAAAATCACATTATTTTTCCTTATGCCTCTGCATTTTTTGCATTTCAGTGTCTTGTCTACTTATCTGCTATCTATCACAGAGAGTGTCTTTATTTGGTTCTAAATTGCCTACTCTCTTATTTTGCTGGTTTCTTGCTTATAACTCTAATTTCTGGGTTAAAAAAATATTTTCATTTAATTATTTAATTTCTCTTTTAGGATCTTGACTAGGTAGCTTTGGATAGAAGAATGGGCTAGGAATCAAGGTGACCCGGATTCAAATCCTGCCTAAAAACACTTACTGGTTATATGAACCTGGGTAAATCATTTAACTTCTGCTTGCCTCTGTTTTCTCAACTGTAAAATGGGGATAAAATAGAGTTATTGTTAGACTAAAGAGAGACAATATTAATAAGCACTTTAGCATGGTGCCTCACACAAGGCTTATTTCTATCTTTTCTTCTGAATCATACTGAATGTTCTTAAAACCATTCTATTGCCACTTCAGGGGCCGTAGAGAATTTATTGTAATACTTTCATCTTTTGGGAGAAGGTCTTGCCACAATTTCCTTTCTTGTGAGGCTGTGTGAAGAGATGGCTCTTTGTCTTTAAATGGTTGTGCATCTCTCCTCCTTTGTCAGCTGTTACCTGTTTTTATCACTCTTCTGATTTTTTATGGTTTTTTGCTATAAACATGTTTCTTTTACTGCTGATCTTTTCTTTTCAGGATTGTTGTTCCCTAAGTCAGTCCTCAATGTCTGTTCTATGTTCTCTACAATTCTATATTCTCTAGATCACTAGGACAATGCTACAGGAATATTCTGAAAGGTTATCATTGGGCCTGTTCCCCACTTTTATCAATCTCCTTCCTGAACATTTTTCCCTTTTCCCTCTGAACCTGACTTTCTTAACACTTTAGCTGAAGAGCTTGGTCATGAAGAGGTCAGAGGAGGATGCTCTAAGACATTGAAATGGGAAATGTTCCAGGAAGCCTTTGCAGTTGGGTCTCTTCTCCAGCTTTCACTCTCTTCACCTTTCTGCTTGTGTCTTTCAGTTCTATGTTGAAAAGTTTCCCAACTATTCCACTGCTACACGCCTCTGTCTTTAGATTCTTTTCCCCAGATTCTGCACTCCTCCATAATTGCTTCATTTATTTCCTGTCAAGCCTTAGGACTGCTCTGATCAATATTGTTTATTTAGATGATTGGACAATATTATATATTAGTACCATAACCAGTGTAGTCATCAAATTGGTCCACATTGCTAATCAGTTAATTTGAGTAATCAAATGTCTAAAATGGAAATAGCCACAAGGGACCCAGAAATACAGGGCTGAACTGAGCCAGTGTGGCCACAGGCAATGGAGAGTCAAGAACAAGAACAGCAGGCTCAGCCTATCCTTGCAGTGGCAAACCTGTCCCCCTCCCCAACACTCCCAATGCTTCAACTCTATGCTTTGTATGTATGTATGAAAGTAATACAAAGCTGTCTGGGTCCCCATGGTCTTGTGGGGAGAAGACCATCAGGGAGAGAGGTCCAAAGAGCAGTTGGTAAAGTGGGATTTCAATTTAAGAGATTTCAGCTGTCTCCATGCCTAGAATTGTCTCTCTCTTCCCCTCTGCTTCATGGAATCCCTCATTTACTTTGATGTATGGCTCAATTACAATCTCATATAGAAGGACTTTCCAGGTATTTTGAGTTGTTAATGTTACTTCTAACTCTAAAACTTACTTCATACTTATTCCATATATGTCTTGATCATTTCAGTTGTGTACAATTCTTCATGACCCCACTGTTTGTTTTTTGGCAAAGATAATGGAGTGGTTTGCCATTTCCTTCCCCAGCTTATTTTACAGTTGAGGAAACTGAGGCAAACAGGGTGAAGTGACTTGCTAAGGGTAACCCAGCTAGCAAAGGTCTGTGGTGGAATTTGAACTCAGGAAGATGAATTTATATGTATACATACATATATATAGATATGGAGAGAGTCATATAATATATTTACATATTAGTATGACATTTATTTATATGACTGCATATTACATATTAGTATAATGATAATAAATATATTATGCATTACTAACATAATATTTATATACATATTTACCTATGTATAGTTATGTGTATTTTCCCAATAAAACAAAAGCTTCTTGAAAAGCAGAGATTTTGGTTTTTTTTATTTGTATCCTTATGGACTAGCATAATGCCTAGCACATAGCTGACATTCAATAAATACTTATTTAATTAAACTGTTTTGAATTCAGATCCTAGTTCCACTATTTGAGTGACTTTGAGAAAGTTGTTTTATGTCCTTGGGTCTCAATTTCTTCAACCAAATTATGGGGAGGGTATACTAGAAGACCTCTATGGTGCCTTGCATTTCTCAGACTTTCTGACTTCCCCATCATTCTTAGAGTGTGCCTGTGATCCTCAAACTGAGAAATGCTGTGCTTTCACAATATCTCACTATGTAGTGGAAAGAAGGAGAGGACTCAGATGGGAGCATGAGGAAGGGCTAGATAGAGTCAAAGAGGAGTCATTCTCCTCAAAATTTAATTAAAAAAAATAGAGGATCTGTATCAATAGGCCCTGTTGGACTGGGACTTTTAGTCACCTACCAATTCAGTATTAATAAATAGAGCATCCATTAATTCATTAGCATCAATTATGTACTATTATAACAATATTATGATTCATATGGTACTTCCCTAAAGCATGTATTTTTCTGTATTCTAAGCTACTCATCCAAGATATATCCAGCTTAATTTTCTCTCCATAAAAAAGTTTCAATGAAGAAAAGAACTATTTTTCCTTACTTTCCCCTTCCTTCCAAATTTTCTCCTTAATTCAACATTCCAATAAGTAAATCCTAGAAATGATCTCCCTTTCTCAATGTGGTTTTATAGAAACGAAGCAGCAAAATAAAAGGGGAAAAAAGATTTCTCTCCTCAGTGACTAAGAAGAAGGTAAAGGAGGAGAAAGTGGAAGAATAGGAGGAAAAAAGAAGAAAAAGGATGAGAGTGGAAAGGGGAAAAAAGAACTGATTCTTCAGAGAGACCTTGAGGTGTGGTAGAGGACTTGTAAGCCCCCCCCCCCCCCATGCCTCCACAACAGAGGCTGATCCTTTTATTTACTGTTTGGGAGGATTAATTTTCCTGGATTAAAGGTCTGTTTAGGCCATTCACAAATCAAGCCTCACATCTGGAACTAGGTTTTTTCCCAGACCTAGTTGAGAAGTATTCATTAATGAATTCAGGATATTTATAGTTGCCATAATTTAGGTTAGAAATGCTAAGCTGGATTCAGAGAGCCCTAGGGGTCAGGTTCTGATTTTAAGGGAAATTGTGCATTTTTATCTCCATATTCTCTTTTAGACAGTTACAGTTTTAGATTGAAATGAGAACTTAGCCAGGAGACCGATTTATGTGTGTATGTGGTTTTTCTTGCTTATCTATATCTTTCTTATCTTCAAAACTATTTGATTTCATCAGTACCCCCTGATATCCACACAGTTTGAAGCTCCTCCACACTCAAGAAGACCTTTGTGAGTTACTATGGCTAAAAATATGGTTAAAATTTTCCTCACTTGGTGACCAACTTGGTGAAGAAGTCTTATTAAACTAGTCCTAGGTAAAAGACAATTCATGGGGTCCTTGGCCATACCCAAAGGTGTCTGACTTGGTAAGACCTATTTATGCTTGCATTTTGTTAGTATTGACTTCAAGAGCTCAGTGTTAACTTGAGACCAAATTCAAATATGACTTTGTGGATTCCCTCTCTTTCTCTGTCTGTCTGTCTGTCTGTCTCACTCCTCTCCCCTCTCTTCTCTCCAGGCTTCAATATTCTGTTTCCTACAAATACTTGAAAAACTCACAGCTTTTTGAAATAATAATAAATCATAGCTCTGCTTGTTATTTTTATCTCCTTCCTTCCCTGTGGTCTGTCCTTTCTTCTTTCCTTCTCCTTCTCCCTTCCTCCTTTTTTTCTCCCTTTCTTCCTTCCTCCAACTCTCCTTTCTACCTAGTCTCCTTTTTTCCATTTATCCTTTATTCCATTTTTTCCATATCTTTCCTTCCTTTTGCCATTTTCCTTCCTTTTTCCATCTTTCCTTTCTTTCTTCCATCTTTTCTTCCTCTTCCATCTTTCCCTCCCTCCCTTCTTTCTTTCCTTCTTTCTTCCCTTCCTCCCTTCTTCCCTCCCTTCCTTTCTTCCTTCCTTCCTACTTTTTTTCTGAGTTTCTGTTCTAGGAACTTAAAGATAAAAATTACAACATCTTATTTTCAGTAGTTTTGGTTTTTGGCTATTTGCCAGCTTAGGAATGGAGTTTTATATTATATATAGGCTAATGCATTTTCTGGCTTTCAATAAAGATAAACATACATTTATGAACGATTATTATGTGCACTGCAACATTCTAGGCCCTATATAAAGATGAAATAAATATGATGAGCTTACAATACAGGATACGGAGAATATAAGTATATCTCCTTGTGCTCACTATGAACCATGGTGCTACATCTCCCCGTCAGGTTCTCTGAGTGATCTTGAGAGGGTAGAGTATCTCTCCTTTGATGCTAGTGGCTCCAGCCTCTATTTTGAGTACTAGTTACAGAATGTCTGTGGAAGCCCCAGAGGCTAAGACCTTGTGATTCTTCAAGAAGCAGGTTCCTCAGTCTCTTCTTCTTAAGGAATCACATCAGAGGAGGATACTGATGGAGGCTAATAGCTTATTGGCCAGTACTCCATTAACATATAAGTTTCCCTTTCCCATATGAGGGTGGGATTGAGCCAACAATAGCTGGATATTAAGGAAGGGAGGATTTATGGCTTATACATATAAACAAACATTACAAGAACAACAGAAAAGTCCAGGCTAAATACTATTAGAAGTTTGTGGATAAAGACCTTTACTAGCTACAATGATGAAGACAGGAGAGGGCATGATGACAATGAGAGTGATAGTTTGACTGAAATCTAGTACCTCTCTGAGATAGTGTCACAGTAAGAAGATTGGATGTAGTAGACGGGAGTTTGAGTTCTGGGTTAACTCAGTGTTAGGGGTCACATAGAGCCCAACACAGCTGAGTAAAAACAAAAACGCTTCCCAGAATCTCCATTGAGTCATTGGTAAAGATCTGGATAATAATATAAACAACTTTTTTTTTTATTAATTAATTAGTTTATGTTAAAATTCCTTGTTATCTTTCTCCTCTCAATTTCTTTATCAAAGTTCTAAATAAAATGCCTTGTTTGTAAACCATAAAGAACTATGTAAATGAAAGTTATTATGACAATTTGAACTGAAATAGTATGAGTTAAGGGCAATTAGGTTGTGCAGTAGATGGATGCTGGACCTAGAGTCAGGAAGACCTGCGTTCAAATCTGGCCTAAGACCCTTACTAGCTATGTGACCCTGGGGAATTCATTTAACCCTGTTTGCCTCCATTTCCTCAAATGTAAAATGGGTTGGAGAAGGATAAAGCAAACTCCTCCAGTATCTTTCCCAAGAAAACCCCAAATGGAGTTATGAAGAGTTGGACGTGCCTGAAGTGACTTAGCAAGTATGAGTAAAGATTATGTTGAAGCCAGATTATTGGATGCATATGTGCATCAGGAAAAGATGTGTATGCCTACTTTATTCAATAGAATGAGGAACCCCTGAAAGTTTTAAGCAAAGAAATCATATGAGAAGCAAGTCATTTTTATTAAGAAAATGTCGGCAGTGGTATAATTCAAGAGGTGGCAGCTGGACAGCAAGAGGCCAGTTTGGAGTTTATTACTTATATAAATATCCAGCTAAATGAGAAATTGGTGGTGCTATGTAAAGAAATACAGTAATAGAGTCTTACCCAAACTGAATAATTTGAGAAAGCTTTTAAAATACCTATTTCTGGATAAAGTTCCAAGCGTTCTTCTTATTTTATCTCTTCTCGGAAGGGTGGTTATGCCCTGTTTACCCCACAATGATTCCAGAAGATCAGGAATGCTACTTATCACTCTAAAGGATTTAGCTATGACTATATCTAGAGGTGAAGGGAAAAGAGGGATGACTGCTCTATGATCATCCATCCCATCTAAGACATCTGTGAATTTTCTAATGTAAATCCAGGCTATATCTTTGGTCTCTCACATTTGGATTTCTAGGAATAATTCTAGATTAAATCAATTAATTTTTGTCATCATTATTAGCATAGATTAAAACACAGTTTAGTGCCCTAAAAATATTTAGTTTGTCTATATGAAACCTCTAACCCTATACTAATAACAGCTGCAATTACTACCTTAAAAGGTTATCGTGAGCTGGTGGACTAAAGGCTGTAAGGTGTTATATAAATGTATGTTATTGTTGGAGAGGGGGCAAGGGCTGCAAAACATGTCCACTATAGATTTAAAGCTGGAAGGGAGAGGACATTAGAGACCATCTAGTCCAGCCCACTCATTTTAAAGATGAGTGGTTCAGAGAGGTGAGAAATTACAGAATTACAGAGAAATTACTGACTCCAAATCCAATGCTCTTTCCATTGTTCCATATTGCCTTAAGGTAACTTACCCCTAACCTGTCATTTCCTTAGTCTCTCATCCAAGAAAGGAGAGTTAATACTTTCAATCTCTCTCACTGAATAATAATAATAGTTAAAATGTATATAGCGCATACTATCTACCAAGTGCTTTACAATTATTAACCCATTTAATATGCACAAGAATCCGAGAAAAGTACTATTATCATTCCCATTTTTAGATGGGAAAACTGAGATTAAGTGACTTGACCAAGATCATACAGCTTGTAAGTATCTGAAGCCAAACTCTGATCTTCCCGACAATCCACTGCACTACTTAGCTGCCTCTGATGAAGGGGGTGCACTGGAGCCAGCTCATATCAGCTCTCCTTGAGACATTGTTAAATTGCCAAGTGCATTTGCCCCAGAAAACACTTCAGAATCAGGTTTGCGTTATTGTTTTGCTGATTATCTAGGTTTAAGAAACTAATTGGGGAAGGAATATGAATCAATATTAAACTGAATGTGTCCAGTGTCCTTCTGTTTTCTCCTTTTTGGACGCAGGGTGGTCCTGTTGTTAAACATTTCACCAGCATGCCCTTGCTCTGATGGTAAACTACCTCAGGAGTGAGTTCTTCTGAACCCTCAGAGTCTGATGGGGCTTTAAAACCTGATCTCTCATTAATCACTGACATTTCTCTTGAAGAAAAAGACAGCATGATTTCTTGCACACGGCAATCATTTCTTTCTCTCAATAAAGACAGTAATCTGGGGAATGGCAATTATCTCTGCAGAATTACCAACCTTGCAGCAAGCATCATCTATGGGCTGAAATTACATAGTATTCATTTGTAGCTATTTTAATGTCTGTCCTCCTCTCCCTTCCCCCAACGCAACCCTCCAGATTTTGATTAATCCTGGATAATAACTTCCTTATTTTTAGCAGGCTGTTGCTGCTACAATATTTGAGGATCATAATAACGACTTCCACAGGTTCAGCTGGAACTCAGCCACCACCCATTTAATTTCTCTCGGCAGCCTCAGAGCTTTTGTCTCCACCAACAAAGAAAGATTGTAGGGACTGGCAGATGTGCCCCTGCTGATTTGGTGAACTGGTTGGCTATTCTCAGCGGGACTGTTATTCATACTATGCCATGGGAATATCAAACACCAATTTGCTGAGGGTGTAGGTCTACCTGAATGTCTTTGGTTAGGTTCCTGTCCATGGAGTAATGCTATGATGTTAAAGAATGAATGGAAAGATGAATAACAAAGCAATTATTCTGTTGGATGTTATCATCTCCAGTTATTGTAGTTCATTTTTAAACAGAAAGGACAACTTGTGTCTAGTAGACTGAAGGTAGTGTTACTTAGTGACAACAGAGCTAACCTCCGTCTCAGAGAAACTGTCTCATCTTTGGCAAGTGCTACTGGCTCTTGGACCCTGTGTCAATTAATTTAGCTTCTCAATAGCCAGGCAGCTTTCTAAAACTACACATTACAAAGCACTTGTGGATCCATCTTGGAAGGGGAAGTCTCCTTACCCAAAGTCTGATATACCAGTGGAGTGAAATAAAAGAAAAATAGATTCCCTGAGGGCCCCAGATTGACTTTGTTGTTCATTCATATCCAACTCTTTGTAATAATTAAAATGATGAGACTGAGAGTAGCTTAATAACTTTATTAAATCAAAGTAATAGTAGTAGTAAAGAGAGAAAAAGGTAGGAAAGAGATAGAAAGATACTTAGCTTTCTAATCTATTGGCCACCATGATAGGCTGTGGCTAAACTCTAAGAAGGGTTCCTTCTGCTTTCCACGATCCAGAAAGAAGACCCCCAAAGACCTCCTGGTCTCCACTTATAAACTCTTTTCTCCACCTACTAACTCTCACACATCACATCTCAGGAACCAACCATAGTTTCTTAATTTGTCTGGGCCGCCCAGGGGGGCAGCACCTGTGGAATCAGTTTCCTGTCTCATTGTTTCCTTGTTTTGTTTTTTAACTTCCTTTCTCTGAGGGCTTGTCTATACCTGAATTTATTCAGTGGTCTTTGACTTCCAGGTCACTGAGAGATAATGTTTAAAAAAAGGGGAGGCAACATAATGGAGAAAGAAATGTGCTTCTGACATCTTTCTGTCCCCATTTGGGGTTTTCTTGGCAAAGACAGTGGAGTGGTCTGCCAATTGAGGAATGAGGAAACTGAGGCAAAAAAGGTTAAGTGACTTGACTCACCATGGGTTATATAGCTAATAAGTGTCTGAGGATAGATTTGAGCTCAGGAGGAGCAATCTTCCTGACTCCAGGTCCCACTAGGCCACTTAGCCCCCAACTAATTTAGAAAACCACAAAATAATAGTATCTATGTTGCATATTTATTTCATTAACCATTTCTTAATTATATTTTAATCTGGCTCAGCCCACTGAAGGGTTTTTCAAATTATAGATGGACAGGGAATTTAATACCTCTACTCTTCACCAATGAAGTTGTAACTCCCAACCAAAAGAATGAAATAAAAATATATGACTTAAAGGTTTACAAAGAAGTTTCTATGAATAGTTTCTTAGGTAGGGGTAAATATGACTTTTGACCAAGTTTTTGACCAAGTACAAATGTTTAGCAAAATTACAAAGGAGACTACCAACCCACTTTCCTTCTTGGCTCCCTTTGCCTGATTCCTATGGTCATCTACTAATTTTAGACTTACCTCTGACCATTGAACAGTGACTCTCCCACTTTGGGAACTTTGTTTCAATTAGTTATTTAAAAGGAACATGCCTAGGGGAGAGCTGGGTACTCAGTGGATTGAGAGCCAGGCCAAGAAACTGGAGGTCCTGAGTTCAAATATGATTTTGGATACTTCCCAGCTGTGTGACCCTGGGCAAGTCACTTAACCTCCATTACCTAGCTCTTACCACTCTTCTACCTGTTCCAAGACAGAAGGTAAGGGTTTTTTAAAAAATAATATAAAATAAAAAGAACATGCCTGATTGAATTAATTTATACTAAGGTGTGAACTCAGTCATTCAACAGGCATTTCTAAGCATCACTAGGGACCAGGGAGTCTGCTAGGTAGTAGTGATACAAATCAAAAACCCAAAAGGCAGTAGGAAGAGAAAATGCACATAGATAAGCAAATACAAAATATGGATGTCTTCACCACTTTTCTTGCAGGTATCACTAATGATATCAGGTCACTGGAGATGAATGCCTGCAGGTTCAGGTAAAAATATCCAGTATTTTGAACTTGTGAAGGAAGGGGATGATGGGAATAAAAAGAGGCATGGGAGGCAGAGCAGCAGCAGAAGAAAAGCTACCACTATTAGAAACTGATGGAAAGCCAAATGCTATCCAAATCCTAATATATATAGGAATTTTGTAGCCATTCCGCTGCAGACTAGGGCTGGCGGTTTTCCTTTCCCGTCTTTCTCTGGGTCCTGAGAGAATTCCCTTTGAGTCTGATGCTTCTTGTAGGGGATGGGCAATATTTCACTTATGTATTTAAAGTTTACCCTGTTTCTCAAACTAGTCTTTGGGATGAAGCTGCCAGGCCACTGAATTTAGCTAACGGTGTATGTTATTGCTCGAATTCAGCACTGTTTGGAAGTGGCTGGGGAGTGGAGAGAGACTAAAAATTGCTTAGATCGGTTAGAGTGAGATTCTAGCTGGGGGCTCCAAGCCAAAAAGCAAGGAGTTATCCATTTCATTTTACAACCTCACAGAACAAAAGGAATACGCTCTATTCAGCGGGGTTCCTTCAGGCATCCAAAATAAGTCAGCCACGGTTCAGAAAACTAAAAAGGCTGGAATAGAGTCAGGCAACCACCATTACCCATTAACATGTTTTGAAAGCAAATCACTCCCCAGAGGAAGGGAGCTGAAGCAGTGGTTGGAGAAAAAGTTAGATCCTGAGGGAGGAATAGCCCTACCCACAAAAAAAGTCAGAGGCGGGGCTGGAAGGAGGGAGAGTAAAGGCACTAACTACTCTGCCTACAGGCTTTCAAGCCTGTAAACAAACATCCCTATTACTGGAGCTTGTCTGAATTCTTTTCTCATTTTCTTTTTTCTATTTTTGAGATCTTGAACAATAATCCAGTTCCTCCCTCTATTTTTTAAACATTTCCTGAATCATTGCAAATATCATTGGAAATATTCTCATTCTAAAAACTACATTCTTTGATTTTATTTTGATTCATTTTTCCTTTGATGCTTTTGAATTTTTGGCTAAATTGAGCTTGGTTTCTACTATTTTCGTAAAGGATTGTTTTTTATTTTATTACTTTGGCATACAATTTTTAAAACTTTTATCCCCTTCTCGATGATTTTTACAACCTGGTTTTTTTTTTTTTATCTATTTTTAAGTTTCTTTTGTTTTGATTTTACTTTTGGTTTCCATTTTTTTTCTTGTCTCCCATGGGCATTTCCTGCCATCACATTAAATCTGCTAAATACCTATGATGAAACTAAAAGTCTGATTTTCAGTGCTACTAATATTATAATTATGTATTTATTGAAACTATATGTCTGTACCAGTATATTTCTGATTTGAATGCTAAGTTTTTTTCTATATCAATTGATAGTGATTGCATACCTGTTTCATTGGTTATATGCTAAGTATGCATTACTCTACTGTAATTCAGTCAATTAATCAATCAGTAAATGTTTACTAAGCACCTGCTTTGTGCCAGGAGGCATATGCCTCTGTGGTTAGAAGTTGGGCCTGGAATCAGGAGGACCTGAGTTCAAATCCTGCCTCAAATGTTTACTATCTGTGTGATCCTGGGCAAGCCACTTAATCTCAGTTTGCCTTAATCTATTGAAGAAGGAATGATAAATCCCTCCAATATCTTTCCGAAGAAAACCCTAAAGACAATATTAATATTAATGGTTCACAGGGTCAAGAAGAGTACTGAGCAACAACAGTAACAACGTGTCAGGCACCGTGATAAGTTCCAGAGATATGAAAGAAGGCAAAGAACAATCCCTACTCTCAAGGAGCTCACAATCGTATTGGGAAGAGATCATGCAAACAAATATACTAAAACAATCTATAGACAGGATAATAGGAACCAACAGAAATGAGGCAGTAGAGTTAAGAGGAGCTGGAAAAGGCTTCCTGTGAAAGAGGAGAATTTAGTTGGGACCTAATGGAATACCAATACACACAGTACTGATTCTAAGACAGAAAGTAAGGTCTTAAAAAAAAATAGAAAAAGAAATAGTATAGGAGTTGGGGGAACTTCCTACCAAAGTTAGGGCAAGATAGACCTCTAAAGAAAGCTCTGTGAATTGCTTGATCCATTTGATCACTCAAATATTCCTGTTACAATTACATTGGGAGATCTGTGGATTGATTTATAAATCCTCTTTTGAATTAAGGAGTTCTGTAAAGAATTTGCACCTTCAATGAGCAAAGGGGGAAATTTGGTAAGGGAATGGAGATGTATACTTAGAACAGATTTAAAAGACTCGTCTGCAGATTAGATTGAGTCTAGATTATGAATTCTCATCTGCTTCTGAGACAGAAGCAAAATTTTTACTCAAGAGAGGTAATCTTTTACCTGTGACATCCAGAAGTTGTATTCCCTTTATCAGTAATGGTAAACCTACCTGTGATCTCTTGAGTTGATCAGAAAATGCTGCTTCTGTGAAGGATGAAAGCTAGAAACCACTATTAAAAGAGAAACCACCCTAGGGGGTTGTATTAAAGCTGATTGCTTACTCCTGAAGTTGGAGAGGACAGATCTACCCATTGGAAGAACTAAGATTAGTTGTATTCTTGTACAGAGATATCATAAATGCAACTGGCAACCTTCTTGTATACCCAATCATGTTTTCCTGGGGACAACTTGTGGGAAACTTGGATCATTCTTGGGACAGACTCACTCTAGGTCTGAAAAATAGTCTTAACAGACTAAAGTTGAGAATCATGATGACAGTGTCAGAGAAGTAAGCATTCAGGCTGGTACAGAATTGATATCCAAGCCAGCCTAACATTACATAGGAGGATCTGGTGGTTATTATTGCCAACTTGTTAAGGACTAGGCTTTGATTGTTTAGCCATTTTATGTCCTTGATTACACATAAATAATTGAAGAGAGAGAAGCTGGAGGGCAAGAAAAGATGACTTCTTTTTAAAATCTATGAAACCACTGGGGGATCACTAGACAAGCAAGCATGAATTTACAAAAACTTGGGTAGTTGCTTCATCCAGGCGTTGGTGTTGGCCTCTGTGGATCCATATAAGACTTTGTCTTACACACAAATGACAATGTAGGAGACTGTGGGTGATGTGCTATTCTAAGACAGTGATGGTCACCAGAAATCCATTTGCCATGAGAAAGTGAGACTCTCTGTCTCACACAAATAAGAGTTCTTGGCTTTGGAGTGAGTTGTTACTGCAAAGTTCAAAGACTATGTGAGAGACTAGAGTTAAGTATGGACTATTAAATGTGATATTCTGGAATATTCTGACAAGTGCTGTTAGATAGCACAACCCAGAGATGGATGAGCAGCATTGTTCACTCTGAATTCAACATTCACCACTTAGGGAAGAATCATGTCTTTGGCATATAGATGCCCTGTCTCTTGGGCCATGTGACACTAAAACTATGGTGACATCTAAGGAGGGAGTGAAGACTGCAGGTGACTTCCAAGGAGCCAGAATGGCAGAAGTAAATGCATTACAGTGGAGAGCTTGGGATTTTGACCAGAGAATAAGAGAGAGAAGTATGGGGAAAACCTTGCTATATATTAGTTCTACCAAAATTGCTTATCAGGGATGCTAATAAGGAAACCCTGTTCAGAGGTTGATTAGACTAAGTAACCTCTAAAGTCCCTTCCACTGTGAGGTTTTGTGATGAGGAAAAAATATTTTGTGCCAAGGAGAGACAAAATTCTCTCTACTACCTAGATGTATTAGAAAACCTTCATGAACCTTATTGACCTGTTATCTTAATCTGAAAAAAGGTTTTAATAATACTTGAACCATCTACCTCACTGGTTTACAGAAAGGAGTCATAAATGATAAAGTTCTATTATTATTTTTATGTGATATAGCTCTAGGAAAGTCACTTCCTTTTCATTTTTTCATTAATAAAAGGAGATTGCCAAAAACACTTTGGTTAATATTAGCCCTTAACTTGGGAATGACTAATTTCTCCCCAATCTTTGCTATTGAGGAGATGGACAGGTCTCAAGTTCCATGTGTCTGTAAGAAGTTGTTAGTCTTTTCTTAGACATTGTCTTAAAATAGGCAGGTCTCCCAAGGTACCAAAATGAGGGAGTGCAGAGAAAACCAGGTGCTGTTCATATCCTGTGTAAGCTAGAGGAAATTCTCCAGAAGCCATTTGTCCACAGGATGCAGCCCTGCCTGGCCTTGAGTTGATTAACAAGAGTAGAAGATGGATAAATAGACTCTAAATAGCCTTCCCTAACTTCTAATAGCTTTTATTTTCCTGGATATTGAAGTAATGTTAATATTGGAATTCACTTTGAAAAAAAACAAGGGCAATATGAGTTACTAATAACATTTGATCTGCTCTGTCAGATTTAAAAATCACAAATATATTCACAGATAATTTCCCATTCATTTTCAAAATCAAATCTTGGTGCTAAAAGGGTAGGTAAAGAATATAGGTATTATTATCCCCATTCTTCAAATGAAGAAATTGAGGTTTAGATAGATTAAGTGATTTACAAATGGATACATCAATGAAAGAATTATTTAGACCCAAGTGTTCCTGACTCTAAATCCAACATTATATCCACTATACCAAAATTAAAGGGAAACACTTGTAAAAATGCCTCTGTGCTCCCTTGCCCCTTTCCCCCAGAGCATTAATTCACATAACCACACATAGAAATCCTTGGACATTCTCAGTCTGGGAGGATTTCTATCAGAGCAGATCCCAATTCAATTCAATACAGTGTTATTATTTTGAACAAGTATTTATTAAGCATGTATCATTTTCAGATCTGTGTTTGGTTTTAGGATAGTTACCAAGTTTTAAATGGAATATAGTTTCTGCCCTCATAGAGCTTACAGTCTACCAGGGGTATATGGCATGCACAGGCGCACACACACACACACACACACACACACACACACACACACACACAAAAGCTACAACACAAAAGCTCATTAGAAAGGTGCCCCCAAATGTTAAATAAGGAAGACCCCTCCCCAACCAAACCTCTTTCCCTAGTGTTGAAATCTAGCCCAAGCTGATGTTCCCTAGAGCTCAAACATTCTATTAGAAAATAAGATTATTTGAGGCAATGATTGTTTTTGTTGTTGTCTATGTCTTTAAATCTGTGAAGCCTAGGATTGGGCTTTGTACTTTGTGTACTTAGACACTTTAAAAGGATTTGTTGGATTAATTAATTAAAAATTTTCATGGGACAAACAGTTCTGTTTGAATTACTTAACTCTGAAAAGACTTAAAGGTCAAGGGGTTAAGTCTCTTCTTACATTCCATTCTTAGGAATAATTTTATTGACTCCTAGGGTGAGAAGATTGAGACTTAAGTAAATCTTGACCTATAATTGCATAAAGTGGACAGCCTACTCAAACCCTTTCCTTAACTCTAGGAAGTGTCCTATTCAAGAACACTGCTTCTAAAGTCTCTTTATAAATTCCTATGCCCAGAGAGTCTTAATCTTATGTTCTATGTTATACCCCTTGCCAATGGCCTTCTGTCTTCTTAGGTAGTTCTTCTTGGTCTTCAGATTCTTTCTTTCAGAGCAGCATTTCCTGCTTGTTTGTCAGAACTTTTTCATAAAAGTTGAGGTTGAGAGTGATGAAGCTGAGAGCAAAGAAGTCCCAGACACTGAAGCCATCGAGAAAGGGGTGCTCCAAAAAGAGGTCATAGGGAAAATGAATCTGAACTGCACTGGGTTGAAGGACAAAAAGAGAGAGACAAATTAGAAATGGGTTTTAGAAGTAGCAGAGTATTAAGAAAAAAGTTCTGTGGTCATTACCAATGGAAGAAAGTCTAAATTTGAAGGAAAAAAGGTGTCACTGAAGCCTAATGTACATAGGCTCAACTCCTCTGAGCTCCATTGTCCTCTGAAATGCTTTACTACTCATTTTAGATCAAGTGCCTTTCTTTTCAAGCATAACCAATCATGGCATTTCATAGACTGGTTATGGACTGTCCTTCTTTTGACATAATAAGAGAATGGAGGGTTTTTTTCTATTACTACCATTAATATAAGAATAGTATTCAAGCAAAACCTTTCTCAGGGCAATTGTCTATTTGACAGGTTGAATCAATGATCCCAGAATTATAGAACAGAATGGTGCATCTAAAAGGGATCTCACAGATCATTTAATTCAGCATTCCATTTCACAGATAAGACTACTGAGACTTGGAAAGATAACCCCATTTTTGAGATTTCAAAGTGTTCATCTTTTGACTGAGAATATTCAAATGCATGTAAAAATTCCTAAACCTTCCTTGGATATATATAAGATAGAAAAAGATTGACTCTTCTCTTTCCACTTGCCCTAATTTGTCTCAGAAATCTTAGGGGTCAATTCTGTCTAGGGGTAGTGTAATAGTTTCTTAGAAGATAGGATATGCTGGAACCAGCTTTAACCAGCTTGAGAATCCATTGTTAAATTCTTCTGAGTGTGGGGATTTACACCTCAGAGATATGAAAACAACATACAACAGGGCTTGGTTTATTGTTTTTATCTACTGTCTATGCTTAAGAAAGTGTTAATAATACAGATTAAACTTAAAAACATGTGTGCTTACATTTCTTTTTCTGGAAAACCCAGCTTTTAAACATTTACTAGCATCCCTCTGGAGTGTTCTATAAACATTACTTGAGCTAAGCAGGGGTGCATTAGAAGGAAAAGGTGATAATGTCATCACCAGACTAGGAGCCTGGTGATTGCAGGATAACAACAATAATAATCGCTCATATTCATATGGTGTTTTAAGGTTTGCAAAGTGCTTTGCATACATGATCTCATTTGAGCCTTACAATACCTCTGTATAGAAGCACAGTATAAGAAAAGACCTTTGGAGGTATCTAGATAAGTAGGCTAACTGCCCCACTTAACAAAGGACAACACTCAATAAGAGTCTATGTGTAATGTAGCTGCCAAACAGGTGAATGCAGTCTTCAGCTATATTAGTGCAAGGGTAATTTCTAAAGGAACATCCAAGCTAGTCCTGCTATTGCTGTTATTGTATAGACAAGATCCCATTCCAACAGTGACTACTGTGTCCTGAAGGATAGGGATAATACCAGCAGGAATACCTTCATCCACCATCAATTTAAGAGGAAGCTTAGGGTAGTGGATAGTGTTAGAATTTGAATCAAGGAAACAGGTTCAAAGCCTGTTCTTGATACTTAATCATTGTGTGACCATAGGCAAGTCACTTAAATGTCACTTACCATTTCTGTGCTTCAGTTTCCTCATCTGTAAAATAAGGGTAAGAATAGCATAGCACCTATCTCATCAGGTTGTTTATATGGATCATTAAATGATGGATGTGAAGCACTTTGCAAAAAAAAAAAAAGGTCTTTGTAAGTGTTAATTATTCATATTAGCTTTTGGTGACCCAAAGGACAATGGAGAAAAGTATGGTGGACACAAACCTATTTCATTCAATAGGAAGAAGTGGAGTTAAAGGTGTCATCCAGGAGGTGAATTACTCACTTAGAAATCCTGGGGGTCCTTTTTCTTAGGGTTGCATTAAAATCTGGATACACAAAAAGTCCAGGAGGAAAAGCCCCTGAGCATTCTTTCTCCTATCTTTGCTTGAAAACTCCATCCTCTACCACCAAAGAGGACTTATGGGAAGACATGAACAAGAGCCACATAGTACCATTGAAAGGGGCATGTGCGTCAGTACTGAAGAGGTCTTAGAATTGCAGGTGGTGCTGGAGATATTAGGAATGCAATTCCATGTGGTGAGAACAGACATTTGGCCTCATAAGCCCAAGGAAAAAAAGCTGATCACCCACATCTCTTACCTTGTCAAACAATTCAAGGACTTCTCAAAAAATCACCAGCTTCGTTTTTGCCATCTGCTGGACAAAAATGGCAAGTTAATTCAAAATCCGCACATTTCATTGCTATGGGAGTCTGTAAGATTTGGGTTTTTGTTTTGTTATTTCTTTTTGGAATATCGCCTAGATGAATAAATTCTTGTCTATATGGACCTTGTTCCACCATACCCTATGCCCACAATAGTTCTTTGTTCCTTGTTCCCACACTCTCTAAATATCTATTGGGAAAGCAGAATGAGGGAGATGGGCTTCTGGGTAGGGTTGCAGAAGAGGTTTTCTAGCCATTATCAAATCTGTCCCCTTGCCACCAGGTAGACAAGGACTTTCAGAACTCACCTGTCTCTTTTTCTCTTTTTTGGAGGGTTTTGTTTCTCCCTCCAGTCAAAAACAGAAAATCAGGCCCCTCCACTTTTCTGTGATGACATCTAGTACAAAACATCTGCTCTTCAAATACTTGCATGTATCTAATTTTTTTCTTCATTATCTCCCCCATTAGAATGTAAGTTCCTTAAAGGCAGGGACTATTTTTGCTTTTATATTGCCTCAGTAATTAGCAGAGTGTCCAGTATGTGGTAAACATTGAATAAATATAAATATTTCTTGACTTGACATGAGACCATTGCTAGCCTATGTCACCCCAGGCCTAACGATTCTTATTCCTTCCTTATATGAACCATCTTCCACACCCTTACTCCCAAGCTCACTAACAGCAGGCTACCTGGTTAGAAGAGACAGATGAAGTTAGCAATGACATCATAAAGAACTTGAAAAAAAGGAAAACATTTTTAAAAGGTTATTTTCTCTATCTAACTCTTAAGGTAGTCTCTAATTCAATATCTACCTCAGTGCTACCCACCTGGTAAATATTTGCTAATGAATTACATATCAGCAGTGTATGCTCTAATGTGAAAGAATAGCTATGTTAAGGGCCAGATCCAAGCCTCAAAAATCACAGACCCTCTGAGTAGGAAGGAAATTTAAAGGTTAGCCACTCTCCACATGAATGGGACCAGAGAATTCCCTCTACAATATCCCAAAGTGTTAATGAAACCTTTGCTTGAAAACTTTCAGACAGTGGAAATCTATAATCAAATAAGCCATTCCATTCTACTCTTTAGTTTTAATTGTTAAAAAGACATTTTTTCTCATATCAAGCCAGAAAATTATCTCCCAGCAACTGTCATCCCACTGCTCTGAATTCTCCTTGGAGCCAAGCAGGACTAGTATAATATCTGTTCTGCATTAGAGTCCTTCAAAATTATTATAGACAACCATAATATTATTGATGGGTCAACCATCACTTGGAGGGATATTCTCCAAAAATCTGTGGCTGGTCCTTTTTAATCTCTTGATCAGGGATTTAGACAAAGGCAATGAATGGTATTCTTATTGTGTGGGACAATCTTGGAATCAGGACAAAATACTGTTTTGACAAAATGTCCTGATTCCAAGATTGTGTGTTTACTTTGGGGGGGTCACTGTTAGCAAATCCCTGTCTCATACACATTAAATTTGCAGATGGCAAAATATTGGGAGGGATGTAGCAAAGGGATTGAATAACAGTCAGAATCCAAAAGACATCATGACAGGATGCAACGACATGTTCAGTGTAATAAGATGAAATTCAGTATAGATTAGCATTACATCCTACGTATGGATTTTTAAACTTGACTTCATTAGTACAAAGGGGGAGAAGGATGGCCAGACTTCAGTTAAAGTGAAAAAGATCTAGTTTTTAGTGGACTGCAAACTCAATACAAACTCAATAATAGGAAATGCCAATCAACAGTCAACATAGTCTTAACCTATATAAATAGACACAATGTCCAGAAAGAGGGATGCAATATTAGTGGGATGGGAAGGAGCTATATTTGGAAGCAGAGGAGCTAGGTTCAAATTCCAAGTCTATTCTTTAGTATCTGGATGGCTTAGAGAACATGATTTCCCTTCTCTAGATGTCATTTCCTTCTACAGAATGAGGGAGTTGTTCTAAGTAATCTCTAAGGTCCCTTCTAGTTCTTAATCTATAATCTTGCATTTCTATTCTCACCTGGAGATACCACACCTGCAGTGTCATGTTCAGTTCTAGGGGGCATGTTCTAGGAAGAATATTGATACGCTTGAGTATATATTGCTTCATATCATCATCTGTTTAATGAGTGCTGTTATCAAAATTATCATCAATTTATGGTTCAGCTCCAATGTGTCAGATACTCAGCTAAGGCACTGTGATGGAGGTGACAGTAAAAGAATAATATATTCCCTAATCTCAAGAAGTTCACAATACAATCAGAAGACATAAAAAGGTAGCTGACTTCATTAGTTGTTGAATCCTTGATTTCATCAGTGAGAGTATTCTTTATATCAATGCAGAGCACAATTCTTTGGTATGGTCTACAGTTTTTATGAATTAATATGACTAAAAATATTATCTTATTGTGATCAAGCCTTTGCTTATGCTCCTCTTTAAATTTAGCAAAGCTGGACCCCAAGTGAGAGATACATTGTCTAATCCTAGCTAGTTTAACCCTAATCTAGTTTCTACCAGAGAGAATATTCCACTGATACCTTTGGGATTAACTCATAATGAATGTAAAATGAATAGTGTAAATAATCAATGTAGGGATATTAGGAGAGGGAAGAAAATTGGGATTAAGTGGGCCAATGATGCTACATAGATAAATAGGACTTAAAGTGGGCTTTAAAGTATTGTGGGACTTAGATACATGAAAAGGAATGGAGAATGCATTCCAGGCAGGAAGAATTGTGTGGGAAAAGCCAAAAAGACAAGAGCATGTGTGTCATGTTAAACACTGGTCTGACTTCTTTGGGAAGTTAATGTAGGAGAAGAGGTGAGAAATAAGGCTAAAGAGGTAGCTTGGAGCCAGATCATCTGGAGGGCTTCCAATGTCAGGGTTGTTCTCTCTGTCTCTCTCTGTCTCTCTCTCTCTCTGTCTCTCTCTCTCAGTTAAGTTCAGCCTTTTTAATTGAAATTCAGGAGGCCCTAAGGTTCTAGAAAGGCTGAACAAAAGATTCTCCAGGGTTTACCTTCCCCACTTTACCTTGGAAAACAAGCACCCTCAAAACCATAAAACTTGGGCTTTTACATTTCCAGTAATATTGCCTCTGAGACAGCCTCAAATACAGTTCAAAGACCACTAATGTCATATATTATGGTATACAATACATGCCAAAACATGTATTCAAGACCTGCTGTCATAAGGAGATAACAGACAAAAAATAGGATTCTGGGGGAATAGGCTAATATACCTGGAATCAGGAATCAATCCTCAGGTCTAGAAATATCAAAGAGCAATTGTGAAAACATGCTCTAGCACCTCTCACCCATAATTCCCTTCTGCCAGAATATTTTCTCTAGCTTAGAACACCATCTTCTGCCCCTAAGGACTCTATTTGCAATTTTTTAAAATGTCAACTAAAAGTTATATTAGTAGGAGCAGCTGGTTGGCTCAGTGCATTAAAAGCCAGGTTTAGGAATAGGGTATCTCAGATTCAAATCTGACCTCAGAAACTTACTAGCTGTGTGACCTTGAGGAAGTCACTTAACCCCTATTGCCTAGCCCTTACTGCTCTTCTGCCTTGGAACCAATACAGTATTGATTGTAAGACATAAGATAGAGATTTTTTAAAGTTATATTAGTAGCATATGTGTGTGTTTTGGAATGGTCTATTCTAAGTAAATGGATCCCTTTAGGTAAATACCATCTCCTACCTTCATCCTCTAAGGTCCAGGTAGCAAAATCTGAGATTTTCTCCTAGGTAGCAGCCATCTGGAACACCTAGAAACAAAGTGAAATTTGGGGTTTAAATAAAATTTTGAACACTCTATACAATTATAACTTAGAAAGTTCATTTTCAACCATCTATATATTCGTCCTCCCCTCCCTTGTTTCTTGGACAGATCTTCTAGTTATGAGACCAAAGGACCATTCTCTTCCCAATTTGGACTAGTCTTGCACACCTAATGGGCAACCTTCCCTCCTTCACTGATGCCCTGGGATTATCCTCCTTTCCATGAATTTTTCCAATATATAGTCCCTGGTTACAAATCACTCAGTGTTCTAGAGCTCAACTTACTTCCATAGTTTCTCCTGGTCTCTTCTTCAAGATGAGGAATCTTGCTTCACTTCCTTGGCAGCTACTCCAGGGAGAAGAGTCTGTCTCTACTTCAAGTCTTCCAGGCTCCAAGGTGTACTGGACGATTCCATGGGCTCTCTGCTATATCTTACCCATTCCCAACCCTACTACCTCTCTCATCCCTCTATGCTTTGATGTCATGCATTCTTCAGGCCCCTGGCTGCCCAGAGACTAAAACTGGAGGGAAATGGATACAACTCAGGCTAGATATACTGCTAGCTATGGGGACATAAGTGAGAAAGACAGCAAAGGACAGGGAGGGGGAAGAAAAGTTCTGGGGCAACCATCTAGCTAAAGGTACAAAACTAGATGAAAACCACAAATCATTCCAATCAAAAGGAGAAGAAACTGGTCCTCTCTATGGTTCCTAAACCCTACCTCTATTCCTAGACACTAAAAGAGTTCAATTGGAAAGGCTCTTTCCAGTTTGTGAAGACCCCTTTTCATCTCATGTCTCTAAGTAGATAAATCTACTTCAAACCCTTTCAAGGTTAAATTGTCCTAGCTCTTTCCTAGAAATGCCTACCTTTACTTTGGAAGGTTCTAAAGCTCCCACACCTCTATCCCTGAGTCCCATCGAGTAAAGATGAAACGGTGGTGAGACCCTAGGGAATCCTGCTCCTAAAAGAATCTCTTTCCCTTCTTTCTATCCCATCTTTGGCTAGTCTTACCCAAGGGATAGGAGTATAGGAAGTGAGGGAAGCAGAAAAGACTTCAATTGCCTCAGTTCATCTCAGTCACTGTGCTAAGGTACATATTGTCTCTTGTTCATAAGTTATGGAATAAAGAAATAGGACTGGGGGCAGAATTTTGTGTTGAAAGCTAGTCAGCTAAGTGGTCTAATCCCACTATCTTTAGTACTCTGTGATTCAGTTCCCCTCCTCCCATCAATAACAGGTGTGTTATTGTATATAATATATGTCAAATTGTGTATAATAAGTAGAGTTAGTCATTTGTTAGTACATGGGTATCACATACAAACTGCTGCTGATATATGTTTAATCATGCTTAGGACTGGGAGGGAGGAAAGGCTTGCCAGGTAGGAGAGGGAGGAGAAGAAGAAGCAATTCATAGTTACACACTGTCATTCATACCCTGGGCCTCTGTTCCTACCACTTATTTCCACCTCACCCAAGTTTTCTGTTGGTGTCTCAAACTCATCAGAACTATGAATCCTAGTGTGTGCCAGTGGATACTAAATTAAGTAGTAGTAGTAGTAGTAGTAGTAGTAGTCTCTCGGTAACCGAGGATAATGATTGTCTTTGTACATTTTCATTGAGACTAAATTTAAAGACATTTCAAATACTTCAGGCATTTAAGAGTTGATAATATATTGAAATGTTCTTGTGGATACTCCCAAGCTTTTCAAGAATTTCACAGATACACCTAAAGAATGTTCTCCAAATCTTATTGCACTAATGTCAAACTCTTCTGTCTATTTTTGGAGACTTTCCACAATATGATCCCAGGTGAATTACTTACATCTTACTTAACTCATATTGCTCCTCCAAAATTAACCTGCTTCTGTCTTTTGCAGTCTCCTCACTGTCTAGCACACACCATGCTTATTTTGTGTCTTAAAAGTCTCTTCCATCACCAACATATACCACAATGTTGGTGATGGAATACTATTGTGCTAAAAGGAATAATAAAGTGAAGGAATTCTATGGAGACTGGAACAACCTCCAGGAAGTGATGCAGAGCGAAAGGAGCAGAACCAGGAAAACATTATACACAGAGACTGATACACTGTGGTACAATAGAACATAATGGACTTCTCCATTAGTGTCCAGGCAATGTCCCTGAACAATCTGCAGGGATCTAGGATAAAAAAACACTATCCACAAGCAGAGGACAAACTGTGGGAGTAAAAATACTGAGGAAAAGCAACTGCTTGACTACAGGGGTTGAGGGGACATGTCTCCAATGAATAATGTTGTGAAATGACCAAATAAAATATTGTTAAAAAAAAAAGTCTCTTCCTCTGCCTGCAGTGATCTCTCTTGCCTCCTTTCCTTTTTCAACTCTTATTCATCCTTCAAAAACCAGTTTAAGTCCTTCATATTATAGGATTATAACTTAGAAGCCATCTAGTTTATTCCCTTACTTTCACAGATGAGGGAACACAACCTTTCCAATGCACAGAGTCAAGTGTCAGAGGCAGGATTTGAACTGAGGAAGTTAAATTTATTCCGTATCCTTTTTTATTGATCCTATTTGTGATTAATTGATTTTGTCCTGCAAATATCTAAGTCATAATTCTTTGTCTCTGGATGTATGTAGTTCAGAAATTCAGCTGACCTATAATGAGTTTAGTTTTAAAATCCAGTTATCTTACTAATCACTGTTCTATTCTTGTTCAAGGAAATCTACTATTGTTAAGGCATGTAGTTGGACACCAGGGAGTCCTGTCTACTATCTCTAAATTAGTAGCTAGATTCAAACGAACATTTTAGACACAGGAGTTCGGCTACCCCCTGAGTGAGTGAAAAGTTATCTCTCATAACTTCAGTTCCTGAAAAACTCCTTGACATCTGTATGTTATCTCTGAAGATCTACCAGCTAACACGATATATTTCCACAAGATATACTGGCCATCTTTGCTCATCATTGTCCAATTAAAAATATTCTTATCTCTCTTTTAGGAGCCAGGGAGTCTCTTATCCCTGGCCCACTCTCAATAGCCTTAGGATGCAGATGGGCGCCACAAATCAATAAAGCATTCCTCTGATACAGAGAGATGGTCACTGGCATCATGGTGAGTGCTAGCTCATTTTCATTAATATAACCAATCATGGTGTCCTCATCCCCATGTTGCTGCCAACCCTATAACCAATTCTATGACTTTCCTCACCTACCCTGTTCTGTCCTTCATTCTAGGTTTACAATCTTATGTGTTTCTGGATCTTGTGTCCTAACTGAGGTAGTTATTTGTCCCATATTACTGACAGTTTTGTGCCTTATTAGTAAACCAGCAAAAGCTCCAAATTCTGTGCCTCCTTTAACGTTTATTAAATACTATTAAAAGACAAAATCCAGGTTTTCTGATTCTAGAACCGGTGTTCTTTCTATTACATCACACTGCCTCCTCTCCTGAAGACTTTTATTGACTAATCCAGCATTCACCAAATATTCTTAAATACTATTTCATACATACTCAGGGTCACATAATTAAAGTATCCTGGGATTGTAGTGATCATAAAAGCATAGATTTGAGGTGAAAGGGAACTTTACAGATCATTTGATCCAAATCAAGAAGAACTGAGGACCAGGAAGTTAAGTAATTTGTCTGCAGACATAGATATAATAATTATCAGAACCCAGATATAAATTCCAATCTTCTTTCTCAAATATAACATGCTTTGTGCCATCCTTGATTCTTTTCTTTCTTTTCCCTCTTCTCTTTTTGAACATTTTTTCCCTCAAGAAAAGTATAAGCTTCTGGAGAACAGGGTTGTATGAACTTGATGGTTATTTGGCACAGTGGGAAAAAAGCACTGGTCTTTGAATAAACATTGGAAATGGAAGGAATATGGGACTGAGCTCATGTCTTGGTTCTGTCACTAATTAGCAATGTGACCTCAGAAAGTGATTCAACCTCTATGGCCTTCAGTTGCCTTATCTGTAAAATGATGAGTTTGGATTAGATCAGATCTAATTTCTTTCCAGCTGTAACATTCTATACCCTGTGTTTTACATAGCCTATAATTTTCGACCACCCTATAGGCATATAACTTCCTCCTGTACCTTAACAACAATTGAGATTTACATTAAATAAAGATTGACACTTTCATATGCATTCTCTTATTTGATTTTTACAATAATCCTACTACATTGGCAGAATGAGTATCATTCCGATTTCATAAATGGGAAATCTGAGGCCCAGAGAGTTTAGGAGATTTGCTCCAATTGAAATGACTAGTCAGTGTCAAAGCTATAAACAAGGTCTTCTGATTCTGAGTCCAGTGTTTTTGCTGTACTTCTCATATCTGGTTATCCTATGAGCAAAGAGGAATGTACTCTTTTCTTCCTTCCACAAGTCTCAACTCTCAATAATACTCCTTACCTACTACTTCCATCATAAATGAATACTCCCCTAGGCTAGGCAATTAGAGCATAGCATAATTCTGATGTCAGGTTCTGGAATCATGGATTTGATCATTCTGAATTTCCAGGGGGAAGAAGAATGGATCCTCCCATTGGTAATGAATTTTTCTCCAAAGTACTTTGTTTTCATCTCCCTCATTATTGTCATATTGTAATATTATAACTCTCCTGTTAACTCTATAATTATCTGTGTTCATGTCCTATTATGCTTTTAGAATAAAGAATAAAAAGCTTCATGAAGTCTAGAACATCTCTTAGCTAAACTTTGCATCATTCCAGGAGCCTAGACTAGATCTGAACAAAGAAAACATTTAATAAATGGTTAATGAATTGAACTGAACTGAACTGAATTGTTGAGGAGGAAGGGAAACAGAGACACACAAGAGGGAAAATGTCTAGTTGGAAGAAAGAGGAGAATAGACCAAAATCTTAAAGATGTGAAAGAGAATGAAAGAAATAGTTGGTTTGAAAGTAGGTAAGAAAGATGAAGCTGACTAAATTGGGAAGCTTGTGATAAGTGAGGATGAGAAGAGGGGTCCGAGACTGTGAATCATTGAAATTATTCAAGTTGGAATTGGGCAGAACCCAACACAGCCCTGGGAATGACCCAGACTGACATCTTGAACCTGGCAAGCATTTGATGTTGAATAAGTCATTCCTAATTGAATGGAAAGAAATCAGACAATGCTTAAAAGAAACCAATTTATCTCCATTGAAAGTAAAAGAAAAAATTTAATAAAAGAATGTATTCCACTCAGTTATTGCTTCTTTCTTAGGCAGCTGGCATGGATACTACATCTTTAGCAGGTAAGGTAATTCATGCTCTCTACTTTCTGCTAGTCCTCTGTCCAATAATAATGCTGCTGTATGAAAGTACAGAGTATAGGAAGAGATGCAAGGGTTCCAGTGAGCATTCATGCCAACTTAATTTGTTGAATAACAGGTATGTTTTGTAGTGTCTGGGGCATTACTAATGCAGCAACCTAAATTAAATATGTAGTTAACAGGAACATTAAACTCATTAACATCTAGAAAAAAAGTTAATTATGAAACATAGACATTTCAGGGTAAGATAGTGAACTGGGTTATTTTCAGTGGAAGTGTCAGGAGAAATAGGAGAAGCAGTTGTGAAGACACTTTTGAGGGTTTCCATGACAGAACACTTTTCTGCCTGAGACTCTGTTGCCCCAGAGACCTTCCCCTTCTACCCTTTCTAGGCTCTTGGGTTTATACTTCATCCTTCTACCAAACTAGCTTGGATGGTTCCTCTTTTGTTTGCCCAGTTGTGAAAGGACCATTCAATCCCAGCATGCCCTTCTAGAGAGACCAATTGACTTAAGATGAGCATTATCTTTTCCTTGAGATTATCTCGAACAGACTGACTCTTGTCTCTGCTTCTGAGCCCAGTTCTCAAGTTATTTCCTCAAAAATGTCCCTGATTGATCCAAATATTCTGAAGTGTAATTTGGAACTATACCCAAAGGGCTATAAAACTGTGCATACCCTTTGACCCTGATATCACAAAGAAAATATTTTAAAAGGGGAAAGACCTATTTGTACAAAAATATTTGTAGCAGATCTTTTTGTGGTGGCACAGAACTGGAAACTGAGGAGATGCCCATCAATTGAGGAATCCCAGCCCAACAAATTGTGGTATAAGGTTGTGATGGAATACTATTGTGCTATAAGAAATGATGACCAGGATGATTCCAGAAAGAGCTGAAAAGACCAGCATGAACCGATGCAGAATGAAATAGGTAGAATGAGGAGAACATTGTGCACGGTAACAGCAATATTATATGAAGACCAACTGTGAAAGACTTAGCTCCTCTCAACAACACAATCATCTAGGACAACTCTGAAGGACTTATACAAAGAATGTTATTCGCCTCCAGAGAAATAACTGCTAGAGTTGGAATGCAGATCAAAGCATACAATTTTTCACATTAGGTTATTTATGTTTTTATTTGGGGGGTTGGTTTTATGTGAGTTTTATCTTTTAACAATGGCTAATATAGAAATGGTTTACATGATGATACATGTATAACCCAGATCTAATTACTTATCCTCTCCAAGAGGAGGGAAAGGAGAGAGAGGCAATTTAGATCTTATAGTTTTGGAAATTGTATGTTGAAATTCCTTATTACATATAATTAGGAAAATAAAATATCTTAATAAAAAATTTCCCTGATTATTCTCTCAGTTAAGAAGAGATCTTTCCTTTTTTGACTCAGGCTGTTCAGACTTTCCCAAGGACTGAAGCTAATTTTTACTATAGATACTTATATATGTATATATATATATATATATATACATATATATATATATATCACATTCCTTTCTAGATTATAATTTCTCTAGGACAGGAGCTTTGAGTTTTTCACCTGTGTGTCCCCTATACCGAGCATAATGTCTCAAAAACAGCAGGCAAATAAAAAACCTTTTATTGAATTGCTTTGAGTTGAATTTTATCATGTATCTCTTCATGAAATAGTCAATGGGTCTTTACTGACTACAATTTAAGTTCCTTGAGGACAAGGATTATGTTCCTTGCTTGCATTTGGATCCCTAATATTTAGCACAGTTTTTTGCCCATGTAAGCTTTAAGAAATGCTATACATCTCTCTAAAATAAAGCCCAGTCAGCCTTGCATCCCAAACTTTTCTCAACTGAGCTCTAATCAGTTTCCAAACTTAACTCTCAATATTCATTACATGAACTCTGGACTTGTTGACAGAACTAAAAATAAAGTTTGGTAGGAAGTTATAGTGCAACAGGGTTCAATTCAATACAAGAGAAAAGCTTCCTAGATCTGTCCAACAGTGGAATAAATTGCTTATATAATTTCTGTCAGGGGATTTATCCTAGTAAAGGGTGTATGGGGATATCTGCATTCAATGGGAAGGTGTTCTGTTCAAATCAGTTCCTAACCTGATGTCTGTGAACTTTAAGTATGTGTGTATGTATATTTTTATCATTGTATTTCAATAGAATTTATTTCCTTTGCATTCCTATATATTTTATTTTATACATTTAGAAAACATTTTTCTGAGAAGGGATTCACAGGTTTCACCAGATTACCAAAGTGGTCCATGACACAAAAAAAGAGTTAAAAACTTTGGCCTAGATGATATTTAAAGTTTTTCCAACTTTTCTTTTATTATTATTTTATGAAATGTTACTACTGAATACATGATAAAATAAAAATATAGCTATAGATTTGGAATAGAAAGATCTGAATGGCCCATTCTACAATGCAAAGTAATTCATCATCTTTGCCCAGTCAATGACTTGTTTTCCTCATCTTAAAAATTAGTTCCTGTGTGTGTATTGGAGGAGGGTGATCAAATTAGATTATTTCTCTCCAAAGCTAATAATTTTCCATTAATTGCCAATTTGATGGCACTTAATAGTTTTTTTCCATAAACCTTATCTTTCTTGATCTTTCTACAGTATTTGACACTTTTGGCCACCTTTTCATTTTAATGCAAATGACTATTAGTTCTATAAATCCAGTCCTATGGGGGGGGGGGGGAGGAAAGATGGGGGAAGGAGAGGGCACTAAAGGTTCAGATGGTAATGTCTCATCTAACAAGAATAAAGACTTCCATTCCTATATCCCTTTCAGGTTTATAAAATATATTCCCGGTAGCAGCCCTGAGTAGAATTAATATCCTTATTTATAAATTATGCAGAATTAGCATGAAATTCTGAAATTAAGGATGATATGAGTTCAAGTCCTGCCTCTGACACATACTGGCTGTATGGCATTCAACAAATTAATTTCCCTGAGCAGCTTGCTTTCTAAATTGCAAGTTGCAGAGGAGTTGCTAATCTGCATTAGCAGAGGTTTCCTCAACCATGAATTCCCTTCATTCATCTTATGGATGGATTCACATGGCAACCTCCCCACAATACCCCTTCTCCACAAAAAAACCAGATCTTGAAAAGGAAATGTAAATGGATCAATTTAAAAAGCAGTAATAAATTAAAGTATTAGTAACCTCATTTACACTCTTGGTAATCTCAGCTCTGAGACCTACTCACAGTTATACAGCCAGAAACTGTCAGTGCTGAGATGTCAATCCTTTAAGAGGTCTCTGGAGGATTCATAGTCAGGTCTCCTTATATGAAGCTCTATGTTCTTTCTACTAGGTCAAATCATTCCTATAGGACCTGCGTAAGGGAGGATGGAGTTCTGAAGAATTTTTTCTTTGTTTATGTCCTTTGACAGCAAGGTAAAAAAGAAGAGGCTGAAATTACAACATGGTTTCAGGATAGATGGCAGTAAGGGTTTGCTGATTACTAGGGTCATGAGTCAACTAAGCAGGTGGCAAGCTATGGATCTCTGAAACATGGAAACAAGGAATTTAGAGCTGAAAAGGACCTCAGAGGCTGCCTAGCACAGTGTCCTCAATTGCCAGATGAGCAAACTAAGACAAGATTAAGTGAATTGTCCAATTTGTATATGTTGTTTCCTTGGTAATCAGCAGTCAATAAGCTAAATGAGGACAGGACCTCTTTGATCTCTGTCTTGTTCTCTTTGCTGCCTAATATACAGTAGGTGCTAAATAAAAGCTTATTGACTGAATTCTCAAAGTCATGAAGGTAGTAATAGACAGAGGTGGGATTTGAACCTATCTCTTCTGGCTCAAAAAGAAAAAAGTTCCAGCCTCTTTTTCACTTAAACAAACTAACAAACTATACCAATACTAGATTGCTTATTTGTGGGGAGGGGACCCTTAAAAATTTTAAATGACTTTTATAAACCTGAGGGGGGAAGAATTTTTAGCCTCATTCAAAATTGAAAGTCTTCTGTTCAATAAGGAACCACTCTGTTCCCACCACCTTTCAACAAAAAGCAGATACACCCAACTATCTGGACCTCCTCAGAAAAATTATGCTTTTGTCTCTTTCTGCCCTTGACTCAGCACAATCCTTTGCTACAAATTAAGGAATTGTTAAATGCTTCTCAGAGTGGATTAGATGGAATTGGAGTCATGGGAGTACAATCATCTCAGAAGGCTTCCAAAGGCTGGAGAATGTCCATGACAGTGACTTCTACTAGAGAAGTTGTTTAAATAATACTACTCTTTATGAGCAGGTAGCGAAATACTCAAGACATCAATTGCTCCATTCTCTGAGACCCTAGTTGCTTAACTCAGAGCATGCTAACTATTTTCATCTCTGACCACTAGAGGGCACCAAAGGCCTGCAATGTGCAATTGATGCAGTAATTCCCCATTCTGATTGTTCCTGTTTCAAAGGCACCTTGGACTTCCAAGACTGAACAGAATACTCAATGTTTCAGTCAAAGCATGATGGACAGAAAAGGCATTGCAGAGTTCCAGAATGAGGAAAATGAACTGAAAAACAAACTTGGGGCATTGGCAAGGATGGCCAAAACCAATGTTTTCATCTGACTTGGGTAATGTGCTTACTCTAATCCTGATGGGCTGCTGCACCTTCTTCACTTAAACTCAGGGAATTTCTTATAGTTTGGGCCTTCAAATGGACAAATGGAATCTTCCCTATGGCCCTAGCTGGAATTCCCTTCAGCAGCAAGATACCAAATTCAATGGGGTTCCTTGAAGGTTAATGATGATTTCATACAACTACAGGATTTGAAAACAGAAAAATTTAAGAGATCATCCAGCCAAGGGCAACACCTACATTTTAAAGATGATGAAATGGAATCATAGGACAGACAAATGGCCTGTCTGTGTTCATTCAGATGGCTAGTAGCAGAACCAGGATTTAGGCTTAGATCTTTTGATCCCCAAGTCAGTGTTATATTGTTTTCACCACACCACACTGCTAGAGGGAAATGATACCAGATAAATTGGGAGAAAGTCTGATAAGAAATGTTTGAGTCACTTCTGGGTTGTATGAACCCCCTCTTAAGAAACAGGGGTAGTTCCTCTGTCTCAGCTCAGCCTCCCTGTGTGACTACATATGTCCCATTATGCTTCAAGATCTCAATTTCTCCATCCATATAATGACACTAAATGTCCAGCTCAGAGAGATATCAGGCAAAATTGATGCCATTTAAACCTATTGTCTATGCTTAAAAGTAATCAAAATGGTTCTAAAGAAAACAAGGTTATAGGTAGGAAGGAAATTAATCTAATTATCTTATATTAAATGAACTCTGCTATTTTTATTCAAAAGTCTGTATCAGTCAGTGTATGGAACCTCCTTAAAGGCAGAGGACATAGTTTATACACTGATTTGTTTCCAAATTGGCTACTCTAATATTTTTACCTGGGGGACAAAGTATATTGGAAACCATGAAGTACCACAGAAACATGAGTATAAGAGATACCCCATAATACAGCATATTACCTTGTTCATAGGTGATAAATAAACAGGCATCTACTATGTGCCAAATCCTGTGTTAAGCTCTTGGGGTACAAAGAAAGTCAAAAAGACAATCCTTTCCCTCAAGGAACTTATAATCAGATGTGAGAGGCAACTTATAAACAAACCTGTATAAACAAGCTCTACATAGGATAAAATATAGAGAAGGCACTAGAAGGAAGGCAGACTGGGAAAGCTTTCCTAGAGAAGGTAGGATGTTAGCTGGGACTTAGAGGAAACCAGAAGGCAGAGATGAGAAAGGAAAGCATTCCAGGCATGGCGGACAGCCAGTGAAAACGCTTCAGATGAAGCCTAGACAAGTTTGTTAGGAAGGTGAAAAGCTCTACAGAATGGGAAAAAGCACCTGCAAGGCATAAATGTATTTGTAAAGCCCTCTAAGTTACTCATTGAAGGTGGAGAAGAACCACATCATCATCTTTGTTCATATTGTGGTCTCAGATCATGTTGTAGTTCTCTGAGTTTTAGTCAAGAATGTGACCAGTCCTTCTAATATGGTTTACCAAGGACAGAACAGAATGGAGAAAAACAGAAAAAGGTTCAGAGATGCTCTGCAGAATAAAAAGAAGAAATTAGGTCCTATTACCTGTTCCATCATCTAGTAATGAAGTGGCTTTGGCGACAATTCCATCTAACTACACCTAATGGTTTATTTTTCTTTGCATGTGACTGGGTACAATTGAGGTCAGCTTAGAGTTTAATTTTCAGAACACCATGATTTTCTTTGGTCATCATTATTATTCACTCAGTACTAAAAGTGGTATATAAATGCTATATTGCTTATTTATTGTGATGTTATTATTAATCATTACTAAAGCACTCAGTAAATATTAGCTATTATTATTCCTAAAACACTATTTTTCCTTTTGGAGGCAGAGTGCTAGAATGGACAAACATGATCACAAAATAGCATAAAGGGAGGCAATAATAGGAATAATAGATACATGGCAGGCAAGCTAGATAATCTCTCTGTTTCCTCATCTCTTAAATAGCATGGTATATATACTATCTGCTACAAAAGATTAAGAGAACCAGACCAGGAGATCCTGGGCTCAAATCTGGCCTCAAACACTTCCTAGATGTGTGACCCTGGGCAAGTCATTTAACCCCAATTTTCACTCTGCCATCTTAGAAGTTATTATAAGTAATTATGAGACAGAAGGTAAGCAGTTAAAAAATTAATGAAAGTAAAGCTCAATATAAACCTTAAAATCTTATCTAAATGTAAGTTATCATTTTTAATGGGTGTAGAAATCTTTCCTTACTTTTATAAAGATCCTTTCTTCCTTGATATTACAAGCACCCTCCAGTTATTCTCCTCCTCATTCGGAATCAGGGAGTTATTGTTCAATCATTTCACTCATATCTGACTCTTTGTGACCCTGTTTGAAGTTTTCTTGCAGACACCGGAGTGGCTTGCCATTTTCTTCTCCTCCTCATTTTACAGCTGAGGAAACTGAGGTCATCAGGGTTGAGTGATTTGCCCAGAGTCACATAGCTAGTATCAGAGGCCAGCCAGATTTGAATTCAAGAAGATGAGTCTTCCTGACTCCAGGCCTGGTGCTCTATCCACTGTATCACCTAGCTGCCCCCCCACCCACCCAGTCAGGATATCTGGATGGAATAAAGACCTTAGTGAACAAGGGTCAGAGATGATTTCTTGTTGTTCAGTTGTATCAGACTCTTCATAACACCATTTAGGATTTTGGGGAAAATAAACTGTAATAGTTTGCCATTTCCATCTCCAGTTCATTTTACAGATGAAGAAACTGAGGCAAGAAGGATTAAGTGGCTTTCCCAGGACATATAGCTAGTGAAGGTCTGAGGTCAGATTTGAACTCGGGTTTTCCTGACTCTAGATCCATCATTCTATTCACTAGGCCACCTTGCTGCCCCTGGAGTCAAGGAGATCTGAGTTTGAATCCTGCCTCTGACATTTACTAGCTGTGCAACCCTGGACAAGTCACTTAAATTGCTAAAACTCAGTTGATAATAATAATAGCTAGATTACAATTTAACCTTCAACTGATGAAATGGGTAAAATAGAACCAACCCATATAACTCCTGCCATGTCACTGGCAAAGAGAACCATGGTAGAAAGCATAACCAACTAGGGAAACCAGAGCTGGGACTTTGTGACCTTGTAAAAGTCACTTCATTATTCTGAGTTTTCTCATCAGTGCAACACAAGAGCTGGACTAAGATGATCTATTTGATTTTAGAGGGATCTCGTCTATACCCGAGGGGGCTGAATCCAGATGAAGTGACTTACCTCTAAGATCTTTCCCAGAGCTAAGATGGAAGATTCTTGTGTCACAGTCCTCAGTCTTATGCTCAGGTTGGTCCTATTGCAGAAAGCTACTAGAAGGCAATATATTTTGGAAGTAGGGAAGGGGTGTGTGTGTGTGTGTGTGTGTGTGTGTGTGTGTGTGTGTGTGAGAGAGAGAGAGAGAGAGAGAGAAACAGAGAGAGAGAGAGAGAGACAGGGACAGAGACTGAGAGAGAAATTTCGAATGCCCTGGGTATTCCTTCCTTGCAACTAAACCATTAGGGTCTTGCAGGTAGGTAATCCTGAGCTATTAGGACTCTAGCCAATTCTCCTATGGCCATTCCAATACCTCCTCCCCAGCACCAGAATGGTTCATCCATAGAGCCCTAACCCCCCCCCCCTTTATTCTAATTCTAGAGGACTCTGTGTCCCTGGCAGATCCATTAACTTCTACGCCTCTCCTGCCATAGGGAAGATATGGCAGAATGAGAATTCATAGAGCACTGCATTGGAGCCTGCTCTAGCTGCAGGAAGCAAGGATGGGGGAAGAGGGGGTGAATAAAGGGAAAGAGACTACTGCAAAGTGACTAAGCAGCCAGACTGCAGCTAGGAACTGCACCATCACCAGTCCCCATCCCACAATGCCTGGACCTGAACCTGCCTTATCTTGATTGACATGTCCTTTCACAAGCATATATGGGATAGAAAGGAAGAGAAGAAAATACCTCCTTCTCTGAAGATCAGGCAGCTTTACTTGGGGGATAGTGTGGACACTACCCCAACTATAATCCCGGGAATGAGCTTATTGCCTGATGAATTAAAAAAAAAAAGAGAAAAAAATTAGGTCTTAGAGCAACTAGATGGCCCAGTGGATAGAACTTCAGGATCATTTTCTTGAGTTTGAATCTAGCCCCAGACACTAACTGTGTGACACTAAGAAAGTCACTTAACCCTCTTGCCTCAGTTTCCTCATCTGTAAAATAAACTGGAAAAAGCAATGGTAAACCACTCCAGTACCTTTGCCAAAAAAAAGGCGGGGGGTGGGGGGATCGCTAGATAGAGCAGTGGATGGAGCTCTAGATCTGGATTCAGGAAGACCTGAGTTTAAATCTAGCCTCTGACGCTAGCTGTGTGATGCTGGGCAAGTTACTTAATCCTGTTTGCCTCAGTTTCCTCAAATGTAAAATGAACTAGAGAAGGACATGGCATATCACCCCAGTATTTTTACCAAGAAAATCTCAAATGGGGTCAGGAAGTTGGACATGAGTGAATAACAACTTGGAGGCAAAAGATCTCAGCTCAGAAACACTGTAGCATGATGGAGAGAACAAAGGATTTGGAACAAGAGAACTTGGGTTCTAACCTCTACTCTGCCATTTTGTGCCTTTGGGCAAGTCACTTAAACTTAATCTGCAGAATGGGGATATTATGCTAAATGTCCTTCAAGATGTCCTTAAATCCTATGGTCTCATTTAAGGTCTTATGATACCTCTGGGCTTCAGTTTCTTTGACCATAAAACTCCAAGTTCCACTACATCATCACCAAGCTTCCTAGCTCTAACCCTTCTTAGCTGTTGTGACCCTGAGCCAATCCCTTGATCTTCTCTGAGCTCCAGCCTCTTCATTGGGAGAAGCAATGTTTATCTTGACTGGTTTGTTGAAGGATGGTCATCATAATTGCTCTTGCAGAACAATTAAATGTAAAGTAAAAGATGGAAGGATTGAGTTAGGGCTCTAATTTTACTGGGGCATTTCAGCTGTGGTTTTGGGTCCCCAAATGTTTTCAGTCCTACATGGGTCTTGTTGGAATTCAATAGATTCCAGGTAAACATCCAGGATGACACATCCTATACACTTTCATGCTTCTATCATCTTGTCACTGAATTACCCAGAGGGTCTTTCCAAAGTGGCTACTTTGGGGAATTTGTGATAATCTTGTGCCTGGTCAGGTAGGGAGTGCAGTGGATAGAGCCCAGGCCTGGAGTCAAAACCCATTTTCACAAATTCAAATCTGGCCTCAGTCGCTAGCTGTGTGACCCTGGGAAAGTCACTTAAACCCTGTTGGCCTCAGTTTCCTGATCTGTAAAATGAACTGGAAAAGAAAATGGCAAACCGCTCCAGTATCTTTACCAAGAAAATCCCAAATAAAGTCACACAAAATTGGGCATGACTGAAAATGACTGAATAACTACATTCTTATGCCTTTGGGCTTTGCAGATCCTACATACCTATTCAGTACCTCCTACAGCATTGAAACACCTCCTGACAATTAATTTCCCACACTTAAAGGTGCTGAATGTGTTACAGAGAAGGAGAGGGAAGGTGTAGAGAAGAAAAACTATTGCCGTCACTGGAGATCTGCAAGGAGAAGGGTAGAGGATCTCTTTCAAGGAATGGTGGAGAGGATTTCTGTCTGGATGTGGTTCCAGAGTCATACAGATAGTTTGTGGTAGAACCAAGATTTGAGCTCAGATCTACTGCCTCCCAGGCTGCTGCCTCCTTTTGTCTCACTGTTTCACATTCACTGCTCCACATTTCCCCCTAAAAAGGTCCTATCCTCCAGCTCTCAAAAACTAGAAGAAAAAATGATTAAGAAAGAAAAAAAGCTTAAGGAAAAATGAACCCATGGGAAGAGAAAATGCTTTGCCTTTTTTAAATGTTCCATCAGTGATAAATAACTGAAGGACAAAGCTATGCTTTTGCTGTATATGGTGCGATGAATATGTTGTGGGTGTTAGAATATGAATTAGTCAATTAGTCTCTTAGGCACATCCATAGTCACATGTGCTCCTGATTACACCATGTGTGAGGCAAGCTTAGGATGAAGGTTGTTTAATTTCAGCAAGTTTTTCCTCAAAAAGGTTAGAGGGATTTGATACTCATAAAATTTTAGAGCTAGAGAGGACCTGGGAGATCATCCTTGTTTTACAGATGTAGAAACTGAGGCTCAAGAAGTGACAGAACTGAGACTAGACTCTTGGTTGCCTGACTCCCAATTCAGTTTATCCAGCTGGGATGATTTAAATAGTCTGGAGGCTGGGGGATGAATGAGATGACATCTTTAACTCTGTTCAAGATATAGAATTCTGATTTGGCTTATATATACTATTATTATGTAATTACTATTAACTACCATAAGAATCATCAGATTATAGAACCAGGGATGGAAGAGACCTCAGACATTTTAAAATTAATAATATCCATAATTCATACATATAATTATTTATATAAAACTTAAATTTATTTTATCCTAACAGTTCAGTGAGGTTTAGATTTGCAGATGAAGAAACTGACTCTCACAGAGGCTAAGTGACTTGTCCAAGCCTACCTAACTGGCATATATTGGAACTAGAATTTGAACTCAAGTCTCCTGACTCTATGATCAGCAATCTTTTCATTATTTCCTGCTCTCAATCAGTTTACACACATGCATAGACATGAAGATCCCCATCCTTTGCCTGTGCCACAGTCACATAAATTTCTCTTAAAACTCTGGCATCAATGGGGACAGCTGGGTGGCTCAATGGATTGAGAACCAGGTCTGGAGATGGGAGGTTCTGGGTTCAAATCTGACCTCAGACACATGCTAGCTGTATGACCCTGGGCAAGTCACTTAACCCCCATTACCTAGCCCTTACTATTCTTCTGCCTTGGAACCAATATGCAGTATTGATTCTAAGATACAAGATAAGGGTTTAAAAACAAAACAAACAAAAAAAGCCATAGGCATCAAACTTCCATGCTGAGATATATGGCCCACTATAAGTCCTCACAGAAATATCTGAACTGCATTCCATGTCATGGGATCAAAAAAAGTTTTTTACTGCTTTTAGAATCCTCCTTCCATTTTATGTTGCAGTTAAAACCTTCCAACACTGAAGTCCACCAGCCCTTTCCCCAAATCTCTAGGTCTGTTCTCCTTGCCCTTCACCTTGGGTCTTGGATCCATGGCTGGAATCATCTGGACCATCCAAAATGGATGGTACATAAATGCATTCAGCCATTCTAATTTTCACTCACTTAACTTCAATAGTTTACCATTACCAAGTCTATTGAAATGGGTGTTTTCCATTGTTTGGGGTTCTTGGTACTGATACATAAACACTGACACAATCTTCTCACATTTGCAGCCATATTAACACTTACATAGACAGAGCTAGGATTGTATAGTAATGAAAAGTGTAATAACAATATTATAATGATAATAATGATTTCAGTAGTGTTTTAGGTGGCAAAAAGCCATTTCATATACTTTATCTCACTGGATCCTTACACTAAGCCAAGGTGATTAAGTGACTTCCCCTTGGTAACACTAAGTGCCAGGGCTAGGAACTGAACATGGATTTCACAGAAACAATGAGGTATCAGAGAGCTGGATTGGAATTAGAAAAACCTAGGTTCAAAATCCACCTCTGAAATTTATTAGGTGTGTGAGCACCTTGGGAATTCCTTAAATTGCTTAAGGGTCTCAGTTTCTTCCTCTATCTTAGAAGGATGTTGGACTGGGTTACCTCTGAGATGCCTCCTATATCTATGTCTATTCTCCTAAACTTTGTCTACTAAGTTGTGATTTACATAAGAGGAGGGAGATCTCACAAAGGCAATTCCTGTACACTAACAGGATCACAGATGAATGAATGAGTGAGTGAATGAATGAATGAATGAATGAATAAAAGAAGAGGCATTTATTAAATACTTACAATGTGCTACTAGGCTAAGTAGTGGGGATAAAAATGTAAAAGAGATTATAATCTCTTGCCCTCAAGAAGATTACATTCTAACTGTGGGAGGCAATACATATATGCCAGAGAATAGTATTTTGGCTTATAAAGGGTGAATAGAACCATTGGACCCAAAGGTGAATGTAACCCTTTCAAGAAGCAATGACAGAATTAGTTGGGTTATGGTTCCAGAACTAGCTACTGGAGGAGGAATCATGTCTATAGGACTTTGTCCCGACCCCAGGCATCCTTATCTCTCTCCCTCCCCTTTGCAGTTCCCTTTTATTTGTTATCTTTTGAGTAGAAGCTTCTGGAGAATAGGGAATATCTTTCTTTCTGCTTGTGTGTATGTTCACAGAGATCAGTACAGTGCTTGGCACATAATTAATCACTTAAATATTTGTTGACTAGAGCCTAGCATGGCAATTATTCATGTATTCCCTTTTCTCACACAGGAGAGACAATGTAATATGGTAGAAAGATAATTCAGTGGACTTGAAGCCAATAGGTCAAGATTCTAATTCAGAATTATAGAATTGCTAAATCTCTACCAGTTATGAGCAGCATGACCTTGGGGCAATGCATTTACTCTAAATCCCAATTTTATCATCTGAAAAAAGTAGTAAGAAAAGCATCTGTAGTTCTCAGAAGTCCTGTCTTAAAGCCTTATGATGGAATGGAAGTTCTGGGAGTATGTATCAAGGACATAGAAACTCTTCCAGGTCTATTCTTTGTCTAGTAACCTATTGATGGAATACAAACATATATATGTAGATAGATAAAAATCTCTCATTCAAGGAGGAAGACCATCTGCTGATTCTGAGAGAGGGAAGGGAGAAAGTTGGGAACTTGTGAAGAAAGGAGAAGGTTTGAGAGGAAAAAGTCAATAAGAGAAGTGTAAAAGGACTGCTCTTCAGCAGTGAGTGTCACTTAAGTAGGACCCAAGGGATCAGAAGTCATTATTTTCTTCAATAGTATTTCATCAATCTGGAATAAAATCAGGAATGGCAGGATTTACCCAGGATTAAAAGTTAGCAAGAAGGAAATGGCAAAAGGACAAAAATCCAAAACCTAAAGAGAAGTAATTATTAAAATGCTTACTATGAGGTCAAGACTCAGCAAGGATAAGTAGGACCTGACTAGATTAGGAGTTTTTTTGTTTTTGTTTTTTTTTCAATAGAAGCTCATGATATCATTTAGTAAGGACTACAATCTGAAGGGATTGTGGTATGCCTTAGTAGAGGGAATACTCACACTGATGAAATTGTGAATGTAATTACCAATATAATTGGTACCACAGTACCCAGGAATACTTTGCCTGCCAACATCATGAGACTGTTATAAAGTTCAAATTCAATCAATTAACAGTTACTAAAGGAGCTACCACTTGCTTGCTATTGTGCTAAGCAAATAGGCTCCAGTAGATCATAGTATTTAGATCTGGGAGAGACCTTAGAAACTGCTGGATTCAATCCCATCTTTTCACTGATAAAGAAACTGAGGCCCAGAGAGAGGAAATTATTTTCCTAAGGTCACATATGTAGTAAGCAGCTGAGAAGAGATAGGAATGATCATCTTCAGATTGTAAAGGGAGCTTGCATGTGATGCAGGAACATTGTAGTATAATGGAAAGTGCTGGGTTTGGAGCCTAAAGAATTCCTATTCCTGCTGCTCATTAGTTGAGTGACCTTAGAAAAATTATTTAACCTCTCTAGGCCTTGATTTGCTCATCCGTAAAATGACAGATTATATCACTTCTGAGTGAAATGAGGTGGCACAGATGAAGTACCAAGTCTGAAGTCAGGAAGTCTCATTTTCTTAAGTTCAAATCCAGGTTCAGACACTTACGAGCTAGGTGACCTGGGACAAGTCACTTAATCCTATTTGCCTTAGTTTCCTCTTCTGTAAAATGAACTGGAGAAGGAAATGGCAAACTATGCCAGTTATCTTTGCCAAGAAACCCCTGATGGGGTCATGAAAGTCAGGCATTACTGAAATGACTAAACAACAACATAATTTCTGAGGACCTTTCCAGCTCTAAATCTAGGATTCTATGAAGTTACTGTCTAAAAAGTTTCCCAGGAGAGAGCTGAAGGTCAGTACAGGATTCTGCTGCTTGATGTTTATTCATTTTCTATTCACAAATTAATTTCCTTGCCCCCCCCCCGAAAAAGGGAGAGACTGTGCTGGGGAGGACGTGGGGCCTCTTGGAATCTTTCACATCCAGGGATGTGAGCAGGGATACTTATATTTAGCAGCATGACTCATCTCTGAGCACATTAGTCACTGCCTCCCAGTGCCTTCTGAACAGACTGGGTGTTGAGCATCTCAGAGAGGTTAGATTAGCAAGGAGATTACAAGATGGCAAGAGAAAACTCAGACATAAAGACAAAGAGAAAAAGGTAGCAAGGCACAGACACCATGCATGGTCATTTGGGACGGATTAGAACAAACCCCAGACTTGAAGTTGGAAAACATGACTATGAAACTTAGTAGTTGGGAGCAGCTAGGAAGCTCAGTAGGAAAGTCAGGCTTAGAGACAGTAGGTCTTGGATTCAACTCTGGCTTCAGACAATTCCTAGCTTTGTGGTTCTAAGCAAGTAACTTAACCCCTATTGCCTAGCCCTTACCACTTTTCTGCCTTAGGAAAGAAAGAAAGGAAGGAAGAAAGAAGGAAGGAAGGAATTACATAGTCTCTGATTTCTTTGAACCTCCATTGCTTCATTTATAAAGTGGAACAAATATTGCTTGCACAACCTATGTGGTAGGGTAGTTGTGGGGAAAGTCTTTACAACCTCTGAGGATGTGAACTACTGATAGGAAAAACTGACTTGAAATTCCCTTTCTACAGAATAATGACCCCAGCACAGAATCTAAGTTGTAAGTTCAACATGTACCTGAAGCATTCCTTACATCTTTACCATCCCTGAAAAGTCATAACAGTGTTCTCCAGCCCAAATGTCTCCAATGATAGTCCTCCTGAAAGGCAGGAGGAAGGAGGACTAGAGCCCAGGGCATTTGATTATATCATCTTTAGCAGTGCTCTTGGCTCCCTAGGATTCCTTTGCTCAGTGAAGTCTTGCTCAGGTCACCTACCATAATGGCACCTTGCTGACACAGAGCACTTTGAGGTAGGCAGAGACAGAAAGCCAAAAAGGCAACAGAGGGAAGATTGAGATGATGCCACAAGACCGTGACTGGGACAGGAGGCCTAGGAAACAGAGAAAATTAGGCAGACTAGAGAGATTCCATTTGATGGGGTAGCAAACCTTCATGGAATAGAAGGGAATAAACATTTATCAAATTTTATTTTTATATTTTATTTTTTATATGTGTTGATGACCCAGGTACTATAATAAGGACTTTATAGATTATCTCATTTGATCCTCACAACAATCATGGGAGTTAAATGCCATTATTATCCTCACTTTACAGGTGAGGAAACAAAGAGGTTAAGTGACTTTCCCAGGGTCACACAGCTAGTAAGTGTCTGAAGCTGAATTTGAATCCTAGTCTTCTTGACTCTGGGTTCAATACTCTGCTAATTGTGTCAATAGGCATTTAGTCTATGAGCCCAGGAGCAGGCTACTTTCAGGTTATTATGACTCACAGTGTAGCATCCTGTACTTTTGAGTGTTCCCAGATTCACCATCCAAAAAAAAAAAAAAAAGAAAAGAAAAGAAAAAAGGAAACAGAGCATAACTCTAACGGATAAGGTACTAATTAATTAATTAATTAATTAAATCACTATTTATTAAGTGTCCACTGTGCTAGGTGTCCAAGTGAAGTATAAAGTTTAAATAAGACAAAATCCCTGCCCTCATGGAACTTACAACCTGGTTCAGGGCTAAGATGAATACAACTATGAAATACAATAATACATGATTAGGTACAAAATAAAGTTCTATGTGAAACTGAAGGGGAAATCATCATCAAAAGTGGAGATCCGGAGACATTTCATGAAAGAAATAGAATCCGGGCTGGACTTGTAGAGATGGGTAGGAAGTACCAAAAAATGAAAAATTCCAGAAGTTTGTGAAATCAGGGTGCTGCCCCTCTTCATACCACCCCCTCTCTAAATGAACTCTCTTAGAAATACTGAGTAGAAACAAGCAAGGAATTGGCAACTAGCCAGAGGAAGGGAAATGACAGCAGAGGAGTCTGGCTAGCAAATATCATGAAAGGCTCCTCCAAGAAATTTTTCCTAATCTGTGCTCTCTTCTCCAGAGGCCAAAACCCATTTGTTTCTGAGCTTAGCCCTAAAATTACTTATTGTTTTGTATCTCCTTAATACACTTATCACTTAAAATACGCTTAGTTTTGTGTATTTTAACTATCTGTGTTATTGTTGTCTCCTACTGGATTATATCCCCCATTACCACAGGAACTGTCTTATTTAAACTTTATAGCACCCTTGTACCTAACATAGCCTTCTGTACACAGTGGGTCTTTAATAAATATTTTCCATATTTTGCTACTATTATAATGGCCATCATTTTTATAGTGATGTAGAGCCTGCTTTCTCCGTGAAAATTAAGAATAGATAGAAATAAAGATTACTATTATCTCCTAGGGAAGTTGTTAATTGGAGCTATTGCAGCCCTCTCAAAGGAGAAATTTCCTCCATAAATATGCCCTTAGAGAGCTTCCAAGAACACATCTATTATGCATGGAGAGCAAGACTTGATCCTAGGTTTTCCTGACTTTACAGCTTGTCCTCGATGCTAGATGCTAGTTTTCACCCAGACCACTAGAGGAAAATATCGCTTAAAAAGCACTTCTCCCTGAATGTAATAGCTAGCTCTTATCCAAGTGGATGTTTGAAAAGAGTAGAAAAGGACTAAACAACAAATCATTTTAAAAAAAATAATACATCTAGTATAGTGTCTGCAACAGGATTCTCGAATTCTGCTCTTCCTGACTTTAAGTCCAGTGCTCTATCTATTATACTACCCAGCTGATTTCGTATATGTCAAAATCATGCAAAGTTGGTTTAAAGCTATAACTACACTGTTCAGTAGTCTGATTATTACCTTCAAGCTAAGCATAAAACAGGAAGATGAATGCTTGCCAAAAGTATTTACCAGTGTCAGGGAGAATGAACTAATTCCACAGAGTCCACATCAAAGAAGGATGGCCTTTAGGTAGGGTGGAATTCCAAGGGCTCTTATTTGCAAATTGGGTCATGCATTGGGTCATTGCATCCAGCAGGCCACACTGCAGATTCTCCTGAGATTCATAATCCCTCAAAAGAATTTGGCTTAGTCACACAATTAAGATCCAGGGAATGAACAATGGCTGTGATCCAGATTGCATAGAGGATAGCTGACCTGTGTGAGGTTGGACAGCCTTTGAGAAACTGAGCAATGAATTCATGGACAAGAGATGAATGAAAAAAATGCTGATTTCAAGCTTCCAAAATACCTCACATACATGACCTCATTTGATTCACACAACAACCATGTGAGGTATTGTTATCACCCATTTTACTTTTAAAGAAAGTAGAAGGTCAAATTATTTGACCATGGTCACATAGCTAATAAGAATCAGGACTCAAACCCAAGTCTTTCTGGGTTAGAACTGACTCCAGTTCTAACACTATCACCACACCAAGCTGCCTTATTTCTTGGGTGACTTTGGACAAGTTATTTAGCCCTTCTGGATCTTAGCTCATCTATAAAATGAGAGTGACACTAAAATGACTCAGTGGCCTTTATTGACTTCCAGCTCTAATCCTATAAGAGAGAACATCCATTTCTTCCATCCATTTTCTGTCTATCCTCTTTTTCTACCTTTTTCTGATCCTAATGAAGGTAGCCTCCTTTTGTGCCCCACCCCCACTATTATTTTTGGACGCTCCTAATTCATCCACTTTCTCCTCCTTCTCTACAAATTCTCATTTTATATTTCTTCAAAACCACGCTTAAAATCTATGTCCTTTGAGATGGCTTCCTGGTTCATTCTCACCCATTGGGGTGTTCTTTGGCAACTGAAGGAAAGAAAGAAAGAAGGAAAGAAGGAAAGGAAGGAAAGAAGGAACAGAGAGACAGAGAAAGAAACAAAGAGAGAAACCCACTCCTTTATATTATCTTCCCTGCCAATTTAAAATTTTTAGGGCTATGGAATGGAGTGAAAAGAGAAATTTGGAGTCAGAAGACTTGTATTTTATTCCCTGATCCACAACTTCTTAGCTATGTAACCCTGGAAAAGCCATTTAATTCTTGGGCAATCTTGTTTTTCTGTCATAAATCAAGGATACTAAGATTGGCATCTCCTATCTCATAGGCTATTGTGTAGAAAGCTTTGTAAACTATAAAGTGCTCTGTGATAAAGCAGAAAGAACACTTTACTTGTGTCAGAAAGCCCAGGTTGTAATTTTAACTCCACCTCTGTTTTTTGCTGTGTGAACTTTGGTAAGCCACCTGACCATTCTGGGCCTCAGGTTCTTTATAAGTAAAATCATGGCAATGGATGGTTTTTCAACACTTGTCCTATGAAGTATATAGACAGTATTATAATTCTACAACTCAAATAACATCAGCAGAGTACTCTGCTGGGCATAGACTATTCAAGATTTGGGAGTTTAGATCTGAAAAAGATCTGAGGGTGTCAGTGGACCATGTTGTATATTGTTCCTCCTTTTTTTTTCAGAAGACCAATGACATCATGAGGGTGACATTACACAGAAGTCAGTGGACCATAAGTTCAATATGAATTAGCAGTGAAATATGGCAGCCAAAAAAGCTAATGTGACCTTAGACTGTGATACAAGAGATACAATGTTAAGAATAAAGTGTTTATCCCACCATATCTAGGGTATTGTATTCAGTTTTAGGTCCCATATTTTAGGAATGTCTTTGATAAGCAGGAGAGTGTCAAGAGGAGGGCAGCCAAGATAGTAAAGGGCTTTGAGATCATACTGTCTGAGTAACTAAAGATGTTTAGCCTGAAGAAGATAAAAGTGGGTGGTGGAGAAAAAAAGAGTTCAGTGGTGAATTGGACACATAATAAATGACTTCAAGTTTTAGATGATGGAAATGGGAGCAGTAAATGGACTTTTCAGATAATAAATTTAAAGAAGGAAAGAAGAAAGAAACACAATTATTGTTGTTCAGTTATGTCCAACTCTTCATGACCCCATGGAATTTTCTTGGCAAAGATACTAGAATGGTTTGCCATTTCCTTCTCCAGTTCATTTTACAGATGAGAAAACTGAGGCAAGTAAAGTTAAGTAATTTGCTCAGGGACACACAGCTAGTAAGTGTCTGAGGCTGAATTTAAACTCAGGTCTTGCTGACTCCAGTCCTAGTACTCTATCCACTGTGCAATCTAGCAACTCAAAAGCAAAATTAAAGCTATCCAAAAGTGGAATGAACTGCTGAAGAAGGTCATGGGTATCTCCATAAGGCCAAGGCCCAGATAACCAGTCAAGAATGATGTAGATCAAATGAGATGTTTGTAAATACAATGAATTTTGTAAACTTAGTAAAAGAAATAATGAAATAATGCTTGCAAATTAGAATGCCTTACACATTATAGGAACTTAATAAATAAATGTGTTTCTTCTTTCTTTCCTGGATAGTGGATACTTTTTCCAGTATAGGTTAGACTAAAAGCTTACTAAGACCTCTATAATCTATAATTCACTTATGGATCAGTTTTTTTTTTAAACCCTTACCTTCTGTCTTGGAGTCAATACTGGGTATTGGCTCCAAGGCAGAAGAGTGGTAAGGGCTAGGCAATGGGGGTCAAGTGACTTGCCCAGGGTCACACAGCTGGGAAGTGTCCTGAGGCCAGATTTGAACCCAGGACCTCCAGTCTCTAGGCCTGGTTCTCAATCCACTGAGCTACCCAGCTGCCCCCGGATCAGTTTTTTTTAAGTGTCTTGGTCTCCCAATCTTGCCCAGGCTGAAAGTAGAGGGATCCAATCCTGAACCCATTCCCAAAGCTGATCATCATGAAAATTGTGGCCTATTCCCTTTCTCCAACTTGGATAAGTTTGCTCCTTAGAATCCTCCAATCCCAAAGAAGCGCCATATTAGTGTCACATTCTATGACCTCAAGGCTTACTGCATCTCAGAACTCCTAAACTCATGGAATCTTCTAAACTCAGCCTCCCCAACTCCCCCTGCCCCCCACATACACATACAATAGAAGGAATTATAATCTGTGGATGCCTCTCCCCTTTTCCTTTTCCTTTTTTTTTGTTTCAGACCCTTGTCTTCTGCCTTAGAATTCATATTAAGTATTGGTTCCAAAGTAAAAAGAGGTAAGGATTAGGCATTTGGATTAAATGACCTGTCTAGGATCACATAGTTGGAAAATATCTGAAACTAGATTTGAACCCAAGCCCTCCCATCTCCAAGCCTAGCTTTCTATCCACTAAACCACTTAGCTGCCCCTGCATAAGATGAAATCTATGTTAATGAAGAGACTACAATTATCATTTTCTTCATGAATGAGGTTGAACTAGATGGCCTCTGAGGTCTCTTCCAACTCTAGCACTATGATCCAGTAATTACTATCTCATTTCAGCCTCACAATAACCCTGTGAAGTAAGTGCCACAAGTATTCTCTTATGTGAATAAGTACACAGTATGAACAGCAAATCATTGGCTACTTATGTTGTTGTACGTCCTTCATTTTAGAAGAGAACCAATGTAAAAGGCAAGGGGAGAGAAGGGTTTGTTCTTTAAGAGGTTCTTACAGGTTGAACAAATTGTTGTATCTGTTGGTGATGGAATATTATTGTGCTAAAAGGAATAATGAACTGGAGAAATTCCATGTGAACTGGAATGACCTCCAGGAAGTGATGTAGAGTGAGAGGAGCAGAACCAGGAGGTCATTGTACACAGAGACTGATACACTGTGGCACAATCTAATGTAATGGACTTCTCTACTAGTAGCAATGCAATGATCCAGTACAATTCTGAGGGACTTAAGAGAAAGAACACTATCCCCATCCAGAGAAAGAACTGTGGGAGTAGAAACACAGAAGAAAAACAACTGCTTAATCACATGGGTTGAAGGAGAAATGATTGAGGATGTAGACTCTAAATGATCAACCTAGTACAATTATCAATAATATGGAAATAGGTCTTGATCAATAAAACCAGTGGAACTGTGTGTAGGCTACTAGGAGGGAAGGGGAAGAGGGGAGGGAAAGAACATGAATCATGTAACTATGGAAAAATATTAAATTAATTAATTAAATAAAGTTAAAAATAAAAAAGAGGTTCTCAGAGGGTTCAGAAGAAGGAGAAAGAATTCAGAGAGATAAGCTGGAGAAAATCAGAGTGTAATGTGGGTAGAGCATATTCTTGGGAGGAGAGCTGCCAAACCAGTCAGTATACAACTGATTTCTTTGGCATTTTGACACAGAAGTTGATTTCTTCTTACTAATGTTTAGTGCTAGAATGTTTTGCCTTGTTTTGTTTTGTTTTGTTTTTAATGGGGGTTAAGGAGAAGTTTTTAGTTTGATTTTGGTGACCTTGACTAAGAGATAGGAGATCTGGGTTTGAATTAGGAGATCTGGGTTTGAATTAGAGGCAGCTGTTGGGGCTCAAATATTTATTAGTATGATCCCTGGTAAGTCAATTAACCTCTGCCTCACTTTCCTCAACTGTAAAATGAAGATAATAATGATACCTTCCTCTAGGAATTGTTGGGAAGATCAAATGAGATACTTTTAAAGTATTTAGCACAATGCCTAGCACATAGTAGGTACTATATCCTCACTGGCAAAGCCATGGCACCCATGCACAGCTCACACTCAGGGACTCTGTTCCCCCTCTTCCCAGCACCTGAGGACTTTTTTTACATGCCATACCCCTCTGTCTAGCTGCCCAAAGCAAGCACTTTCTCCCTCAACTCTCTCACAGGCTCACAGACAGCTTGAATTTGCCCTCTGGGCACTCCAACTGGGAAAAGGTTTGCCAACACTGTATTATATAAATGCTCACTCTATTTCCCTGAGTTTTTCCATCCTTGCTAAAACAATAGTTTGAAAGGAGGGATAAGGAGTAAGAAATACAAATTTTTAGCATGCACAGAAAACTATTCTGGGATAAGAGGTCTAGACCTAAAGGACTAGATACTAGCATTTCCACAGGGAAACTGGGGGTGGGGTGGAGTGGTACAGAATGATGTTGGCTGTTTTTGAGGGAAAACAGTAACTCTCTTAAGCCAGGGCTTTAATGAACTGGCTAGGGGTTGGGATGAGAATTTGCACATAATGAAAACTGCTTGGGTTGAAAGATGAAGAAAATTGTTGTAAAAGATTTCTCAGAAATCCAAAGGACAATGTTAACATGACTTTGGCCAAATCATTTCATTTCTATGGATTTCATGTTAAGAAAAAAAAAGGAAAGAGAAGAGTGATAGGAGTGGAGAGGGGGGAGTCACACCTTTGAGGTCCCTTTCAGGTCTAAAATGATGAGTCTGTACTACTATTTGTTACTCTGGTTGTAATTCCTAATGTTTAACCTTTTACTATGAGGAAATCCTGAAATATGTCATGTCTTTCTGCTACAGTTGGTATCATAAAACAAACAGGGAGAGAAAAGTTTTCCCTCATGTCTTGTTTTTTCTTTGGACTTTGAACATCTTTGACTTATTTGACACTTTTGATCAACACCTTTGAACTTATGCTACCCTAGTCATACCTTTGACAGGGCCCTTCCCTCAATATAAGATGTTAGGATTTAGAACTGGAAGAGATGTTAGAAGTAATTTAATGCTAAATCCTCATTGAATCAATGAAAAAACTGAGAACCACAGATAATTATGTGACTTTGTTGTTGTTCAGTTATTTTAGTCATGTCTGACTGTTCATGACTCCATTTGGGGTTTTCTTGGTAAAGACACTAGAGTACTTTGGCATTTCCTTCTCTCCAGCTCATTTTACAGATGAGGAAACTGAGGCAAGCCAAGTTATGTGACTTCACCACTAGTCTGAGGTCAGATTTGAATTTATGAAGATGAGACTTCTTGACTCCAGGTTCAATGTTCTATGCACTGCTCAACCTCACTGCCCTATGTGACTTACCCAAGATTAAACAAGTAGTAAGAAACTGAGCCATGGCTCAAACTGAGTCAGAGAATGTCTAAGCTCTAAGAGAGTTGGCCATATAGTGCTAGTAAGTGCTCAGCTATCTGTTCTCTCTAAAAGTATTTCAAAAAGCCCAAGAGGACTTCTTAACACTTTCATGCTTTAATTGACTTACTTGAGATGAATTACTTATCACAAATAAGGGTTTATGAAGCAGGATGGGCCCTAGACAAGGGAAGTTTGGAATGCCCAAATTTATGTTTCTTCCTTGCTCTTCTCAGGTATCTAATCAATTGCCATATATAGAATGGAGCCTGCAAGTAATGGTTGGGAAAAGGTGATGGGTACTAGGGTTTGAGCTGCTTTTGTAATCATTTTAAAGAAGGATTATAAAGGTTTTAACTACCAAAAAATCAAATAAATCCTACAGAGACAATCATTTGACAAGGCAGATCCAAAGAAATTAATGAACAGCAAATACATTTTTGTTTTGTGTTCCCTTCAAAATCTATCTGAAATTTCTTCAACTCTGTTCCTGTTTTCCTTCTTATTTGGGTATAATCAGTTCTGGTATGTTGATTCCATTATGTGTCATCTCATGTAGGTCTTTCTATATTTCCTTGTATAATATTTATTGCTTTCAATGTACCATAATATTTTATGACACTAATATACCCTAATTTATTCAGCCACCCTCCAATTACTGGATCTTTTTTGTAATTATAAATGAAACTGTGAATATTTTTAATACATAGGATCTTTCTTCATCTTTATGGTGCTTTTAGGATGGATTCCTAGTAAGAGAATCACTGGGTCAAATGGCATGATCATTTTGTAACTGATTCCATAGTAATACATTGCTTTCCAAAATATTTGTACCAGTTAGTAGTCCCATAAAAAAAAATATAGATCATTCTAATTTCACCACAGAATGGGGTATCTTTTCCCTGTCCCCACACCAACCCCTACTTTACTCCTCTATCTCTTGGAATATAAATCGTCAATTCTATAAATCCCTGCTCTTGAATAATTTTAAAAGTCTTTGTCAATAAAAAATCCCGAGTCTTTTGTATTTTAAGCATTCCTTTTGTAGTGAAGGAAATATCTAAATCTTATTTACTTTGTGCTTTGTCTACCTTTTTGAGAAGGGACTCTTAATCTCTTTGAGGGAGGTTCTGAGATTTGTTTAGAAAGTTTTCCCTAGAATTTCCAATGTAAGGTTTTATAGAGCCAAAGAATTCAAAGAATCCTCTGATCCAAGGTCATAGGTGCCCCGTTCCACTAAGAAACCTAGCTCTGGGCTCAGATGGATCAGATTCAATCTTGGTGGGGTCTGAACTCAATAGAGTGGGATCAAGCTCTTCTTAAACTCTCCAGGTCTTTAAACCCCCATCCCTCCTCCATAATAGTGGTTAGTCCCTTTACATTCTCCAAAATGCTCATTTTTAATTCATTTCTTATTCTTTTTTAACTTCCTTTTCTTTGCACTTAATATGTTTACCTGATATCATTACACTTGAAGAGATTCTAACTGAAGAGTTGTAAACCCATGGATGATAGATTCTACCTATTGGCTTCTCTGCCAAGAACAAACCTGTGACTCCTCTCTACTGAGCAGAAAAACTATGGCAACAATCTATGATCAGTAGGGTAAAACTAACTTGCTTCCTCGTGGTCTAATTCTTTAGCTTTAAGGATCCCTCCACCTCTGCTTTTATTTCATCTCATTTGAACTTAGGAATGAAGCTATTTCTTATATTTTCCTTGAACTGATCTTTTACATGTTATAATGATGATCTGATGAAATCTCTGACAAAATGCAGCCTTTGTTTATACCTGATGATATATCTTTACATTTATATTGTGATATAATATTAGCATATGATTTTTTTAAATCATGTCTAGGTCATTGCATGTGCCCTTGTGGATTGCCCATTTTAATAGGCAATGTGATCAGAACTGAGAAACAGAAAATGAAGCATTTTCATCAAGCATGGTATTAGTATTTCTGACCTGCCTCCTTGCTGTACCAGTACCAACATGAAGACTTACATATTCCATTGTCTGCCATGTCAAGCTGACCATTATGACAGTTTCAAGTAGGGCCAACCTGCAACTGTATGCCATCCCAGCTATTTCATTAGAACAGTGAGATCACAATGGTCTATCTGTTAGGCAAATCACTGATATTGACAGAGTCCCATTTGTTAAGAGGGGAGAGAGAAGGGGAAAAATATTTATATAGTGCCTACTCCGTGCTAGACTTGGTGCTAGACATGGTGCAAAGTGTTTATTATACGTATTTGTAATAATATTTCAAAATATCATTGAATAATGGTTCAATTGTCATTTATTAACTAATTTTATAGTTAAAGTTATATTTAGAATATTATTCTCTTTAGTCCTAGACTCTAAGCAGGAAGAGTTACAATGATCATACTAAAATTTTTTAAGAAGCCTAATTATTCAACTATGCTCAATTACACTTATTAAATGTGCTAAGGCAAGAAAGTGAAAGCATATATGTCAGAACGATTTTCAAAGGAGTCTTCAATCAAATCTTCAGGTAACCAGATGATTCAGTTAACAAAAACATTCTACTCATATTAGTTCATTTCCTTTTGTTGGTATGCCTGGATTCTCTTAAAAATGTTTCAGAAAACTTTTTGGCTTAGTTGGAATATAAGTAGGTAAGGCAAACCCTATTCAGATCTCATCCAGATATCTCATAATATGAGGACTGGAATATATCTCCAACAGGGAAATTCCCATACCTTTTCAAGGCCATTTTCTATCACCCTTAAGTTATGGAATCCAAAAAGAGATAATCTTGGTCTATTCAGAGTTGGACCAACTAAGAACTGAAAAACCTTCTCTTCCTTGAGCCCTAGTTGTCCTGATTAATAAGTTAATAAAAGCAAGCTCTTCAATCCTTCTATTATCTAACTGGCCCTAAACTAGGCTTCACAGCCATAGAACCAAAGCATCTCACTATCTTTCCTTCCACTGCTTCCCTCTGCTCACTTGGAAAAGCACCCTCTGGATCAGATCTCCAGATATCATGTCTCCCTCCCTGGGACAGTGAATGCTCTCAGTTATGGAATTCCTCCCTGGGGATGAACCTTCTGATTGATGAGTGAATTCAAACTCAACTAACCCATTATATCCACCTAGCCTCAAGCTATGCTTCAACCCAAATATCTCACCATCTGACATGGACCCAATTCCTCTCTTCACCCCACCTACCACATCTTGCTCTGAGAACAGCAATCAAAGCAATACTACCATTGTTCACCATCCTTCTGACATGCCTCCATTCCCCCCCAAAAATACCTTCCTTGATCAACATTCCCCTATGCTTTAAAGTTTTAAAAGTGCTTGCAAATATTAGCTCATTTGAATCTCACAACATCTCTTTCAGGTAGGTGCTATTATTATCCTTATTTACAGAAGAGGAAACTGAGGTTGAGAAACTACAAGTGGCTTGCCCAGATTTGAATTCTCCCTGACTCCAAGACCAGCAGACTCATCCATCTAGCTGCCTATGTGTCTCTCCATTAGAAGAGAGGGCAGCAGCTATCTTATTTTTGTCTTGGTATCCCTGGTAACTAATACAGTGCATCCCACATGGTTGTCACCTAATACATATTTTTTCATTCACTCAAATGGATCATACTTCAAAGAGCTGAGTCAGTTAATTATTATCATCATAATTTGTAGTTTACAAAACACTTTCCTCACAATATCCCCAAGAGATATGTGTAAGTCAGGCAACTATTATTTATGCCTGTATTGTAGATGAGGAAATAAAGTCTCAAAAAGTTTAATTAACACAAAACTCATAGTTTACAGTTGAAAAAACAACCCAAAGTTTGTGTTTCACATTCACTTGGAATCACTCTGGTTCTGCTTTAACTCTTCATCTAACTGTATCAACAGATGCAGCCTCACCTGAGCCCCAGTTAGTGTCAAGTTCAAAATCATGTAATTAGAAGATTCAAAATGAAGCTATCAATGAGCTTATTGTGGGTGAAGAGAATTGTAAGATGCTCTTGCAAAGTGTGGCAAAGTTCTGGGCTTGTGGATCCATGATTCCATTGGGGAGGCTTCTAACTGTTGATTTATTTTCCTCATCTTCTCTCAACTGCGATTTGCCCAGAGTTCTCCAAAACAAAGTTGGAATTCTTTTGTGCATTAACAGTGCTTTGACCAGTTCTCCAGTTACTAATTAGAAAGCTATATTAGAGCTGGGAAGGCCCCTTAAGATGTCCTCCCCTAACACACTCACTCACAGATAATAAGGACCAAATAAAGGGAAAATGAATATATGGGGCTAAAGATAGGTAGCACTAAATATAAATATGTGATCTGCAATGGAGATTTAGCAGAGGATCCAATAAAAAAGGCCCACTTCATATATCATCTCCAGATAAAATCATGTTCTCAAATTTTCACAGAACAATTTTCTGCATCATCTTTGCTTCTATTATATTTTGTGTCATTTTATACTTTAGTATCCCTAGTGCCAGGCACATAATAAATGTATATTGAATTTACTGTGTTGAATTAAACAGAAAACAAGTAATCCTGAAACATTTGCTTTTGAATTGCTCTCAGAAATAGACAGTCATTTAAACATACAAGATCAGTGCAATTGCATAGCTTTCAGAGACAACGGGATTCAAGTCCTATGTCTTGTCACTGAAAAATTTGGGCTTCCCTGGGCCTAATTTTCCTCAGCTGTAAAAAGAGGGGATTGGGATAAATCTCCAAGATCTTTTCCCAAACTAATATTCTGTGACTCAAAGACAATGGCATAAGGCAGATTGTAAATACCCATATACCCAGCAGATACCAAATATTCATCTAACACAGGGCTACTCAATAGGCATTAATAACATGTTGAGTGATATTGGTGATGCTAATGGTAGCAATGAAGGCAATTATGAGCATAGTAGGATTGGTAACCAAGAGGAAATGTAAACCTTTAAAGCTTCCTTTACAATTGGACAATCCAAAAGAACTGCAATGGTCTGAAGCTGGGTGAAAGAGTGGGAGGTTGAAGATGAGGGAGATTAGCAGCCTCTTTGAAAGGAAGAGAATGAGCTCTAAACCACCTAACAGCTGGAGTTTCATCCCATCTTGGCCACCTATCCCTCAGACCAAACTAGACCTTCTAAGCAGATGTCTAAGACCGCTAGGATAATTATTTTCCTCCAAGAAATATTGTTAACACCATCTATTGTATACAAATACATGCCAGTAAAAAAAAAAACCCAACAACAATTACTCATTAAAGTAACTCTCCCTCCTTCACAAAAATACTCTGTTAGATTTTCTATGACTCAGGAATCAACCAGACCATATTTCTTTAAAAACATGTACAATTCAGATGTCTGAGTATGCAAAAGTATTGATGTCATGGAAAGAGCAGTGTGCCAAAAGTATGTCTGAGTCCCACCTCAGACATAACCTAGCTTTGTCAGTCTAATCTGGTAAATCATTACATGTCTCTGAACCCTGATTCTATCATCTGTTGAACATGAGAAATAGTACTTGCACAATGTCTTATGGGGTTATTTTAAGTCAAATACTTGTTTGTCTGAGAGACTGAGGTTCATTGCCCAAAGAAACCAAAGTAGTTTCTCAAACAGTAGTTCCCTTGCCATTGCAGGAGGCCAATTTGAATTTCTCCCCTTATTGGTGCTAGAGATTGCTTATATTATCTCATTGTGTAAACAAGGATTATTGTGAACGGAGAGCCTCAAGAAGCAACTTGCCTCATGAGATGAATTAGATCCTGAATCGATTTCTCTCATAGTTTCATGCAGACAGGGCCATCTCTTCCTTTTCCCCATAAGTTGACCATTTCCTTACCCACAAGCACCACAGGCACCTCTGAGGTGTCTTTACAAAATAGAATCCCCTTTTAAACATTCATGCCAGTATCCAAAACCACTCAATTCTGAGTAATAGCATTTTGTGAATTTCCACCAAGTTTTTTTTCTCCCAGGAGCTACAAGCACTTTTCTCTTATGATATGATGTTGTCCTACTCAACCTGGACCCTTTCTGAAGAAATTTCCTCTAACCTTTGCCACCAGGAAGACCTATACTTAGTCTTCCAAGATGAATAGGCATTAAATTTAGCCTTAAGCCTTTGGGAAAGACTATTCTATTTTTAATAACATATTTTATAATCCCTAAATGCCCACAACTAGAAAGTACTTCTTCACATTTAGACTATATCCATGGATGTGCTGGCAAATATGCATTTAACAACTGGCTCTCAAACTGTATGTAGGACACACACTTTTAAGTTTAATTTACATTATTGAAACTTTCTCCATGAGTTTGAATCTAGACAAACAATAACAATATATTGAGCCCTGATCTGCAGCATTTCCATATCTCCAAGGTGTAAATGTTCCCACTGAAAATGTAGCAATCCTGTAAAGGTCAATTCCAGCATACCACTACCCACATCCCTCCTGCTATCATAAAGTACATTAGAAAGGGTTAATTTAATAGACTTTCTCTAGCTTAAAGATAATCATTAAGTTACTAGAATGTAATGAGATAGAGAGAAATACATATATGCATAATTTATATATACATACAAAGATGCGTGGAGAGATAGGTATTCATGCAAATAAATTTACATCATCATAATATATTATTATATATATTTAGACATATTTACATATATAGCATTAACCTTCTAATAACTCAGTGGGTATATACATATGTCTCATGGGGATATTATTTGCATTGTAACAAATAAAAGCAGAGGTATAATCATTTATTAATAAAATGAGAGAGAGAGAGATTTTCTTTAAGGAAAGATCAGCCTAAATAGAACTGATTTAACATTTGACTAGCTAAGGCTCTGTCTGTGCCACAGCATGGCTCACCATAGATCAAGTGGAGAAGTAAAGACACCCTCTCCTTCCTTCAATCTCATTTTAAATCTCACTAGCTCTCTCTTCTGCCAATGGACGCCAGGGGACGCCAGGCCATTAGATATGTTGTTACTCTGTGACACCCACCATTGGAGTGTCAGAGGATGGAGGTATTTTCCCTTACACATCATGTTGCCTCCCTCATTAGACTATGTGCTTCATGGAAGAAGGGATATTTTGTCTTTTCTTGTTGGGTTTGGTAGAAAAGAAAGTGTCCAAGGAACTACATTTAATTTTTGACTCTGAAGCTGACACCTAGGAACTGAGACCTTGAGTAAGCCACTGAATGTATCTGTGCTTTAGGCTTCATATTTGAAACAGATGACCTCTAAGGGTCTGTGATCCTTGGATTCCCATTTTACAATCTAAATCTGAAAAAGAGTATAAAATATACTCAACTTATGCTTAAAGAACTCCAGTGAGAAGTACCCCATTACTACTTTCTGAGGCAGCCTATTGCACTTTGACACATATCCAATTACGATAAAAGCTCCCTTTTTCTCAAGTCTGAATCTTCTCTTCAGCTCCTTCCCTTTGCATTTCCCTGATATGCCAGTCTACTGACACTGTCAAAAAAGGAAACAAGATTCATCTGACTTGACCTGTTATGCTAGCTCTTTTTTGATCATTGCTTCCTTTTCTAGATGTTCATTAACAATCCTTTTAATAATATTCATTGCATAGACTGACTCACAGGGTTGTTTCAAATATCACAATGATTTGTATTAGAAAATAATATTATAAGAGAAACTATATGTGAGTGATTTGTAAAAACTTTAAAATGCTTTATAATAGGTTTATTATAGGTGCTTTATAATGTTCGTTATGAGTACTGATATCCTTGCTTTACAGAGTAGGAAACTGCAATAGATAATAAGCTGGGCACTCTATGTCCCTATGAAGCAGTAAGGAATGAAACATGGAAGCCCTAACTATTTGCATTAGGATCTGTGCTCCCTGCTCTTTCATTGCAAAGAAATGCCCTAATTACATCATAATCAAAATAAACAATTTCATGGAAGCACTTATAAACTGCTATGCAAGCCCTATTATCTATGTTTTACAGATATGTAAACTTAGATAACAGGAGGTTAAATGATTTGCCCAAGTTCATCCATCGAAATTCCTATTATTGTTGTTGCTGTTGTTTAGTCGTTTCAGTCTCTGCTGAGGCTTCATGATCCCATTTGGAGTTGGGGGGGGGGTGAGATGACAAAGATACTGGAATTGTTTGCCATTTCCTTCATCAGCTCATTTTACAGATGAAGAAGCTAAGGCAAATAGGGTCAAGGGCCTTGTCCAAGGTCACACAGGTAGAATATATCAGAGGTCACATTTGAACTCAGATCCTTCTGACTCAAGACCCAGTGCTCTATCCACTGGAGACAACAAAAAATTCACTCCTCCCTTCCCCTGCCCCTCCTAGTATGAATTCCATTTGAAGTGGGCATTTTTCAACTAGGGTTGGTTTTATTATCAAAAGCCAGAGAGACTGGGTAAGTTGTGGAACTTATTTGATACTCTGGGATATCTACTCATGAAATACTGTGACTCTTTATGACCAAGAAGCCCCCCAACCCCATCAAGAAAGGATAATTATGATAAGATGTTTGCTAGTTTTTAGGAAATAATCATAGTGTTAAAAATGAGCAATTCCAAGTATCTGGGTTCAAATTATCATTATTTGTTACTTGTGTGACCTTGAGCAAATCACTTCACCTTTTTGAGGCCATTTCCTCATCTCTAAAATGAGTAAGCAGATTTCTGAGAATCCTCCTATTCTAAATCCTGTGCTATAATTCCTAGAGACCCTTACCCAAGAGTTTAGTGAGGAGTATAGGAGAAGGGAGAGGGAGAATGGAGGAGTGAATGGCAGTGAGCTTAGTCCTTGAGAGCTAAAGAAACAGCTTACATAGCTTGAGCAGGCTAATGCTAGGCTGGGATCTGAGTCACCCTCCTTGACAACAGTGATGGCACCCTGCCAGCCACTATCCTCTGCCTCCTACCCATCCTAGCTCCTCTTCCTTCTATGAGTAAGATATAGCCAGGAGCAGTCTGCTCCCATTTTTTAGTCATCCCCTCTGCTACCACCTCCTTGAGTGACTTTCCTCTTGGCCATAGCCACTAACAGGGAGGGAAAGGATCATGTCATAGGATCATAGCATTAAAGCTGGACGGTGTCTTAAAGCTCATCTAGTCCAAGATCATTATTCTGCAAATGAGAAAGGTGAAGTCAAGTCACTTGTCTCGGGTTACATTATTGTTGTTTAATCATTTCAGTTTCTTCTGACTCTTCATGACCTCATTTGAGGTTTTCTTGGCAAAGATACTGGAGTGGTTTACCATTTCCTTTTCCAGCTCATTTACAGATGAGAAAACTGAGGTAAACAGGATTAAGTGATTTGCTCAGGGTCACCCAGCTAGTAGAGTCTGAGACTTGATTTGAACTCAAGAAACTGAACCTTTTTGACTCCAGGTCTGGTGCTGCATACAGTGTACTATCACCTGGTCCCAGGTCATACAACTAAGTAGTAAAGTTAGGATCTGAATCCAGATCCTTTGAATCTTATTCCAATATTCTGTGTGAACAGTACTGGCTCCCTTACATTTTTCATCTTTCTACATTGTCAACCCAATAAATGTTTGAGATTGACTTGAATTGAATTGAATTTCCAATGTAATATAGTCTCCAAAGTGGAGATCATGGCTGCCTAGAATCCAGAACAGAGTAAAATGGGAGACTCCTGATTTCTACCAAGTTGGCTGCCTAAGCAGGAAGTAGAATGCCTAACATGCACGTACCTACTCCAGCACACCACACTAAGTAATGATCAAGAAAATCTATGAGATAACATAGTATGTTCTCCTACTTCAAATATGAACAAGAGATGAGCCAAAAGCCCCAGCACAATAGGAAAGGGGGTCTCATTAACAGATCAAATTCCATTGACAAACTATGAGACATAGGTAGCCTACTTTCAAGGTTCTGTATCCAAAGTCAGCAAAATCAGGAAACTCCCCTAAGCAAACCCCAGATGGTCAGAAAACCCCAGAATATATATCTTTGAAATGCCTAAGAGCAGCAGCAGTTACTGTAGTACCAACCACCTAGAAGCCCCAATGCTCAGACTAGGATAGCTCAAGCCAAGGGACTCTGAGGTCTCAAACACAGTCAGGAGAGTCCATAGAGGATTCTGAAGATCCATTGGTCTGGACCTTAAAGATTTCTTGGGGCCTCATCACAGAAGGATCTCAGGATAGCATCTCAGGTGATCTAGAGCAAGACAGGCAAGAATGGCCATATCATCCAAAGAGCATTAGGGGATGCAGACATGACTGGCTCTGGCACAATACCCATATTCAAAAATTGAAGTAGGAATACTGACCAGTATAAAAATTATTACAAATCTAGATAGTCTTTCCAAAGATGAGAGTAACTCTGTAAAAAAAAAAATATAATTGGTGACTCAAAAAAAAGAACAGATTTTCTACATAGACTACATAAACAATGAGAAGAATGAAGGAAAAGATTAAAAATTGAAATAAAAATCTTGAGGAAAGAAGTAGATAAGGAAATAAATAGTTTAGAAGAGAAAGTGATAAACTTTGCCCAGGAAATTGAATCCCTGGAAATTAGAATTGACCAAAGAGAAATCAATGACTCTACAAGACAGTAATAAACATAAGAACAAAATCTGAAGATTGAAAAAATAGAGAAGGAAACAAATATAAGTTTCCTCATGTAAAAAAAAAATGTGTTTACCTAGTAAATGAATCAAGGAAAGTTAACTCAAGTAGTCACTGGATTTGCTGAAAACCACAATTTAAAAAGGATAATTAAAACTGCCCAATCTATTAGAATCAGGACAATATGAAGACAGAAAGAATTCAGTAATCATTTCCTAAAAGAAAATGCAAGAGAGAAAATCTCAGGAATATCACAGTCAAAATCCAAAGTTCCTTTATCCAATTAAAAAACACTAAAAGCATTCAAAAAAATAGCAGTTCAGGTACCAAGGGATGATTTTCAGAATCATATAAGACCTGGTATCTACTACTAAAAACAAAGGAAAATTTGGAATACAATATTCCAATAAGCAAAAGATATAGACTTTAACCATGAATAATTTGTTCTGCAAAGCTGACCATTATCCTATAGAAAGGGGAAATGGACCTTTTTTTTGGAATAAAGGACTTCTAAACATTTCTGATCAAAAGAACTAAAGAAGCTGAATAGAAACTTTGAAACACAAATTGAAAAGTCCAGGAAAACTTTAAAGGTAAATTTATTTGAGCAATCTAATAGAGAGAAAAGGGGAGGGGGGAAAAAGACCCTTTCAGAATATTAAAGACATTAAAGGGTTTTAAAGGAGTTAATTAGAAAAACAGAGGACCTAAGGATAAATTAGTCCTGGTTAGAGGGATTGAGGAGGGGAAAGAAAAAGGAGGGCAAAAGGAGAAATACACTAGTGTAGAAAGGAGAAAGAAGGGGTAAAACTTACAATTTTTCATAACTGAGAGGAGTGTATAAATATGGAAGGAGTGATGGGAGTAGGCATCAGAAGGACTATACTTTTTTCTGAAACAAAGTATTAAAAACATACATAAATACATGTTCATACAAAGAGTTTGGAATAGAAGTATTCAAACTCAACAGGGGAAAAAAAAGCCATGGAAAAAAATGGGGAGGATAATATAGGGAGGAAATAGCTACAACAAACTTCCTGATTCTGAAAGTTGGAATAAAAGGCTAAAAAATAAAAAGAAAACTAATCTAAAGGAATGCTTTAGCTGCCTCTGACAATTGGAGAACAGCTGAACAAATAATAGCATATAAATATAAAATAATATTATTTCTCATTTATACAATTGCAATAGCCTATTAATGACAGTATTCTCCCTTCCACCAGTTCATGCCCAATTCTATTTTGTACATGGCTATGGGATTAATTTAAAGCATTTATATCTATATTGGGATTTATATTCTAATATTAGAACCACAATTCACTGTTTAAAAAACACCAATGGCCTCCCCATGGTTTATAGGATTATGTCCACACTTTTTTTAAAGCCTTTCACAACTTGGCTGGCCTACCCTTTCCATCTTGTCTCCTACTGTTCTCCTACATTTACTTTTCATTCTAGTAAAATTGGCCTCCTCACTGTTACCATCACTTAACATTGAACTTTCTAATAGTACAGAGCCTTTACAAAGAGTAGGACCTTAACATTTGTTAAATTGGAGCAATTTCTCCCCCCTACAGTTTCCCTAATGTATATCCCCTTACATAAAGCATTCCCCTTTCTCTTCTTTGACTATGCAGATGGTATTCTTCTTCAGTACTCCTCTCAGAACTCATTTCCACTTCTAAGGCTTCCCTGACTCCACCTAGCTGGAAGGAAATGCCTTCCTCTCTGTAATGTCTTAATTGTACCATCTTTAACATTCTGAGCTCTAATGATTTTAACACCACTAATAACTCACTTAAAGGGGGCCTCCTGTAGGCATTGGCAGAGACCCTGGGATAGGTGGAAGTGGAGTGGGGAGGTTGGGAATGGAGGGAAAATCTTCAGATGAATTCACCTGATATACAGCAGAGTTGACATATCATTGGTAGTTTTCTATTTTAAGGCAGGCAGGTGGTACAGAGGAGAGAGTGCCAGGTCTGGAGTCAGGAAGACTCCTCTTCCTGAGTTCAGATCTGGCCTCAGACATTTACTACCTGAATGACCCTGGACAAGTCACTTAATTCTTGTTTGTCTCAGTTTGCCATCTATAATATGAACTAGAGAAGGAAATGGTCAACCACTCCAGAATTTTTGCAAAGAAAACCCTAAATAGGATAACAGAGTCAGATCCAACTTTACAACAACAACAAAGTTTTCTATTTTAAGGAATTATTCTTACTAACTCAGCACTTAATTCATTTGCTTTTACTCTGCAGTTGGGCTTGTCCTCTTCATGCCTCTGAATGTCAGTATCTTGGAAACCAAACATTGCTTGCTCTACCCTTAGAGCTTCCAGTTCCTAGATGACAGGATATTCTCTCTCAATTTAGAGTGTAAGCTCTTGAGGGCAAGGACTATGCATTTATATGTATATACAAAGCAATCATAATCTGTATTTCAATCACTGTGCTCAGTACTTTACAACAATCCTGTGAGGTAGGTGCTCATTAGTCCCACTTTGCCAATGAAGAAACTGAGGCAAATAGAAGTTAAGTCATTTGCCCAGGATCACATAGCTAGTAAACATCTGAAGCCCATTTCATATGTGTATAGATGTATGCATATATGTGTACATAAACATAATATCAAATGCATATGTCCTGACACTCATGACACAATCCCTTGTTAATGATAGCTTCTGTTTCCCAAACTAGGTTTCCTATCTCATCTAGTCATCTACCCCCAGGCATCTTGCCATCTTATTTGTAATTGATATGTACTTCCTCCTTAATCTACACACACACACATGCATACACACATACATAGGTTTTCCACCTCTTGCTCAAATCACTGCTATGATTGCACCTGGAAAGGGCTTTACTCATCACTCCTAACTCCACAGACTGAAACTCCCTTCCTTGATCATAATTCCTTTCTATGTATATCTCCTCCATTATAATAAAAAACTCCTGGAGGACAGAAACTATCTCACTTTCATATTGTATCCATGATGCCTCATAGATGGCCTGGAATACAGTAGTTACTTAATGGTTTTTCATTCATGTAATACATATTCCTCAATATATTTGCATTCAATGCATGCTCAGTGGACATATACCATTAGGTTTTCTTCCAGCTTCTATCTTTGGCTTCTGACTCACTGGGTTCATCAAAGTTTCTACCTTGGGACCTCAGTTTCTCTATTATAAAATTAAAAGTTTCAGCAACCTTAAGGAAGTCTCTTGTGACTGTCCAGCTGTCTCTACCTTTAAAGAACCTAAAAACTCTGATCAACACAATGACTAACCATAATTCCAAAGGATGATACATGATACCCAGACTCCTGATTGAAAAATAAAGGACCAGGGGCATATACAATGGGACAAAAACTTTTTAGACATGATTTATGACCAAATTTGTGTTTGATTATGCATATTTGTTACAAGGTTGTTGGTTATCCCCCCTCCAAGACTGGAAGGAGAAGTGAAAGGGGAAACAAAATAGATTTTAATTAATTGAAAAAAATAATTAATTTTTTTAAACTCCCATGAAGATAACACCCATGTCTCATCCCTTCTCTTGAATCTCCCCCACATTGGAATGAATCCAGTCCATTATTCTGCCCATGGCAAGTAACTGTGCATAGTACAGACTTACTGACTATGACCCCAAGAACTGTCAGCCCAAAGATTTCAACTATCATAGAATCATAGAAGAGACATTAGAAATCAGGTAGTTCAAAGTCTTCACTTTAAAGACAAAGAAACTGAGGCCCCAAGAAATTGAGGGTGATCTGGTCAAAGTTACAATAGTATTCATTCAAACACAAGTCTTTTCTCTTTGGGTAATGGTTATATAATGAAGAATTTCCTAGCATTAAGGATTCCATTGAGACACTAGAATAGGTAACCAGGTCCAAATGATGGTACAGATCATCTCCCCATCCTTTCCATCTTCTGGGTACAGTCTTACTGAGAGGCCAGGGAATGAGTTTTCCATTCTTAAGCACTTTTTAAAAAGTCAGATGTTCACACTGAGTTTTCTTTCTCTCTTATCCACCATGAGTTTTGTCCTCAATGACCTCTCCCTGAGAACTAGACTGTAGAGAAGAGGACAGAGGACAGAGGTAATGAGGTGAATAAAGCTCAGTGGAAATTTATGGTAGGCTGTAGGCAATCTCAGAACCACTTCCTGGAGAAATCCTAAGCCAAATGTGCCTGGAAACAAGATGTCCCTCCCACACCAAGGTGCTGGAACAAGGAAGAACAGCTGTGTTGCCAGGATCCTGGTTGGGAGAGATGGTGAGAAATCTGTGAGGGGCAACATGAGGGAAACAATGCAGGAGCCAGCCACAGATGGTGATTGTTAAAGGTTGTTAAAGAAGGGTGAGCTACCTGGGAACAGCCCAATTTGGATTTGGGGTCCTTCTCGACAGTGTTTTGGGTCTTATGAAATCTGCAAGCATGAAGATCAAATGAATAACTGCTAAACTGTTTGCTAGGAATTCAAGACAGTATTGGCCCATCAATGGCTATGTAATTTTAAGAAAAACACAATGTCCCTGGCTCTCAGCACAGAGAAGGTATTTAAAGATAAAAGACCTAGGTCTTGAAACTCCACCTTATCATTAGCATGACTTTCAGCCATCCATTTCCCTTCTTTAGTCTTCAGTTTCTGGGGGCTAAACTAGATAATCCCTTAGGTTCCTTCTAGCTTTAAATCCTGTGATTCTTTGTCCTAGATATCCTGTAAATATATGTGAGACTTGAAGATAGCATGCTATAGTGTCAAAAGCAATCAAGTAGGAATATGGAGACCAGTGAGATAGCTGTGCTATCCACTAACTTGTATGACCTCCTTTGTGTCACATAGACTGTTTCTTCATGAACTATGAAATAAAGGGCTGGTCTAGATAACCTCTGAAGCCCCTTCCAACTCTAAATCTATTGTTCTATAATTATGGATGGGACAGCTAGGGTTCAAGGGATAGAGCACCAAGCTAGGAATCTGGAAGACTCTTCTTCATGAGTTCAAATCCAACTTCAGACACTTACTGGGTATGGGACCCTGGGCAAGTCACTTAAACAAATTTACCTCAACTTCCTCACTACAAAAATGAGCTGAAAAAGGAAATAGTAAACCAATACAATATCTTTACCAAGAAAACCCCAAGTGGGATCGTGAAGAGTCAGACATGACTGAACAGCAAAAAAAAAAAAAAGGAGGGATAATAATAGCATTAATTTCACAGTATTTTGTGAGGATCAAATGAGATGATATACATGAAATGCTTTGTAAACTTTAAAGTGCTTGGGCAATTTAATTTTTATCCTGTTGGTGATAGGGAGCTATTGAAGGAAATCAACAAGGGAGTTTAGTGTAGCACCTGCAATCCATTCTAGAGTTTGCCATGTTGCTGGGGGAATATGTTTCTACTTCTTCCTACACCATTCAATTCCATTATCATTTCCTAAAGAACTATTTGCTACTTAGAAAAAGCCATTCCACCCAAAAGCAGGTGGGAAGATTCATGAGTTTCATTCTATACTGCAATTGTTTAATTAAGACCGCCACCATAATGCCCAGTTATCTTGTCAGCAACAAGCAAATGTAAGCTCCTCAGTCCCAGGTGCACATATGCACATTTGGGAAAATTGGTGGGTAAATCATTGGTTGACTTTACTATGTAAACAATGCTGGTATCCCCTAATTCTCCTGTTCAGGCAGTTCAGAGGAAGGAATATTCAAACCCCTGATAGTTGGTAGTCTCTAACTCTGGAAAGCGATGACTATGGTGATATTTCTGATTGTCACCTGCCATTGACAAATTTTCCATTGTTTCATCGCATAACAGTAAGAAATGGTAGTGGGCAGGGCACACCCATTAGTGTGTCAAGTGGAAAGATTACTATTGTGGGAAGTTAGAATATCTTTTATTCTCCATTTGCAAAATGAGGGGAGCAGAGGGGAAGGGTGGCATAAGGAATTAAATCTTGTGGTTGGACTAAATATATGAAAATTCTAAGATAATACTGTGGTCCCCAACTTAAAAATATTATAGCTCAAGCCAAATTGCTTTCAATAGTTTTATCTACAAAGAGGTGGGAAAAGTGAAAGTAGAGAAATGTAAAAAAGGATAGAGAAAATGTCTAGCCTATCACCCTGATGTTGCCTCGATCTGCCTCAACCCAGGCAGGTCTTGTTAACCCCTCAGCCAGAGGACTCAGTGGTAAATTAAACAAGGGTTCAACCCATACAGCCTCCTCCAAGAAGGGGAGGCCTCTCCAGAACTAATCTCTCCACAAGCCGGGAAAGGAGGGTCAGCTTTTTTACTCACCCAAGCTGAAGCTCCAAAGGGAGAAGATCCAGGAGTAGTTTTACCAGAAGCAGTCCAAGATCCAGAGTCCCAGGTCTAAGTTGTAGCTCCAAGCCATAGTTCCAGTATAAGATCCTCCAACCCAAAAATTCAGGAAAACCTCTTGGACAGGAAGTTCATCACCTTTTATGGTCCTTTTTTACATCACTTCCTGTCCCTTCCTCCACTTTATAGGTACCAATTGCAGTCTTTAAATTTGCTTAGCACTGCCCAGGGTGTGATCAGTCATTTCTGAGTTGTCACCCACTTTAGCGAGTGACTTAAGAACTTCCCCTACTTAGTGTTAATTAGGGGTGTCTATGGTTTTGGTTGATTAAACTTAAAAGTAGGCAAGGGGAGAGTCAATCCCATCTTCACAGTGGGAATAAGATCAATCAAGTATGTTCTTAACCTGTACAACAGAAGCAAATTTCAGGCCTGCCCTGAGTTCTGAAATTGGCTCAATTGTTTTCCTTCCTTTAGTTGGTCTTGGCTTCCAACCTTTTTGAGTATGATGTGCCAATGTATTAATGTGAAAAAATTTTATATTGCCCCCAACTCCCTATCACAAATATGATATTAGTATTACCTACCAATCATTGATTTTATTTTATTTTTTGGTCTGGATCTGTGATTTCATACATGAGGAAACTCCCTCTACCGAGTCAGATCAGCAACTCTCCTGCAAGATATATTCTTGGAGCATTGTCTGGGAGCACTAAGGTGTTAAGCAACTTGCCCGGTACCACACAGCCAGCATGTTTCAGAGACAAGACCTGAAGCCAGTTCTTGATTTCAAACCTCATTCTCTAGTCACAATGTCATGCTACTTCCCTTAGAAAATATATGCTGTGGGACATCTAAGTGGCTCAGTGAATTGAGAGCCAGACCTAGAGATGGGTGGACCCGGTTCAGACTTCATATCTATGACTCTGAACAAATCACTTAACCCTAGTTGTCAAGTTCTTACCACTTTTCCACCTTGGAACCAGTAGATAAGAAGATATGGGTCAAAAAAAAAAGAAAGAAAATATATATGAGAAAGCTACTGGGTATTCAAAAGTGCTTTTAAGTAAGGGAGATATTATTATTTCAACTAGAGTCACAATCCTTGGGTATCCACTGCTAGCAGAATTCTGTATTAAGTGCAATTGGTAGATACAAAAAAATAGAGAATACCTTTGGTCCATGTTGTTATCCAGTCAGTTCAGTCATGTCCAACTCTTTATGTTCCCTTTTGGGGTTTTCTTAGCAAAGATACTGGAGGGGTTGACCACTTTCTTCTCTAGCTCTTTGTTACAGATGAGGAAACTGAGGCAAACAGTATTAAATGCCCATAGGCACATAACTAGTATAGATGCCAGCAATAGATGCCAGATATGAATTCATGAGAAGTGTTCCTGATTTCAGGCCAGGTACTCTATCAACTTCACCACCTAGCCTCCTAGTCTATATTTGGTCTATATTTCTAAACAAAATATTTATACACAACCTTCTCCACCCCACCCTTGTGTAAATATAAAACAAAAATAAACTTCAGAATATATAAGAGGAATATATAACGAAGTATAAGTATATAGAAAGAGATTTCAGTTAGGAATATTTTGAAAACTAAGAGAAAGTTCAAATGGCTTGCCTAAAGTTATACAAATACAAAACATTAGTGGAGGGATTTCCAAACAGGTCTCTTGACTCCAAATCCAGAGCAATTTGTATGCCAGGATATTTCTCTATAAATACATGATAGTCCCTACCAAGGATGCTAGGAGTGAAGGAGATATCCTGAAGGATGTTGATTTTATGAGTAAAATTGTTGATGGAGGAAAGAAAAGGGTGGGACAATAAGCATATCATCATATGTTTATATGTTACATGAACATATTCTATATCAATTTATTTTTTTATTACCAGTTTGTAGCTATTCAGTCTTTACCCACCAGGTTGTCTGTCTCCTATAAAGACAGAGAAAAAGTAATAATGATAGTTGCTATTTTTATTATCATTATTGTTGTATTCTTATGATATTTTTAAAGGAGTTCATATAGAAACAGTTTTAAAGGCAAGTTTTTTCTTACTCTCATTTTGCATATTCTATTCTGTGAACTACTGAAGCAGTGATTAAGATGGTTGCTTGTTGTAAATTGAAAAAAAGACAGTATACCTAAATTGAGTTCATATAATAACTTTTTAAATAATACTATGTGCCAGGTACTGTGCCAAGTGTTTCACAATTATTATCTCATTTAATCCTCACAAAAATCCCTGGGAAGAAATAGATATTATTATTATCTCCATTTTACAGATGAAGAGACTAAGGCAAATGGAAGTTAAATGATTTGCCCAAGGACACATAGTTAAAGGTCATTTTGGTGCCACTCATCTTCTGAGTTCAGACTCATCTTCCTGAATTCAAATCTAGCCTCAAACCTAGAGGTGTGACCCTGGGCAAGTCACTTAACCCAGTTTGCCTCAGTTTCCTTATTTGTAAAATAAGCTACAGAAGGTAATGGCAAATTACTCCTGTATCTTCACCAAGAAAACTCCAAATAGAGTCATAAATATTTAGACACAACTGAAACCAGTGAACAACAATATAGCTAGTAAGTAATTGAGATAAGATTTTAATTCAGGCCTTTCTGATTCCAAACTTGGCATTCTATCCACTGTATCATTTGGCTGCTTACTACTCTAGCTAACAGGACTTACTGAAGATATCTTTGGGACTATGTAATAGCAGAAAGACTGAAAGGAAACATTCTGTTAACACATATTTGGGGATTTTTCCACATTATTATTATTATTATTATTATGGATGTTACTCCTGTAAGTTCTTGCTATTACTATCTCCTCTTTTTTTTTTTTCAACAGAAAGACTTTTAGGACAAGTCATGATCTTACTATTCTTCTTTCAGATTTAATGTTCTGGAGACTGTTGCAAAAGTATATAAAATAAGTGCTTTTTATAAGTGAACGAAAGTATTAGCATGTAAGTACATCCTCTGAAGGCAGATCGAAAACATCCTTGGTATATAATTCCAGTAGCAGACAGGGACAATAGGCAACATGTTCCCCACATGGCTTTGATCTCCTCATCCAGGTCTCATTACTTTGAAAGTGTTTTGTTCTATGCAGTTTGGAAGACCATAAGTATTTTGTGTGTCTACATCTATTAAATTTTCTTTACTTTTTATAGATAGATGCTATATCTGTGTTATGTTGGGCAACAGTTCAGTCTGTGATAATTGCCCAATTCCAATACAGTTTATTGGTTGATTCCATTGATAAAGCTTATGTATATGTTATATTTCTCATCTGTCAGTCTATAAAGATGTCCTTCTTATAAATAGTTATTGTAATAATAGTAAGCACTTATATAGTGATTTAGGTTTAGCAAAGCACATTACAATTATTATTATTTTCCTAAAAACAACCTCATGAGATACATGCTATTATTATTTTCCCCTTTTTTATTAATGAGGAAACTGGGGATCAGGGTGAAAAAGTGACTTAATTCAGATTCACAGCTAGTAAATTTTTGAGACTAGATGTAAACTCATTATCTTTCTGACTCCCACTTGGGCACCACTGTACCACCTAGTTCCTAAATCCCATTTTATTAAATTATTTGTAGGTTGTTTTTGAGTTGTGACCCCATTTGGAGTTTTCTTGGCAAAGATGCTAGAGTTGTTTGCTATTTCCTTCTCCAGATCATTTTACAAACTAAAAAACTGAAGCAAACAATTACTTGCCCAGATTCAGACAACTTGGAAGTGTCTGAGACCAGATTTGAACTCAGTTCTTCCTGATTCTAAGCCCAGTGCTCTCCAGTATACCAGTATACCACCTCTCTGACCCAACTATTTGTAGGTACTAAATTACTGTAGTCTATAACTACATATTGTATAGTTTCTACCTGATTCCTTACAAAAATTTAAGAATAGTCCTTGCATAATTTCTAGTGAAAATGGCCTGGTCCTGAATTTTCATCATTAAACCTCTCTGTTTCCGTGAATAAATCTCCTGATTCAGCCATTTGAGCTATGCTTCTTTATTGAAATATTGTTGGCTATGTGCATTTGGATGTCAGCTACATAGCATCTTTTGATTTCATACATATATATTATATATATGAACTATATTTCAAAGATTCCTTCTAGAGGTAAATCACTTTTGGCTACCTTAGGCACACCCATTTTATATACCTGTTATCAGCCTTGACTAACACTCAGTGAATTAATATGTTTGTTAATAATCATCATCATCATCATCATCATCATAGTAGTAGGACCATTACAATAATCTATATTTACATTTTCTAATCCAAAGAACTATGTGAAGGAAAATGTCTGTAAAATCTTAAAATGCCATTTAAAGATGAGTTATTTTGTCTTTCTTACTATTATTGGAGACATACACATCCTAGGAGAGTCAACAAGGCCCAGAGTTGATAGGATATGGCTCAAAACCAACCTCTGACACCTAATATTTGACCCAGGATAAATCACTTGACTTATAGGTACCCCAGGCCACTGTCTAAGGCCATATAAATCTTACATGCAGTTGTCTTTCTGCTTTGAAAGAAGGAATTTCCTCCCTGGCAATTCCCTTTTCCAGTAAAATCTTTGGTCTGGTCATCCACATCCTACAAGTCATCTCCAACATGATCTGAAGTCATTCTTTTCAGAAATAGCACAATATCAACCCATTGTGATAATGTTCCTCATTGCTCATTTTTCTCAGTGATGAACTAAATAAAAATGATCTGTTAGCTGACTTTCAGGAACATGATAAAATTAATTTCATCTTTAGCATTTGAGTTAAGTCATTCTCTAAGTCTTATTTCATGAAACTCACCAAAGGGACAAATAATCATCTACATTCTCATCAACAATGTTAGAAGCACCTATATTAGATATAGTTCTTTGACATGGAACCTTTCACCTTTACACACCTTGAATGTCTAACTGGGAACATAAAATTACTCTCCATTTAATATGATCTTGGAAAACAGTCATATGTTTCTCTGGCTCTCTAAAATGTAGGTTCAAAGTTCTGTGAACAACAGTGGAAAAGAAAGAAAGCAGAAGAATCAAAAGTTTATGAGGGAAAAAGCTGAAGATTGTTTCTATTAAACCAGAGAAAAGAAGGCTGAGTCAACCCTTACTAAACATTTTTCAATGCTCCCAAAATTTTCGTGTTTAAGATACAAATTCTTTATCCTGAATAAATCCCCCTGGATTTTGGCTCTAATCTAGCTTTCCTGCTTTATATCACAATACCCTTCTTCTTTTCTCCTTCATTCTAATCAAAACCGAACTAATCTCCATCCCCTATAGACATCTTGTACTCTCCTGTCTTTGCTCATGTCATTCTCAAAATTGTAAGTGGCCTCTCCCATCATTTCTGCTTTATTTCAGCCTGCCAAGCATTTGACACAGTTAAAACATAGCCTCTACCACAAAGTCTTCCTTGATCTGATCCATCTATCTCAGTCATCAAATACAAAAATATGTCCTATTCCTTTGAAGGGTCTACATGCATCTTTTCTGCCCTTTCATTCTCTGTAGAACATGTTAGAACAAAAGTTAAAATGATCATATTGCTGGTATCACTCTGAACCTTGCAATGACTATAGCCCATGAAATAATTATTCTTATTGTCTTTAGATACATGATGAAACCAATCCCACTGACTCCTTTGTGTTTCCAAGGAGAATATGTTAGTTAATTTTCCTTTGAACTACAAATTCTTTTTGTCTTCCACTTTAATTTATCATGGAAATGTTAATATTTTAAAAATGAAATTATTTTGACTGCTATTTTTATTTCTAGTATTATTCAGTTTAGATTGATTCCATAGGGAAAGTAACTATATATGCTATATTTATATTTCTGTTATGCTTACCCACTAATATACATTTAGTCAGTTTGTTTAACCAACTAATTAATACATCTTACATTTAGAGATAATTAGTTCAGGTTGAAATAGATTATGAATTTTCCTTACATTAGACCTTAGTTAAAAGTTCATTTGATTCATCATGCTGACAAGGACTTCTACCCTTTTGGCCCAATGAGCAAGACCAGCCTAAATGAAAGGACCTCCATACATCCACCCTGAGATTGAACACCCACATCTTGCATGACAGAGATGTCCCAATGATATGGAAAATCCCCTGACTATTTTTGATACCCCTTTGGCCTTCCTCCTCCTCTGTTACCCATCATGAAGATGGGTCCTTCCTATGACAATGTGAGAAGTCCCGCAATTATTTTAGGTACCCATCAACCCTCCAATGCCTAATTTGAGGAGGAGTTTGTCCTGTCATCCTTCCTATGACCACTTAGTGGAAATTACCTTTGCCTTGTCCATCCTGTTACCACCTAGGAAACCTTCCTGGTAGGCCCTTCTAGAGAGTCAGGGTATAAGTCTATCAGCCAATGAATAGAATCTTCAAGTATTTTAAAGATGGCCATGTATAAAACCTTCTGACTAGTCACAGAGGACAGAATTAGAAATGGAGGGAGGGGATATAGAAATGCAGGTTTCAGCTTGCTATAAGAAAAATCTTCATTACCATTTGAACTCTGCAAATGGGAATGAGTTACTTCAGAAAGCAATGAGTTCCTTGCCACAAAAAGTCCTCATGAGAAGACTACATGATCATTTCTGATTGGATATGCAGCTTATCAGACCTGAGATCTGACTTGGTTTCTCTGAATCACATCAAATGAAGGTTGCTATAAGACTGAAATGAAATAATGATTTATGAACATGAAGTAATATATAAATGTGGACTTCTATTATTTGGGGGTAATTCCTATTTCTTGCTTGTCTTTTTAAGCATATCAGAATGCCCCTGTCCTCCCAACTATCAAAGTTGCTGACAAGAGACACAAAATCGAGGTGATGGGAAATTGTAACTTTGGATGACCATGACAGCATCAGACAGCAGATAAAAGGAGAAGAGCTGATGAAAGTTTCTGGCAGCTTTATTGAATCCAGGTTAGACACCAGCCTTTCAGTGAGAAGAGGACACAACGCAGTATTTTGTTCTCTATTGATTCTAGATTTTGTCTAGTTGGGGAAACCAATATCCTTTCAACTTGCTGGATCCTCCTTAGGACTCCTCTCAGGTTACAGTTCAAAGAATGGATAAGCCTTCTCTCTGATGGACTGTGTGTCCTTACTGCTCTTATTTAGTCTGCTTTTGGCAAAGGCCAGTGGTGGAAGAGATTTGGAGGTAGTGGGAAAAAAACACTGATCAGAGGTCAGGAGTGAATTTCTGCTCTATCACAGACTCATCTTCAGACCTCACGTCACTTACTTACTTTTTTACCTCAGTTATCTCATCTGCAAACTGGAGATATGTGCTTCCTAATCCAATACAACAAACATTTAGAAAACACCTAGATACTGTACTAGCCTGAGCAAATTCAAAGATCATGAGATCATAAATCACAGGAAAGAAAATGTTTAAGTGCTTGCCCTCTGCCTACATTCTACTGAGCAAGCTGAGAGTGTGATAACAATATTTACAGAAATAAGAAAATGCAAAGTAATTCAGGGAGAGTAGACTCAAGATGACGAAGTAAGACTTGGGACAGGCATCACAAAAAGCTTCCTGAAGTTAAATCTTTATTGAGCCTTGAAAGAAGAAAGAAAAGAATTGCATTCATGGTCAAATGGATGGGGCATGGTCTATAGAAAATTGAAACTAGTGTGCCTAAAACTACATTGCTGTTATAGGAGTGGCAGATGTTGGATCTGATCACTCAGGTACTAGATAGTAAGAGAGTTAGTTCACCCTGCAAAAAATCCATCTTTTAACATTAATATTCTTCTAGTAGTGTCATAGGGATGTGTGTAATGGAATGTCAGTTTCTAAAGAATTTAAGTTGAGGGCTCATTTTCTACTGGAGCAAGGAGGAGATGAAGTACAATTTGTAAACAGTCAAATATATAGAAGATAATTTGAAGGAGGGAATATAAACAAATAAAGGCTTCTTTTAGGAGGTGTCATATTAGTTGAACCTTAAAGAAAGCTGGGAAATCTAAAAGAAGTGATAGAGGACAGCCTCAACAAAGTCAGGGGATGGAACAAAGAGTTCTAGAACTCTTGAGTAGGCCACAGTGAGTAGACCAGTTTCACTGGGAAATAGAGCACATGAAAGGGTATAATGCAAATTAATTCCAGAAAGTCAGGCTGGATCAGATTGTAAAGAGCAGTGCAATGTCAAATAGGGGTTTAAATTTCAGTCTAGAGGCAAAGGTAGCCACCAAGGGTGGCTTTAGAAAGATTAGTGTGACTGTGAAATAGAAAATGTATTGGTCCAGAGAAAGAACTGTTGGAGTCAGATGGAAGCAAATCAAAACATACCATCTTTCACATGAATGTATTTATGGTTTTATTTGGGGGTTTTTTGTTTTATTTGAGTGTGCTCTTACAACAATGACCAATATGGAAGGAAGTGTGTTTTGCGATAGTATACATATATGGTCCAGATCAAATTGCTTATGATCTCTGAAGGGAGGGAAGGAAGGGAGGGAGATGGTTTGGATCTTATAATTTTGCAAAATGTATGTTGAAAATTATTATTACATGTAATTGGGAAAATAAAATATCTTTGAATTAAAAAAGAAAATAAACATATTTTTAAAAAAAGAAAATGTATTGGAAGAAGAAAGTAAAGTGTTGTCCAGTTGAAGGGCTGTTGTGAAGGACAATGAAGTTCTGAACCAGACTGCTGGTCTGAGCAAAGGGAAAGGAAATACCATAAAACATATTAGAGAGGTAGAAATTATTATACTTGGCAACTGTTTAGACATTGGAAGTGAGAAAGAAGAAAGAGTTAAAGATGATTCAGAAGTTGTGTACCTGACTGATTAAAGAATGTTGATACCCTCAATAGGGCATTTGAAGAAAGGGTGGATTGATATGTGAGGTGAAAATATCTTTGAACAGGTGAAGGTTGAGTTACCTATAGGATATTGAGGGAGAGATGTCCAGCAGGCAGCTAGTGATGCCACTTTAAACTTCAGGAGAACGATAAGGATAATTGTAATTTCAGAGTCATACTCTGAGAGGTGATAATTGAACACAAAGGAGCTAATGATGAAATAACCAAGATAGGGTGAAGAGAAATAAGAGGGTCCAGGATAGAGTCTTGGGACTTAGGGAGAGAATGGAAGAGGATGATGATTTTTTTTCTATTTGTCCAATGAGAATTCAGTGCCAAACTTTCATAAGAAAAGAAATAGGAGATGTAGGAGACCTTGGTGGTTAGCAAGACCTCTGAGGAAAGGAAGGTAAGCATTGTCTAGGATTCACTTCAGCAAGATGTTGATGTACTTTGTGAAGCTCTCCGAATCTATTCATTTTTTGGGAGGGAGGGCTTTATGTTTGCCAGAAATCTCCCCATAACTCACTAAACTCAGATTTCCAGATTCTGTGAGATCCTTGAAATAAATACTAAAGATCCATATGTTATTACCTTTTGAAATATATTCAACCAAAAAGCCCCAATAAATTCAAACTAGAAGAGAGCCCAGTGACCAACAGAACCAATATCCTCATTTTATGGAAGATAAACCTGAGTTCTCAGAAGGAAAAGAAACTTGAAATGAACAGTGTTCTGAAGTAATATGAATAACAATGCGTTCTAATGTCGAGGAATTTCCCTGTAAGTTGGGGAAATTAAGTCGTAGATGGGAAAATTGATACATATTCCCTAAAAGTGGAAAAAAAATGTTATCCAGGGGCATATGTAGGGAAAGAACTTATGTGTTTTTTTAATACCTACCCCACTCAACAAAACTACTTTGCAATTAGTAGTTTTGAGAAATTTTCATGTTAATATATTTGAAGCAATGAATGCAATGACCATTAATACATTATTACTTGTTAGTATTGCTCAAAGTTATGTTTATTTAACATTCAGCCATGAGATGAATAAGACCTAAATCAAGTCTCACAGCTGACCCATATTATTTCTGTGACTGTAGCCAAGTTATTTACCTTCTCATTGCTCCTAGCCAATCTTCCAGGCTACAAATTGCAAATATGCATCAATTTTCTTGCCAATGACCTTCCTATAATAATGAAATCACAAGTCTAATTTATAAAAAATCACATCCTAAAGGAAGAAAAAATTCATGTCTCATTATGACAGAGTAAACAGTTTCTATTTTAATTATACCTAATTTGGGGGGGGGGGGTTTCCCATTAGGTGACCAATATGAAAGGCAGCTAAATATTATCAGTTTCCTTACCCAGAAGAAAAAAAACATGAAATGAAGTACTAGCTGAATCTGGGTACAGTCAAAAGGAGCCCAGAATGTAAACCTCTCAAGCCCAAGGATTTACCCTTCTTGGAGAACTCTAATTGCATCATTTCACTCATTTCCCCAGATTCCCTATGGAATTCTCTCCATCTGTTCTAATTATTCTAAAGCCTGAAGGCCTCAGATTTTGTGTGTACCAATACCCCCCCCCCAAAAAAAAAACAGCAATGACTGAGCAAAAAGTAACAACACTTGATACCTTTTTTCTGGCTGGAAATGTAAGAAAGGCTTAAAAGTCAAGGCCTGTTCTGCTGAGTGTATGACTTTGAAAAGAACCTTTAATTTAATGAATCATGGAATTCCAGGAGTTAGCAGAGACTAGGGGAGTCTCTTAATTCACTCCTCTTTAAAAAGAACTGTACTAAAACATTCCTAAAGTCTAGGATATAGCAATTTACCTTGGTCACCCACTCTAGTCCGTTATTATGCTCATTAATTCCTAAAATCTTACTTAAATCCAGCCCATTGACACTGAAAATCATCATTCTAGTTATCATCATTTTATAATTGTGTTGCCACCAACTCAATTCAACCAATCAGTTTATTCAAGAATGCGGAAAAGACTGAATTTGTTATTGGAGTAAAATAAAGAAAAAAAAATGTGGAAAAGATAGAATCAAGTAGAAGCAGTTGAGTGAAGAAGAAGTTGAGTAAAAGTATTGGACTTAGAATCAGAAAAACCTAAATTTAAATCCAACCTCAGGTAATAATCACTGTATGACCTTGGGCAAGTCACTTAACTTGTCTGTCTCAGTTTCTCTGTCTGTATCAGTTGGGAAGTAAGGATGATAATAGCTTATAACTCAGAGGATTGTGATGTAATATGTACAGTGTTTTTGAGATCTCAAAACACTATAGAAATGCTAGTCATTTATGTAGCATGAATGAACATTTGAATTTTTTTGAACTTTTCAACTGCCTGCTATAATATGTCAGTCATGGAGTTGAAGACCATTAAACTATCCCTCTGCCTTTCAAATAACAAAAGTCTATTTTTATCTGGCTCTATTTTTGCAATGTTTTGTTTCATTAATTATTTCCACACATTATTCATTTGATCTTTAAGACATCCTTTTGGAATAAGAATGCAAGCAGGTTTCCTTGGGATTACTTCACAGATGACAAAACTGAGTCTCAGAAATGGAATGGGGCTTTTCTAAGATGGCACAGCTAGAATGTATGGAGGCTAGAACTCCAAGTTGGAGTCTACTGGTCATTCTAAGGCATCACACCAGGAAGAAAAATCACCACTAGGCTAGAATTATGGCTTCTCTTTTACACAGGTCTCCATCCTTGGCCCATCCCTGCTGCCAATCCACTCTAGTACCTAGCCCTCATTTACTGTGTGAAGACGGATCAATGTAAAAATTGTTATAGCTGGGTTGGGGAAGTCAGCCTCAGTGGAGACCAGGAGGTTGTGACTGGTAGTAGTACTCATGGTAGTGGTTTATTCTACATACCTGGATAGGACCAAAATGATATCATGATGAGTCAAAATATAAGGTATCCCACATGATTATCTCAATAGACGCAGAAAAAGCATTTGATAAAATACAACACCCATTCCTATTAAAAACACTAGAAAGCATAGGAATAGAAGGGTCATTCCTAAAAATAATAAACAGTATATATCTAAAACCATCAGCTAATATCATCTGCAAGGGGGATAAACTAGATGCATTCCCAATAAGATCAGGAGTGAAACAAGGATGCCCATTATCACCTCTACTATTTGACATTGTACTAGAAACACTAGCAGTAGCAATTAGAGAAGAAAAAGAAATTGAAGGCATCAAAATAGGCAAGGAGGAGACCAAGTTATCACTCTTTGCAGATGACATGATGGTCTACTTAAAGAATCCTAGAGATTCAACCAAAAAGCTAATCAAAATAATCAACAACTTTAGCAAAGTTGCAGGATACAAAATAAACCCACATAAATCATCAGCTTTTCTATATACCTCCAACACAGCTCAGCAGCAAGAACTAGAAAGAGAAATCCCATTCAAAATCACCTTAGACAAAATAAAATACCTAGGAATCTACCTCCCAAGACAAACACAGGAACTATATGAACACAACTACAAAACACTCTCCACACAACTAAAACTAGACTTGAGCAATTGGAAAAACATTAACTGCTCATGGATAGGACGAGCCAATATAATAAAAATGACCATCCTACCCAAACTTATTTATCTATTTAGTGCCATACCCATTTAACTACCAAAATACTTCTTCACTGATTTAGAAAAAAAAACATAACAAAATTCATTTGGAACAACAAAAGATCAAGGATATCCAGGGAAATAATGAAAAAAAAAAACACATATGATGGGGGCCTTGCAGTCTCTGACCTTAAACTATATTACAAAGCAGCAGTCATCAAAACAATTTGGTACTGGCTAAGAAACAGAAAGGAAGATCAGTGGAATAGACTGGGGGAAAGCGACCTCAGCAAGACAGTATACAATAAACCCAAAGATCCCAGCTTTTGGGACAAAAATCCACTATTCGATAAAAACTGCTGGGAAAATTGGAAGACAGTGTGGGAGAGACTAGGAATAGATCAACACCTCACACCCTACACCAAGATAAATTCAAAATGGGTGAGGGACTTAAACATAAAGAAGGAAACCATAAGTAAATTGGGTAAACACAGAATAGTATACATGTCAGACCTTTGGGAGGGGAAAGGCTTTAAAACCAAGCAAGACATAGAAAGAATCACAAAATGTAAAATAAATAATTTTGACTACATCAAACTAAAAAGCTTTTGTACAAACAAAACCAATGTAACTAAAATCAGAAGGGAAACAACAAACTGGGAAGAAATCTTCATAGAAATCTCTGACAAAGGTTTAATTACTCATATTTATAAAGAGCTAAATCAATTGTACAAAAAATCAAGCCATTCTCCAATTGATAAATGGGCAAGGGACATGGATAGGCAGTTCTCAGATAAAGAAATCAAAACTATTAATAAGCACATGAAGAAGTGTTCTAAATCTCTTATAATCAGAGAGATGCAAATCAAAACAACTCTGAGGTATCACCTCACACCTAGCAGATTGGCTAACATAACAGCAAAGGAAAGTAATGAATGCTGGAGGGGATGTGGCAAAGTAGGGACATTAATTCATTGCTGGTGGAGTTGTGAACTGATCCAACCATTCTGGAGGGCAATTTGGAACTATGCCCAAAGGGCGACAAAAGAATATCTACCCTTTGATCCAGCCATAGCACTGCTGGGTCTGTACCCCAAAGAGATAATGGACAAAAAGATTTGTACAAAAATATTCATAGCTGCGCTCTTTGTGGTGGCCAAAAACTGGAAAACGAGGGGATGCCCATCAATTGGGGAATGGCTGAGCAAATTGTGGTATATGTTGGTGATGGAATACTATTGTGCTAAAAGGAATAATAAAGTGGAGGAGTTCCATGGAGACTGGAACAACCTCCAGGAAGTGATGCAGAGCGAGAGGAGCAGAACCAGGAGAACATTGTACACAGAGACTAATACACTGTGGTATAATCGAACGTAATGGACTTCTCCATTAGTGGTGGTGTAATGTCCCTGAACAATTTGCAGGGATCTAGGAGAAAAAAACACTATTCATAAGCAAAGGATAAACTATGGGAGTGGAAACACCGAGGAAAAGCAACTGCCTGAATACAGTGGTTGAGGGGACATGACAGAGGAGAGACTCTAAATGAACACTCTAATGCAAATATTATCAACATAGCAATGGGTTCAAATCAAGAAAACATGTAATGCCCAGTGGATTTACGCGTCGGCTATGGGGGGTGGGGGGATGAAAAGAAAATGATCTATGTCTTTAATGAATAATGCTTGGAAATGATCAAATAAAATATATTAAAATATATATATATAAGGTATCCAACTATGGAGAGTTGGACAGAAATGACAATGACCAAGCAATGGGAGCAGCAAGGGAATGGTAAGTGTGTGCCTACTTCCCACCATTATACAGGTTTGTGTGGGCTACTGCTGCCACTAGCTTGAACTTGATGGCGTTAAGGTGTATACAACAGTTTCCTTCCAGCCAGCCATTGAGGCAAGAACTGCTCATTCAGGTTAATGGGTAAGGACACTGAGGACCAGAAAGATGGAGTGAGTTGGCTAAGATGAGAACCAGAACTGAACCTCATGTCTCCTTTCTGGATGCTCTTTCCTTTCTATTATGCTAAATTGATCATTAGGGATGTAATTTTCCCAACACCACAAATTTTCCTGGTTTTCCTTTCTCTCTAAATTAAATCACCATAGCCCCTTTACCCTTACTCTCCAAATTCTCCACCAACCCCACGTTCTCCTCTGATTGCTTTCCAATATGGAGCTCGGCCCAGACTCTGCTGACACAGGTGGGGTAATATTAGCTTGGGCCATCTGGATAAGGAAAACCAAGGAGCCAGAGAATCAGGATCCAAATCATGCTGACTCTTGGGTGTGGACTTAGCCCTTCAGACTATGTTTATAAACAGGACATTCATCACATTCTTGAGGTGCTTGAGGTAGGAAGAGCAGGAGGCAGCTGGGAGCCAAAAAGCTCCTGACCAAGAATTACCTTTCTATTTGCCAACTGAAACAGGCATGGCTGCTCTCTCCTCTCCCAAGGATACTGGCCAGCCCCGGGGCCTGAGCTGAAGGAAGTGGGCTCTCTCCCATGCCACCCCCTAGGTGTTGGCCCAATGGAGATCACTTGGCTGGCTATTACTGCCTACTGCAGCTGGGTCAAACTGCAATGGTGACTGCCTCCCTTCTCTGCCAGCCTCATCCCTGTGACTTGGCAGAGATGAGAAGCATAGCCACCCAGGCCTTTGCCAGTGCTCCAGGCCCCTGCCATAGTGCCAGCTACATTCCTGCAGAAAATCCTTCCTTTCCTGCTACTCCCCTGTGAGACTGCAGTAAAAAAAAAAGCAAAGAGCCATCCGTTCATGCCTTCTGGTTTCAGAGGGCTCCTTTCCAGAGAATGTCTACCTTCTATGTGACTTCCCATAAATTGTGATTGTATTTTAAATTTAAATATTGCCTTTATTTTTCATAGGAGCATGGAATTAGAGCTGGAAGGGGCCTTTGAGTCCAGCTAATTTGACCTCCTCATTTTACAGGTGAGGAAACTGAGGCCCTAAGGATTTATATTTCTTGGCCAAGGCCACATAGATAATAAGAGTCAAAGTCAGGATTTTAAGGACATCGTTCTGATTTTAATTCTAATATTCTGGAGCAACTAAGCCCAATGGATAAAGTTCTAGGCCTAGAGTCAGGAAGACTTGAGTTCAAATATAGCCTCAGACACTCGCTATCTCTATGACCCTGGGCAAGTCATTTAACCTCTGTTTGCCTCAGTTTGGGGGGGATAATAATAGCACCTCCCTCTTCTAACATTGATGGTGAGAATCAAATGAGATAACAATTATAAAAAAAGCATGAGCATAGTGCCGACACATAGTAAGTGCTACATAAATGTTACTTATTAGTCTTAACATTATGTCATCTGCTATGGCTCTATTCTATTTTATTCTTAATTATTACTGATAAATTTTTTAAACTCCATTAAATCAACAAACATTTATTAAGTACTTACTATGTGCCAGATACTGTGCTGAGCACTAGGGATACAAAACAAAGGCAAAAACCAGTCCCAGCTTACATTCTGGTAGGGGAGAGAACATACAAAGAAGGCTAGATACAGAGAATAATTAACAGAGAGAAGACACATGAATTTAAAGGAGTTGGGGAAAACATCTTATAGAAGGTGGGATTTTAATTGGGACTTAATGTATTCAAATACATACATATGTGAATTAGAACCAAAGTAATTCAACCCTAGCAAAATGATGAGAGAACCCCCCTCCCCCCCAAAAAAAGGAGGCTTCAGAGAAAACACTCATAGAGGAAACAATATGACCCATAAAATCCCATAGACAAGTAAGCTAAACAGCAGATAAAATAATGATAAATGTAATCCTCATTGAGGTCATTAAGCATGAATTATAAATGATTTTTTTGCTAGGAGTACAACTAAGGATAAATACTTCAAAAAAAAAAAAGATTGATTGGAGTCCAATGGCAAAACTTTCTGCAGGGGATGGATGTCAGTACAGAAGGGATGGAAGTCCTCAAGAACAGAATTCTATGGATACAAAAAGGAACAATTCTAATGGGAAGGAAACATTTGTTTTTAAAGGTTGATGTGGATACACAGGGAGCTCAGAAACAAAGTAGATTATTTTAAAAATGACAAGCAGAAAATGGAGGTGAGGGCAGGTAAGTGAGAGTCAAAAATACAAAAGTGAGGCATGATACAAGGATAGTGTCAAGAAAGCTAAAAATCAGAAGAAGCTGATGTTGGTGAGAATAGCAAACAGGACTTTTTTTGTTTTGCTTCAAGTTATATTGAGCAAAGAGGATGAAAGAAAGGATAGAACTGCTACTCAGAGTAGCAAGACGATTGGTTACAGAGAAGGCAAAACAATTCATTTTGTTTCTTTTTTCTGCCAAGGCTCATGATCTATGGACTATGAAAAGAATAGATATAAAATAGGTAATAGGATGTTGATAGAAAAGATAAGAAGAGAAACAGAGGGATCACTTCTGTACTTTCTGAATTCAGATCCCTTAGGTCACATGAACAACATCCTATATTACTAAAATACCTAGCAATGTGATTAATTAGCCATTTTCAGTGACCTTTGGAAGATCATGGAAAGATAGACATCCCAGGAGTGGAGAAAGGCAAATGTCCTGATTTACATAAAATGAAAGAATGGAATATGCCTGACAGAAGCTTGATACTAATTTATAGAGAAATTCTAAAATATGTTATTAAAGAAATGGATAGAAGACATAAAATAAAAGAAATATAATGAAAAGTTTTCAAAGTATAGATACCTAGAAAAATTCAAAATGATATGGGAATAAGATATTTCTGGCAGAATTATCAGCCACATCCCTGGAGGCAAGAGAGTTTCTACTATTTGATTGAGTTATCCATGGGTGTCAAGATGAGAACCAGCTATAAAGGAAGCTAAGATTTTTGAGAGGAAATTGTTCTTTGCCTTTTCTAGAATCCAGTAGGGAGAAGGGAGAGAGGGGGTTTCTTTTCCTGTTCTCACCACCAGTAATGGCATCTTGTAGCAGTATAACATGCCACACCAGGTAAACAAGGGACCCGGAGAGTTTAGCTATGGAGTCATATTCAGATACAGAGAGAAGCAGACCCAGGAAACTCAGAAAGCAACCTATCAAGTAGAAATAGCATTTCCTGGGTGAGCTGTATAAAGACAGAAAAGATGTTTGAGTCCTGCAGTGCCAAAGGTATGAGTTGCTTTGATGATATATATTTGCCTTTCTCCTAGTGTATTCTGCTCTATGTCTACTCTTTCCACTGATGCTTGTTAAATAGTATGACCCAGATATATGGTAGAAATATTTTGTAGCTATTCTTACTATGTAATTTCAGGAAATACCTTGCTTTGAGCTAATTGTGTTAACTTTGACAATTGAAGGTGTAAACACATCAGTGGGGGCTCCTGAGATCTAGAAGTTTGGTCCATAATGTCCCTTGAGCCTGAAGTCATTCTGGGAATGCAATCTATGAGCTAGGAAGGGGAAATCCCCCCTCAAAATGAAAACATATTAATCCTTTAACTATCAATTATTCAGTCAGACTGGCTCGCCATCACTAATAGTTATAATTTAACATTATTAGTTTAATTCAGGGCATTGGGATGTGTCAAAATATCTTGATTCAAATCCTAGATATTTCTTATATTAACTATTTGAGTCTAGAAAAGTCTCTTTGAGTCTCTGGGTCTCAGTTTCATTGCCTATAAGATGGAAATAAGGGGCAGATAGGTTTCTCAGTAGATAGAACAACAGGCCTACTGTCAGGAAGATTGAGTTCAAATCTGGCCTCAGATACTTCCTACCTGAGTGACCCTGGCATCATTTAGACCCTGCCTTAAAAGTAATACTTAGCATTGATTCTAAGACATAAGGTAAGAATTAAAAAAAAAAGAAATACTAACACATGCATAACTTAATATGATAAAAAGGAAAATAATTTCTAAAATGCTATAAAAATGTAAGGTATTTATATTAATTGTTTTCTTCTTAATTACCTAAGATGAACAACCCTGAGGTAGTAAGAGTTGTGATCTGGGGTGGCTGGATGTAATAGCAAACAATTAATATAGGATCATGGGACATAGCTGGGAAGAATAAGACTTGTTGCAGCCCAGGTAGGCTTCTGTGGTAAGAATACAACCAACATGAAAGCAATCAATTTGGGGGAAAGGTGCTTCAGGAGACCAAGCAAGAATGCAAGAAAAAAAATATTCTATACCAAACACAATCTTTGTTTTCTTTATAATTTTTTCCAAGCACGTTGGTTCTATTATTTATGAATATTTTAATAGTATGGTGCTGATGAGAGAGAAGATATTAGATCATCCACAATGAAACTTAGAACTTGACCAAATACCTATTTGAAAATCTCATATTCTCCCTATTAGACTATAAAAACTTTAAAAAGAAAGTGTCATTTTTCATCTTGGATCTCAACTACCTAATTCCAATGTCTTCTAGATTAATTTGAATTGAATTGAAATATCTGTAACTCAAGAAGAATTAGGCTTACTTTTCACAGTCATTCATCTCAGAATTAAAAGGGATCTCATATTCACTAAGTCCAATCCCTACCTAAAAATCAAATCCTTTTTATAATAACCCTTAAAAGTGATCATCCAGGAACAATTAGGAACCATTCCCCTAAACTATTAAATTATGCGTCCCCTTTGACCTAGTGGTACCACTTGTTGACTTATATACCAAAGAAATTAAAGAAAGAGGTAAAAGGATCCATTGGCACAAAAATATAGCAGCTCTTCTTGGGTGGCAAAAGAAAAATGGAAACTGAAAGGAAGCTCATCAATCAGGCAATGTTTGAATAAGTTATAGTATTATATGTGATTGGATACTTTTGAACTGTAAGAAATTATGACAGGGATGTTTTTTTTTAAACAGGGAAGACATATGAACTGATACAAAGTGAATTAAGCTAAAATAGGAGAAAAATTTACATAAAAACAATAATACTATAAAGAAAAATAACTTTGAAAGATTTAGGAATTCTGATCAGCATAATGGAACCAATCATAGTTTCAGAGGATTCTTGATGAAATATGCTACTCACCTCCACATGGAGAAGTGATAGACTAAGGGTATAGATTAAAACTAGGACATGGCTAATATAAGGGTTTGTTTTGCTTGATTACACATTTTTAAAAACGCTTACCTTTTGTCTTAGAATTTATATAAGTATCAGTTCCAAGGCAGAAGAGTGGTAAGGGCGAGGCAACTGAGGTTAAGTGACTTGCCCAGGGTCACATAGCTAAGGAAGTGTCTGAGGCCTGATTAGAACCAAGGATCTCCCATCTCTAGGCCTGACTCTCTATCCACTGAACTACCTAGCAGCCCCGATTACACATTTTTTTAAACAGATTTTGTTTTTCTAGCTTTCTCAATGTGTGAAGGAGAGAAGCCGGAAGGAGAGATTTAGAATGAAAAATAAAATAAAATTAATTTTAAAAATGAAAAAATAAAACAAATTGTCATACAGCTTTCATTCTGAAGAACTCTAGTGATTCAGAATGCACTATCTCCCTAGACAACCAATTCCATTTATAAACAGTTCTAATTATGATGAATCCAGGTTGCTTTTTTCTCCCTTACGCTAAATTGAAATTTACTAATTCTGCCTTCTGAAGCCAAGAAGAAAAAAGCTAATCCCTCCTCCACCTGAAAGATATTTATGAAGATGAACAAAACAATAAGAGAATAGGTTGGCCTCTTTTTTTCAATTAGTCTGCAGATTTGGAATAGACCAAATTTCTCAAACTGGTTCTCTCCCTTAACTCCCATTTCTAATGGAGACATGAAGAGGACAGTCTTTTCTTTGAAAACTCTGACCAGCTCAAAGGAGAGAAGCAAATTCTTGAAAGAGCTTAAAATCTATGAAATTGGACAAAATGTGAATTATTGGCTCAAGGGTACAAGGTTATTTAGATGCATGCCCTTTCCTTCTTGAATACCTTTCTATTCATTAGAAAAAAGGAGGCAGTGTGTTGAAGCAGAGAGAACATATGACCAATCATTTTTGTTTTGGTTCTTCCATGAACTGACTTATTTATAAAATCATGAAAACAAGAAGGCCTTTAAGATTCCTTCCAGCTTTAAAATGTGTTCCTTATCCCAAAGCTTGCCTCTTGTATCTTTTTAATGAGAGATAGACAATATAAAAATAAATTCTTGAAGGGGAATCAAATCTCTCCTAGTGAAGCCAAGAACTGAAAGTCAAATGTCAACTGAGAAGAGCTTTCTCTAGATATTAAGAACCTAACCTATGTCCCAAATGGAAGCTAAATATATGGAGGGGAAATAAGAAATTATGCAATAGAAAACACACAGAACACATTATCAACTTGCTAAAATTTGAGACTTGAGCAGTCACTCCAGTAGTTAATAAGGCTCTGTTCCTTCGCTATAGAAACTGCCCACCCCATAAGATTTCTATTCTTCATTTTATGATGGTTCTCCAAGAGAGAAATGGGTACCTCCTAGCAAATAATAACTGGTCAGTGCGAATGCATCAAAATCCACTGTCTGCTATGAAGAAGGTGGAAATTGTCTCTAGGCATGATGGGATATAGTGATAGATATCACTTTAACTAATAGAATGCTATATCATCATAATAAGAACCTTCAATAGTATTATACATTATAATATCTTATATGTGTATAAACAAAAATAAATATTTGTATATATACTCCTCAAGAGTATGAGTTTCAAAATAGTTATGGAAGTGCACTGGCAAGGGGAGGAATTTACTTAGTAGAAGTTCCCTGCACTGATGAAATCACAAGTCTGAGCCAAAACACCCAACTGCACTCACAAATATATCTTGCCTAATCTAGAACTGTAACCAAGGGAAGCTGTAAAATCTATTCTTAGGGAATATTAGACAATATGCATATTATACATATGTATATTTTAACATGTATGTCAAATATAACAATGGATACAAAATGTTTTGTGAACCTTTAGATGCTAAAGTAATGGTAACATTCATTTTTGTTCTGTTTCAATGTTTGGAGTGCTACAAAGTAGTCGCTTTATTTCCTTGAGTTTCTCAATGCTTTGTACTTCTCTGAATTCCCATAGTCACTTATTGGAGTAGTTTTTAAAGAAGGTTCTCTAGTAATAAAGTACAATAATGTGTAGATCTGCTCATCCTTCACTTCTGATTTTTAAAAAACCCAACCCTTTATGATCATGAAAATGGGATTCTGTCAAGACTTGAGACAATGTGTTTACTCTCAAATATTCTTGGTAAGCAAATGAATGATTGTCTCTTCTTGAAACCTGAGTAAAAGTTTCTTTAAATTGCTATCTTATGGCACTCTAGAGTAGTTGGTGTCAGTGAGCCAGCATCCTATGATCGTCGCATAAAGAGCCTAAGCTTTTATTTTTATTTTGAAGGGAAGAAGACAGAGGGTTCAAACGGAAAAGTATGCCCTGCTCCTAGGAATGTGTGTGCCTCAAAAATGTCATCTTTACATCTTGACCTGTCTTTGTTTCACTCAAAACTGACATTCATTGAATTTATCCAGTCTGGGACAGTGGAAAGAGCATTGCTTGTGGAGTCAGAGGACCTGAGTTTTCTACTTACTACCTATCTGACCTCAGGCAGACCATTTAATGTCCCAAGGCCTCAACTTCCTCAACTGCAAAATGAGTTTGTTGGACTGACATCCCTCCAAATTACAGATCTGCGATGCTATGATCATTGAAGTCTTCTTACTAGCACCACCAATAACTGTTCAGAGATTGAGAATTCATAGGTGGAATCCACATCTTGATGGGAACATTTCTGCTTATAGAGTTATGCCATCTGTCTCAATCTACAATCTGTGGGATTTCATAGATGACATGTTGCAGGATCATTTTACATGTAGACTTAAGGATAAAGCCCTCTAATCTGACATTTTAAATGGCCAAAGACAAGTCTTGATTCAATGAGAAAATAGCGCTGCATGCCATAGAAATGAAAGGAACAACTTCCAATAAGAGTTCTGTCCATAACATACAAACAAAGATCACTTAATGACAGAATCAGCAGGACAAGGGCTATACACACTCCACAGTTTCTACAGCTTTTTCAGGAACAGTTCAGGAGTAGGAACCCCATTTCTGGGTAGCTTTCTAGTGACAAGGGAGGCTCTAGCAATTGTGCTTTTTGAGTTCTGCACAGATCCTGACTGCCTCCTCAAATGTAGAAGCTTTTCTGAGGACATGGACCTCCCATAACTCATGGAACTAGAGATTTCACTCTCCTACCCTCCCACAAATGCAGATTGAAACAAATCTAAGAGGCAAACAAATTTTTATAACATTCCCATAGTACCTGTCTGGTACTTGTAAGGCCCTGTGCCAAACCAAAACAATCAAAAAAGAGAACAATTAAAACAAAAACTAAAAATAGTGGGAAGAAAATAAAGAAAAGTAAAAAAAGCTTCCCCTCTTAGAGAGACCATATAGTCCTAAATGTGTTTCCAGGGTACCTGAAGCTCTCCCAACATAAATGTGGTATTTCTAATCAAATGCATATGAGTAAACAAATCATTCTGGATACAAACACTCCCAATAGACTTGTGGGTCCAACACAAAATGGGAGTTCCCAAAGTTTCTCTAATGGGTCCCTTCAGTAGATAAGCCCAGGCAATTGAGTTGAGTGAGTCATCCAAATGAAAAACTCAGACAACCTGAGAAAACTTATAAGGTCTTCCAATGCTGTCAAACTGGATCTCACAGCTCACTTTTATAGACCCTGGGCTGGCCCATTCATATCAACTATTAATTACAAAGAGACAGCACCCAGTCTTAAAAACTCTCCCACTACAGCCACAGTGGGCATGCTTGCATTCCAATAAAAAGTTCCCTTTCATAGCCTCCAAACAAAACCCACAGCCAGGAGAAGCTCCTCAAACTTAGTCTTCTCTGATCACCTCCCTTACATTTGTATATGTTGCATTTAGATTTTATAATTATCCCTTATTCTTGGTAAGAAGTCTGCAGTAATATTGATTAATATTCCTTGGTAGCTGATTTCTATCTTCTAACAGCATCTAATATTTTTTCTAGAAATCTTTTCTAATTATTGATTTTCTAACAGTAATTAATTCTAATAACCTAATAATTTCTAATAATAATTCTAATTGTTATAATATTGGAAGCTAATTATAATGTCTCCAGAAGACATTATTTGGTTATCAGGAGTATTGAAGCTTTGCTTCTTTCTTGATAAGCTCTTATGGATTATTTATATTTATCTTATCAGAGCTTGTTTTTGCTGGTTCTACGAAGTTATCTGTAATAATTTCCTAGCATGGCACATTCAAATGCCTTTGTTTTTCTAAATTCTCTGAAATGTTGGTAATCCTGACATTGTTGTATCATGATCTGTCCAATAGATTTACTGCTTGATTTTGTACATTTTCTAATTTTAATAGCTCCATTGTTTTCTGAGTTGGTGTTTCAGTCAGCATCCATTAAGTACTTACTTGTGTCTTCCACAGTGCTAAATTGTGTAGTGACTGATTTTATTTCCATTTGAGTATCTTTGTTGTTTCTCTCTTTTTAAAAAATATTTACCTTCTATCTTAGAATCAACACTGAGTATTGGTTCCAGGGCAGAAGAGCAATAAGGGCTAGGCAATGGTGGTTAAGTGACTTGCCCAAGGTCACACAGCTGAGAAGTGTCTAAGGCCATATTTCAACCTAGGAACTCCTATCTCTATGTCTGTCTTTTGTGAATCTTAAAAACTACTCAGACTGTACCTTAGAAGATTTGGTTTAGCTATTCCCTTATTGTGACAATGGAGATACTTGGTCTAACAAGAATCAGGAATGTATTGGGAACTTTTAAAATTATTCCACCCTACTCAGACAGTGCCTTAGGGGAAGATAAAGTTGTAAACTCCTGATTGAACAATGAAAGTCCCTAACTCATACCTTATAGTAAAGCTAGAACCTTAAGATAGGTCTATTTTTAGATCTAATACAAAAAGGTGTTAAGTACCTGTAAAAGTTAAATTAGTACCTAAAAAGGTCAAGTAACTTACAAAAGGCAAGCTTAACAAAGAGGTGTGAAGTACTCTAACCAGAGAAGGTGAGAACCAAAGAAGGTGAGAACTAAGAATGGGCAGTCCTGGAAAAAAGTGTCTCCTGTGAAAATTTAGGGGAGGTGACATAAGAGAAAACTTCTTTAAAAGGAAGGGATAAAAAGTCAATTGAGCAATGGCGTTCGGAGTTGAATTGAATTAATTCTGAACTCAGTTAAGGAGATTCAGTGGAGAACTGGAGCTTGCTTGGAGATGGTCTTGTGGTGAGTTATAAGAATGACTCCCTCTCCCTTAGGCTCAGGGAGGCCAAAGGCCTTTAACTACTGCTTGGCTCAACCTGAGCCAGAGCAGTTTAAATTAATTCTCATTCTCTCTCTCTCTCTCTCTCTCTCTCTCTCTCTCTCTCTCTCTCTCTCTCTCTCTCTCTCTCTCTCTCTCTCTCTCTCTCTCTCTCTCCTTCCCTTAATTCTTTCATTTATATTAATTAAAATCTCCATAAATCCCCAGCTGACTTGGGTATTTTCATATTTGGGAATTTCCCATGGTGACCACTTATTTAGATTTTAAGTCAAAACACTAAAATTATCCTTACAGTTTTGGCATTTACACTCTCAATTCACTGAGTCATCCAGCTGCCCCCATCTTTGTTGTTTCTCTTGATTCTCCTAAATTTCTGATTCTGATCTCCATATATTCTTTTAAATATGTGTTTCCAATATTTGTTAATTTCATTGAATTCTAGCTTTATTTCTCCCCTATTTCCTTAAAATTTTTCTTCTGGGCTCTTTCACTATTTAATTGTTTATTGTGTTACTGGGGTAACTTCATATGCAAAATATGTACTTCATATGTAAAATCTCTTAATGTATCATTTAGGCATTTGAGGACATCTCTTGGAACACTTCACATAATTTCTTTTTTCCATCTCTTGATTCCTGATTAACAGCTTCTGGTTTTGTTTTGTTTTGTTTTGTTTTTCTGAATAAAATAGATTTTATTTGCATTGGGTTTGAAAACCATCACTTCAACAAGTTCAAATTAATAAAAAGACATGTTCATTGTCATCTTATTTATTTCTCATTCAGTTTCTAATAGTAAATAGCATGTGTCTTCTGACTGTTGCTAGGGTAGGTAACGGGTGATTAAGAGGTACTTACTTTATTAACAAGCGAAGTAGAGAAGAAAGGGCGAACAGGCCCTTGAAAAGCTGAATTTAGTAAACTAATGGGAACAATATTCTCATTAACATCATAAAAAGTAATGTTGCCCTCGTCATAGTCATGGAAAATGCCCAACTTATATGGAGGTATCAAATAAAAGCAACCTTTTGAACTCCAGAATAGTGTTTGATTTTTAACTTAGCCTATTATGGCTTTTACATCTTCAGATAACATGGAGAGATTCTCATTTTTGCTGACTGAATCCTCACAGATTCCAAGTACCCATTCTGTCTGACCTTCCACATCTACTTCCCAGTAGTGTTTGCCACTGGTAAAGGTCTCAGTCCCCAACATAATAACAAAATAGCGTGGGTCAAGCCTATACTTTAAACTCTTAAAATGTTCAGGCACAATAAGATGAAGTGTGTCTATTTACCTGTTTGATAGCTCTTGAGAATTTCTATTAAACCAGTCATCTGGTAAGTTGTATAAGTGAGGTTAACAGTCTCCATTTCTTGAAGTTGCAGCTCCTCATTCCTTTCCAGGATGCCTTTCATATCCTGGAGCATTTTCAAAGCAGACTCATCCAAACTCTCCTCTATTTCTAATATCTTTTGTTGGACATGTTGAATTTCTTGGGACAGTTTGGGCTTATTTGTTTTGACTTTTGCCATTTCCTGGTCCAGTTTTTGCAGGTGTCTTTGTTGTCCATTATAATAAACAACACTGCTTCTTACCACTAATACTTTGCCTTATGGCATTGGAACTATGCTTAGCCACAAAATTCCAGAAGGCACAAAAGTACCAATTGCTTACTATTCAGAATAGTGTCAGCTATAGGATGATTTACTAACTTTGAAATACAAGTAGAGCATTAGCTTTCTTATTATCATGGAATATAGGAAGTCTCAAATTTTCACTATAGTATCTACAATTTGCATTGGTTATATGCTTTTCAGTGAGTTATTTTCTTTTCTAAGGATGTTTATAGATGTAGCACTCAGAGCTTATAATCACACATTTAACTATAAGCCAAGAAGAGTGATACCAAAGTATGATGCTCCAATCCCTTGCCACCACAATTTCCAGGTTATGTCCCTTCTCCATAGGAGTTGCTTCTCTAGATGATGGCTGTGGGGTCTGGAAATAAGACCAGTGGTCTGGGTATTGTTTCTATCCTCAGAGCTTCTGGACTTATCCAACTTATTGCTAGTCAATGGCAATTAACTAGCATTCAAAGTTAGTAATGGAAAGTGGGCCCTTTTCCCTCAATGATTGTCCTACTCAGTGGTGATTGGGGGTCCTGAGCTAAAAGCAGCACTGGCAGTGTGGAAAGTCACTGCTATTCCCACAGCTCTTGAGTTCATAGCCTATCTCTAGTGGGGTCTAAGAAGTGGTAGTAGCCAAGGCAGTAGAGGTAATTTGACTTGCTTGGTAAATGTGATAAGGCCTTCTCATGTCACTGTATTTTTTCTAAGTCTTTGAGATAAATTCTCTTAAATACAATCCATAAGTACAGACTTCTTAAAATCCTTGCTCTTATTTGTCATATGCTTGGTTCTTATCTCATCCAGACTCCCAGTTATCCCCAAGACCCTTCCAGATAATTGTGAAATTCTCAACATCCATTCTAGGTAATGATTTGGTATTGACATTCTCAGCTAACCGATGATGATGTCTTAGACACCTAATATTCCAGATGCCTCCCTAGTTCTGAATCTCCTGATCTCTAGTGCAAATCATGCTAGGACCTACCCAGACCTCAGATCTTGGCCTCCAGAGACTCACATTAACCCTTGATTCTTGCCACTTTGGGGTGGAGGGACCAATCTTGACCCCATTATTTTCAGCATGTGTATAGACTATCCACATGAAAGCATTAACCAGAAGTCTTCTTTGGAATCCTGAAACTGAAGCTGCTTATATTTGATTATTTATAAGACTCTCAAAGAGTATAACCCATGACAGATTACATGACAAAATTCAAATGATTCTGACCCTTTAAATCAAGTCAACAAATATTTGAGGAAGAATTGCAAGGTGATGAGGGCTAGGTTTAGAATAGGAAACTTGAATTGGACTGATCCCAGTGCTTATCCATGTGTGATTTGGGAGAAATCATTGAATCTTTCTAGGCTTAATGTCTTTATCTATAAAATGGAGAAAGTTAGACTAGTCTCTAAGATCCCTTCCAGCTCTAAATCTATGAACTATTTATTTCATTAAATTGTATTTATCTCATTTATTGGACATGAGTGAACAAGAAGTTTGGGGTTTTTTTCTTTTCTTTTACTGGCAGCTAGACAGAGCACCAGGTGGATAGAGCACCAGGTCTGGAGTCACAAAAACCTGAATTCAAATTCATCCTCAGATACTAATTGTGTGCCTTGGGCAAAATACTTAACCTTGTTTGTCAGTTTCCTCATCTATAAAATGAGTTGGAGGAGGAAATGGTAAGCCATTCCGGTTTCTTTGCCAAGAAAAGCCCAAATAGGGGAACATGACTGAAAGGAATGAACAACAAAAAATCCCATTCATCCATTACATTGTAAGTTCCTCGAAGGCAGGGAATATCTATCTTTTGATTTTTTTTTTTATCTTTGGCACTTAGTACAGTGCATAGAATCTAGCTATGCACTTAATAAATATTATCTGATTTCTATTCAGTACATTGCATACTAGGCACTAGCAAAGATATATAAATAAACATGATACTACCTTTGCATTTGTGGAATTTACGGTCTAACAAGACACACAACACAAATATATATCTGTTTTAAAAGAGAAAATGTAAAAATGGCATTAAAGAGAATTGTGATATCATGTGTGGTCTAAATAAGAAAAATTGGGGGGAAATGAGGTAAGGAATTTAGAGTTGGAAAAGCAGCATAACATTGTGGCAAAAGTACTAGATTTAGAGTCAAAGCATCTGGGTTCAAATTCTGACTGTCACTTACTACCTATGTGACCTTAAAGAGGGCAAATCCCTTTAGGCTTCAGTTTCCTCACTTGTGAAATAAAGGAGTTGGACAAAATTATTTCCAACATGCATTTCAGGACTGGGGCCAATTGCTTGCTAGCATTTGAGATGGAACTTCAAGGACAGGCAGGATTTTGTCAGTCAATATTCTGAGCAGAGGGAACAATGCAAACAAAAGAATATAGTCAGGAAAGCACAGAATATGTACCTAGAACATTGAGGGATTGAATTTGAGGTATATAGAATACTTGGGAAGGAAGACTAAAAAGGTAGGATGATGTCAAATAATAAAGATGAAAAAGCATCTACTTTTCCATGAAAAACAACTAAAAAACCTTGTTCAAAACTTTCCATTTGGCTTTACAGAATATTTCCTTAAGAACTGCTATTTGTGTTAAATACCATGTCAAAATAACACTACTATTCCTAGTTGCACACCAAACTTCTGTTGTAACAATTTCTGTGCACACCAGTTATTTTCAATAAATAGGTCCCTCACTTTCTGAACTTTGTTTTTCCTTATATAATAGAGAGCTCATGAGAAATGTCTGAACAGGGATCTAGAATTATTTCCTTCTTGACTCATAACTCTCAATCAAATGATTCAACTAAATAATGGTGATAACTCAGGTTGACAAGGTAGATTGATGGGGATAATTGACTAAGACTTCTCACTACTCTAATCACTCAACATGTTCAATAAGAATAGGCAGTTTTGGTGAACTATTAAGTATTAAATCTTGGAACCTGATAGGAGAATCTTTCATCCTCTCAAATGAGAGATAGCTAGTCCAAGAGGATCTACTATTAGTAAATATGATGGCATCCTTTTCCCTTTGTCTTCCTTCCTTGCCTTCTCCTTCTGCCTAACCTGTCCAAGAACTCCTCCTGGATAGCTGAAAAGCAGAAGGATCCTCCCCCATTACCTTCTCTTCTTGTTCCCTCCCTTGGCCCCAGATGCCTAGAATGTATTTGGACTCCTCAAATGGTATACCAACTTTATTCATTCCAATGAGATGGAAGATCATCAGGCCTTATCCTGCTTCTATATTCTGAAGAACTCTGACAATGTTATCTGACTGACATACTAGCATAATACCAGGACCCCTGGGTTTGCTCTCCTCCCCACCGATATACCCTAAGGACTTTTGTGTCTTTCCATCTGCCCTGTGGTTGAACTTTCTTTTATATGGTGTCTCTTCTAATTAAAGTGTGGGCTCCTTTAAAGTTGCTCAGTTGTTTTCAGTTCTGTTCAACTCTTCATGATCCCATTTGGGGTTTTCTTGGCCCCAAAAATACTGGAGTAGTTTGCCATTTTCTTCTCCAGTTCATTATACATATGAGAAAACAGAGGCAAACAGGGTTAAGTGACTTGCCTAGGGTCACACAGCCAGTAAATGTCTCAGGTTAGATTTGGACCCAGGTCTTCTTGACTCTAAGTCTGGTGCTTTTTCTACAGTACCACCTAGCTAACTGCCTCTTTAAAGTAGGCACTGCCTTATTTTTCCAATTTATATCTCCATTTCTTAGCACAATGCCTAGAACATTGTAATTGCTCAATAAATTATTTTCCATTCATTCTTTTTGCTATTTGTACTTACTCTGTGTGTGTTTTGTTAGGAGTAATGGGACTAAAAGAGGAAAGGGTTTTCCTGTCATATGGGAAGTCACAGGCTCAGTAGCCTATATAATACAGAGTAAAAACTGATCTATGTCACTGTCATGTGGTATACCTGTCTATTCCTCCTAGGGTCACTTGACAATGAAAGGACCATTAAAAGAATGGATTCCTACCTTTTCAAGTCCAAAGACCCTTTGTAATTCATATATAACCAACTAATTGTAGTAGCAGCATGAGTGGCTGTTGTCTGAGAATATACACACTGAAAAAATGATGCTATAAATTCAGTAGTTCTACATGATGTTTTTTTTTTATCCATCATAACTATGGCTACAAACATTCAAAAATTGGCAATATATACATATAGGGGTATATATGTAACAGCTATTACTTGATTAACAGAATATGCATATGTATATATATATATATTTACAAATACAGGAGCTCATTTATTATGCTATCATTTAATGAGATATAATAACTCTTCAATAACTCCAAAGGCCACCAGTTCAATCCAATCCACTTCAGTGAGCATGTATTAAGCATCTAATATTTGCCAGGCACTGTGTGAGGCCAGCCCTAGGGACAAAAAAGAAAGCAAAGCAGCTTCTGCCCTCAGAGAGCTTATATTCTCATAGTGAAAGTGCAGTTTGTATATAATTAAGTAAATGAAAGGTCATTTCAAGGGAGAAAGACCATTAGCAGGGATTGACTGAAGACTTCATGTAGGAGGTGGCTCCTGAGCTGGACTTTGAAGGGAGCTAGAGATGCTTTAAGGCAGGAAGACATTCTAGACTTTAGGAAGCCTCAGTGGTTCACAGGGCCTGGGCTGAAAACCACAATAATAAAAGTGTTTTCTCTAGTGTCATCTACCATTCATACTCCAGAGGGGTCATGGCAACCACAAAATTAAGGAAGCAGGAATTCTCTGGTCATCAGTCCTACTGAAATAGTCATCTGCTATATCTATACCCACAAGCATAATACCTAGGAGAGCCTTTTGACCTTGCTAGTCCAAAAAATCATTAACTAAGTAGGGAAAGAAATGGTGTGTGTGTGTGTGTCTGAAGCCACCATGATCATAGTATTATAGGTTTAGAAAGAGCATGAACCTCAGAGGCAATCTAGTTCAGTCTTTTCTTTACTTTACAGATGAAGAAACTGAGGTCCAGAAAGAATAGGTAAAATGCATTCTTTAATTATTTGTTCCTTTTGTGCCTTCAGGTTTTGTACCTATAGAGTTCATATAGTTGTACTTTATGGTAGTTTAAATAGTTTTATGTAGCAATAAAATACCATTATGTAGAAGACTAGCTTATCCCTTGGCCTTCTATTACTCTACAATACAACCACCTCACAAATAGATTTGGTTAACCAAGGTCAGCTGAACTGGAGCACCACCTCCAATACACATACAAATTAAATCCAGACCCCAAGCCCAAAGCCTGAGAGAAAAAAAAGTATGGGATTCAGAATAAATGTGGCCACAGACAAGTAAGAATTCTAACAAAAAACCAAAAATATAATTCATATTGTGCTATCATTAATCATAAATTGGATGTAATCAATTTTCTATTATTTCTGTGAATCAGAGAATTTAAAATCATGTAATTCAGCAGATTCATTCTATGAAGGGATTTTTTTAAAAAAGGAGGTCCAAATAGGTCACAACTATTTAGTGTGAGTGAAAACCAGCTCAGGATCCCTGTCTCCTCACACCAGGCCAGAGGTCTTTACATAATGGCCATTCTGTGACTTGATGACATATGCATCTGCAAACCCTGAATATGTACCATAGAGGAAAGTGGGTTTTGGTTGATTATTTTTTGGTGGGCGTGGGTGTTTTTTAAGAGAAGCCCAACCTTAATACTAAACAAAGTTTCTGTGTTCAATCATACTAAGTTTACTGCGAAACCAGGGAGATGATTTCTAGACCAAGGGAAAAGGCAAAAAGGTAAGCACAGAGAAAGTGAAAAACAGGCAAGGAAGTCCCTGTCTGTCCCAGCCCCGCCCTTCCAAAGCAATTCAGCAGTACTAAGGCTGAGTTTTGCAACAACAAGCCAATGAGGCCTTAATTGTCTGAAAAAACTCCAAAACCATGGAAATAGTCCACCATTGCCAGATGCCTATGCCAGTCCTTGCCGCACAGAGAAAAGTTGTCTCCACTGTTAACTCTTCCATTTTTCATCCTGACTACAAAGATAGCTAGTTTCCTCTCCTCCTAATCTGGGAAGAACTACAAATCTGAGTTTTTGTGGCCAGCCAAAACCCTTCCCAGAAGTTGTAACATTCATATGTATTCGTGAAGCTTCATAAATCTTTACATAATGCTGAGGGGGTTGAGGGGAACAGAGAGGGAGAGAAGGAGAGAGAGGGGGGAGAGAGAGAAAGGAAGAGAAAGGGAGAAGAGGGGGAGAAGGAGAGATGGGGAAGAGAGAAAGGGAGAGAAAGGGAGAAGGAGGGAGGGGGAGAGAGAGGGAAAGAGGAAAGGGGAGAAAAAGGAGAGAGAGAGAGAGAGGAGAGTGAAAGAGGAAAGGAGGGCAGAAAGGAGAAAGAGAGAGAGAGAGAGAGAGAGAGAGAGAGAGAGAGAGAGAGAGAGAGAGAGAGAGAGAGAGAGAGAGAGAGAGGGAGGGAGGGAGGGGTTTTAATGCTTATATACCGTTACCTAGTTATAAGGGCTTCAGACTTAGTACTATTGTCCATTTGAAACTAATAATGTGACTCTAGGAGAACTGCAGGTCTATTGCATACCTTTAGGATTGTGAGAAGACAAGAGTCTATACTATAAGGGGATGGGATAGAGGAAACCTGGACAAAAGAAAATGGGAGGAGGAGATGTAGAGGAAGGAAATGATGGTGGGGGACATGATTACTCTTCAAGTATTAAAAGATCCATCCAATGGATCAAAGCCCTACTCTTATTCTGAATGACCTGAGAGAGAAAATTAGAAACAATAAAAGGAAGTTGAAGTCCCTCCCTGGAGTTCTGCAAGCAGGACTGCTGAGGACAAGATTTCCATGCAGTTATATCTCTGACTAGAGGTCTTCTGTGGCCTCTGTCTAGAAGCACCATCTCTACTTTCTCACCTCCCACTCATTTCTTCCTGCCTTGCAACCTAGGACAGCAGGACAACTGGAAAAATCTGTCACTGCTGGAGGTCTGCCCTTTTCTCCCTGCCTGTATCTCATCCCTTTCTTCTTCCCAGGTTTACCCACAGTTCATCTTCATGCCTGGAGCATTCTTCTTCATCTCTTGCTCTTGGAATTCTCTGGCTACTTTCCAATCTCAGCTCGTGACAACTCCTACAAATGCTTTCCTGATTCTTCCATATGCTGGTACTCCATCATCCTCTCCACACTTGTCTTGTGTGTATGTATGCATATATGTATATATACACTCATAAAAGAGAGTTTTTACTTATCTGTGTGTGTGTTGTATCCCCTTAATAGAATGCAAGTTCATTAAAGGAAAGAATTTAGTCAGTCAACCAACATCTTTTAAGCACCTACTAAGTTCCAGACACTGTGCTAAGCCCTGGGAATACCAGGAAAGACAAAAGACAGTTCCTGCCCTCAAGGAGCTCCCAGTCTAATGAGGAAGATTATCCCAGTTTTCTCTTTGTATTCCTAAAAGAGTATTTGGCACACAGTAGGCAATTAATAATAGCTCATTGAACTGAATTCTAGTTTTGAGATTCCCTGATTCTAAGACTTAAGATGCATCATGGCATAATGGAAAAACACTAGATTCAAAGTTTTAAGGTCTAGGTTTGAATTCTAGTTATGCTACTTTGATCTTGGATAAATAATTAATGGGCAACTAAGTGGAGTAATGAACAAAGCATCAGGCCTAGAGTCAGAAAAACATCTTCATGAGTTCAAATGTGGCCTCAGACACTTACTAACTCTGTAACCCTGAGGAAATCACTTAACCCTGTCTGCCTCAGTGTCTGTATCTGTAAAATGATCTGGAGAAGAGATGGCTAACCTGGAAAAGGGTACAATCCAGTGTCTTTGCCAATAAAGCTCCAAGTGGAATCACAAAGAATCAGACACAACTGAAAAACAACAAAAACAATTAGTTCTCTGAATCTCAGTTTCTTTATCTGAAAAAATGGGTATGATAAAAATTACACCATCTGTTCAATTAAATACACCATAGAGAGCATTTTGCTGGGCGGTGGGCAGATACCAAAAATATGGATAAGATGTATTTCCTGGACTCATTGAAATAATAATCTTCCTAAGGCTTCAAAGTGTTCAAATGAACAAATGAGATCATATTGTAATGTTCTTTATAACCATGAAGCGCCATGTAAATGTGAACTCTTTAAAAAAAAAAGTGAAACACAAATGCTGCCAAAAAACAACATAGTTATTAAGTACCCATAAGTATAAAGCCATGTGCTAAGTATTAAAATAAAATGAGTCCTTCAAGAGGTTTATAGACTGGGTCAAGACCTCCTCACATTCTGTCAATTTCTTATTTATTTCCTTATAAGTGGTTAAAAAGTACCCACTTAGATGTATTGAAATAAAGCAGTGATAAGCATTCTTGTCTCCCTTGCCTTAAAACAAAATTTCAAATAATAAATAACGTAACAAGCTCCCCAGGTGATGGAGCAATTTTCAGCACTCATTAAGCAGGCAAAAGATAGAGCTAATCTGTTTCTATCTGCCCAAAAAGAGTCTTATGACTTATAAAACATGTATGCATATATAAGAGAGACAATGAGGAACAGGAGAGCAAAGAATTAAAGTTTCTTGAGACCATGGACTGCCTCACTTTTGTATATGTATACCCAGTGCCTAGCATGGTATCAGGCATAAAATAGGTGCTTAATAATTGATTATTGATTGACTTGATTGATCGAGAGAGTAGAAAATGAGGGGAGAATGAATTAGAAGAAGAAAACTATAGAATGAAAAGAAAGAAGATGCAAGATAAAGGAATAGTAAAATCAAAAGAAGAAAAGGGAAAAAGAATATGAATAAGATAAAAAGGAGATAAAAATAGTCATCTGAACAATTAAGAGAAGATCTGAGTAGAAAGAGAAGAAAAAGAGCCAATGAAGAGAGGAAAAAAAATTCTAAAAATGGACTTGATGTCTACATGTTTACAAATTTGGGTTTTGCTAAGGCATATTTGAGCTAGTCCTATTATTATTTATGTATCATCATCTATCATCTGTTTCACAGAACTGAATGAAGCTTATTCATGGAACTGAAGATTTAGACATTGAAGGGACCTTAAGAGACATCTATCTCACTCTCCTCATTTTACACTTGTGTAAATTGAAGCCCAAAAGGGTCAGGCGACGTGCTCAAAGTCACACATGTAATAAAAAACAGATGCAGCATTGGAACTTGGGACCTCTGACTCCAGAATCAGTGTTCTTTCCACCTTATGAAGCTCCTTTAAGGCCTAAGGTTTGAGGTCTGAGATCTGAAGTCTGACTTCATTTAGATTTAGGTCATTTAGATAAAGGTCATTTAGATTTCACTGGAGAGGGTGATAGTCTTTTCTCTTAGATTCCCCAGTGCTTTTAGTACTGCAACTTGATTTGTATTCTCCCTGCTGTGTTGACACATGCTTTTCTTGGCAAGCTCTCTTCCCTACAAACGACCTCTCTCTCTCCTTCCCACACCTCTCCTGCAAGATGCTTGTCTCCCTTCTTCCTGATTCTTTTTTTCACTTTGTTTTTTTCCTACTGTGCTTTAAATCTGAGGTGCATTCAGCACTTGCAAATCCTGACAACTAACTAGGCTCCAACCAGAATGTCCATATTATCTAAAGAATATGATCCTTTGTATCCTAAGAAAATGCTATCAGTGATATTATTACCTCTGTAAGCCTTTCTACAGTCATGTGGATTCTGTTGGATTTCTCAGTGGTGGGAATAGAATAGGTTATATTGTCTAGATACTCAATCATGAGGTGTTCAGGGAGGACTAGCATCTCCTCTGTGAAGGCTTGCTGTGCCATTTTCAGGACTGCTCATCTACCCTTGGTGTCTACCTTTCACCCAACCCTCAACTGTGGCTCCAAGAAACTATAGCATGGGCAGCAGTCATACCATGGTAAAAATCATCTTGGCAGATGAGCTAAACCAGGTTGAGAGTGAACAAAAGGCTATGGTCCAGTAGGCAAATTTGGGGAGTGTCTACTCCAAACATGTGAAGTTTTTTCCCAGCAGAATGGGAGGATGAGAACAATTCATTCCAATGGCCATAAAGATGGATCAATTGGGAGCTTTTGAGCACTTACTTAGACCTGGGTCAGACATCAAAGAGACCAGGGTCATCCACTGCATCCTGAGCCATCACCCGTCATTCTGATTTTTGTCTTGCCATTGGATTTTTTTTAAACCCTTACCTTCCATCTTGGAGTGAAATCTGTGTATTGGCTCCAAGGCAGAAGAATGGTAAGTTGCCACTGGATTTTGATGACTGTAAGGCCAAAAACTTGGTAGAATTCTGCCTCACTTAAGTCTAATCCATGAGCAAGTCAAGACATCATTTGGTGATATCATTTGTCCTCTTTGAAAACAAAGGACAAACAACACCATTTCTTACTCATGTCCTTTACTTAGTTACTTATACTCACTTGTGTCCATGGCAACTAAAAGAAGACTATAAGTAGGGATGGAAATCTGAGCCCAAACCCTTAGATTCAGGTTGTTACAACTAGAAAATTGCCGAACTCATCTACAAGTGAAGAAAATGAGGTCAGAGGGGATTAAATGATTATGGGCAACATCAGATAACCAAAGTACCAGAGTTAAAAATGAAGCCCATCTTCTCATTCCAAGTCTCTACACAAGACTGTGTATGCTTTCTTTCCCCTTCATTCCCAAGTTATAAGGTTATTGATAACAGGATATCATAGATCATAGATTTTGCACTGGAAGTAACCTCAGATATCATCTATTTCAACCCTTCAGAGCAGCTAGATAGCTCAGTAAACTGAGAGCCAGCCTAGAAATGGGAGCTTCTGAGTTCAAATCTGGCCTGTATGGCCCTGGGCAAGTTAATTAACCCTCATTGACTAACTCTTACCACTCTTCTGCCTTGGAACCAAATACACAATATTGTCTGGTTCCAAGACAGAAGGTAAGAACTTTTGAAAAAAATTCAAACCCTTCATTTTGTAGCTAGGGAAACTGAGGAGATTGAGCAAAGTTACACAAATAGTAAGCATCAGAGGAGAAATTCATATGCTTTTAATGTTATTCCCCACAGCTCTTAGCACAGGGTTCAGAACATAACTGAACTGAATATGAGTTTTTAAATTATTATTATACTGTATTCTTAGCATTAAGCAATGACTGTGCCCACCTCTGCCTGGCACCCTATTGTAGAATGAGTCATTTAGATTTATACTGACAACTGTTCACAACTTTGCTACAAATCAGTTACTCACAGTATCTATCCTCCCTCTGGCATCTGCCTGTAACTTTCTGGTTGTTTCCTTTCATAATATCTTATCATGTAATACATAATAAATCAATTAAATCACCTTTTTCTCTCCATTGGTTAAAAAATAAAATAAACTCTCCTAGAGAGAATATAATCTACTGGCTAGCTGCTAATTATAAACACGAAGAACCCTGAACATGGCTCATTGACTTTGGCCAAGTTAGTATATACT